>NC_029776.3:61307182-61327582 GCF_000817695.3 Arachis duranensis | reverse complement strand
TTTATGTCCTCTTCGAGTTGTTTCAGTCGGTTTTGTTGTGCTCGGACTGCTTCTAGAATTTCCGAGCTCTTTTCTTTTTCGGAATTTTGTGGATCTTTGTTTGGGAGTGATGTCTTTTGGCGATTCTGTTTGTTTCCTCCTGGAGTGCGTGGTGATAGAGGGCTGTCCGGTCGTTCTCCGGTGTCAACTTCATCCTCTTGTTCTGATGCAGCGTGGTCATTGTTGGAGGGGTCGTCCGCCATAGTAGAGGGATGACTTCCAGGTCCCCGGCAACGGCGCCAATGTTCCGAGGGTTACCTGAAACGTGTAGCTCGGTCGTCTTGGAGAGGCCCGAGGTGGGGGTCAGGGACCCGAACTTGATATGTGGAGTGGTTGGTGGTTGTACCTGCAATGACACTCCGATGCTTAAGTTAGCATGGGTTCAAGCAGATATGTGTAGAATGTGGAATGTGTGTCATACCTGGGTGCTCCAGTGTATTTATAGTAGTTGGCCGTGATCTTCCCTGGATAAGATATTCTTATCTTATCTTATCTTTTGGGAGTTTTATCTCTATCTTTGTGGAACCGCCTTTCCTAGGCCTTTTCGGCCTTTAGATTTTGGGCTGCGTTCCTTTTGATGGGCCTTCTTAGCATTATTGTCCGAGGTCCGACCTCAGGCGTGGGCCTTGGGACGAGGTCGGACCTTTCATGGATTTCGCCGAGTTGGAGGAGCCCGGTCAAGGTATGAACAGTTTTCATTTTTATATTAGTTTTGTTGATGCATTTAGCAAATATACTAGTATCTTTCTTTTGGTCAATAAATCAGAAGCTTGTAAAGTCTTTAAACAATATAAATTGAGGATGGAGAAGTAAATAGATGCCTAATGAACTGAGCCAGCAACTGAAGATAAGAACAAACCTGAATTCTTGACGTACTTCCTTGTGCACTTGAAACTGGATTTGGTCCCTCCTTATATAAAAATCCAAATTAAAGTTAATTAATTTGCTATACTATGTCATTTGCCAAACATGTAATAATTAAGGCTATATATATAGCTTCCTTCTTTTTCTCTATGCATATACAAGTAGAACCATATACTTTGCTCTCTTGTGACCTCTAATTAAAGAACCATATACTACAACCTATTTTTCAGAGTATCTAACTTCTTATTTAATTTACAATTTCCATCATCACTTGAGTGAGGTGACAGAATTATCTAATCATTTTAATTTCTATGCAGAAGAACTATTTAATGCTTTTTTCTATATAGAAGAAACCTTGATTCATAGAATTATTTGTAACATAAATATATTAAGGAATCTCGATTTTTTTGTCTTACCAGAGGCAATTAAGGAAGCAATAAAGAATCATAACCAATTAGTTCTATGTGATGGCAGTGACTGCATTTCATTTTTCTATTACCCAAACAGATATGGTTTAGAACAACAAGCAACCTCTACTTAATTCAGATTTCAGTAAACAACAACTGAATCACTTGAACTAAACCAAACTTCAGATTTCACTGATAACAGGCAATTAGTGTACCAAACTCCCAAATTTAAAACCCTAAATCGGAACCATAAACCTCCAATTTCAGAACTAAATGAAAATCAATACATACCTTATTATCGATGATGGTGAGCACAGAGAGAACGATGATGCTAAGCACGTAGCGACGGTCGGCATAAAGATAACAAGGGTGAGATGCAACGGTGAGAGTAGAGACAACTACGTTGAACGGTGACAGTGAGCGCAGATACGAAGATGGTGACTAGTGATGGTGAGAGCAGAGACTACGAAGGTAGATGAACGGTCTGGGCAGCGCGCTACAATCAGTGCAACAGGGCGACTTGAAGCGACAGTCAATGGTTAGTGGTGAGTGGTGTATGGCGATGAGTGGTGAGTGGGGGTCAGTGGTGACTGGGGTTTTCGATTCGTGATGCAGGAGGGTTTTCTTCACGCAGTGAGTGGTGACGATGAGCTAGGGGTGATGACGAGCTGAGGGTTTTCTTCGTGCTACAAGCAGAGGGTGAAATGGTTTTCTTTGTGAGCTGAGTGTGAGCTGAGGGTTTTCTTTGTGAAAGGTGAAATGGTTTTCTTCTCTTGGAGGGAAAATTTTCACTAAGTGTGAGCTGGATAAAAAGTTAAGAGGGAAAAAATTTACAAGTATTAAGTTTTTAGCTCTAGATACATTAGGCAAACCACCTAAAATTTAATAAATAGGCTACCCTCTAAAAGCATTCCTTTTGATACGAAAACTGAATCTATAGGTATCAATCTACGACTACTCTTTATAAGTAATTTCTATAATACCTAAGGCTACACTTTTTAAATGATGCCATAATTGTGTATGCTTTTCTTTTATAAAAAGGCAACACGGAGAAAAGCGTAGCCTATTCATAGAATAGGCTACGCTTTTAAAATGTAGTTTAAAAAAAGTGTGGCTGAATGGGTATTTTTCTTATGGTGTAACCAAGAAGAAATTCTAAGCCGACAGTTTTGCTCACATCAAGTTTTTGGCGCCGTTGCCAGGGAATTGCAATGTGTGCTATTTATTGGTTATTGTATATATATTAATATTGTGAATATCTTGATTTTGGTTTGTTTGCTAGTTTTTGCTAGTTGTAGCATCTTGTTTTTTGTTGCTTCTTGTTAGTTTTTGTTTTCATTTTCTCTTGCTACTATGAATTCTCAACATTTTGGCTATGAGTTTGGTTCAAACTATGTTGTAGGGAATGAAAGCTTCAATGATGATATGCATCAAGGAATTGGAAATCAAAGGTGGGAGGAGCCTCAAGCCTATGGACAACCTTCATGGCAACAACCTCCTCCAGTTTCATATTAGTACAATCTAACTCTTAATGCATATGAACCTAATGGATGTGGTGACCCTCTGATGAGCAGATATTTTATACGCTTTTTGGCATCATTTTCATGTATTTTTTAGTATGTTTTGTTTAGTTTTTATTATGTTTTTATAGGTTTTATTGTTAAATTCACATTTTTCGATGCTACTATGAGTTTTTGTGTTTTTGTGTAATTTCAGGTATTTTTTGGCTGAAATTGAGGAGCTGGAGCAAAAGTCTGATTTAGAGACAGAGAAAGCACTGTAGATGTTGTTCGGATCTGACCTCCTTGTACTCAGAAGAGATTTTCTGGAGCTACAAAAGTCCAAATGGAGCATTCTCAACGGATATGGAAAGCTAACGTTCAGAGCTTTCCAGCAATATATAAAAGTCCAATGCCAGCTTCCTGCCCCTTTCTTGGCGTCCAGCACCCAAAGAGTAGAGACCAGCGTCCAAACGCCCAAAGAGGACCCCCTAGCCAGCGTTCAACGCCGTAGAGGTGCCCTAGCACATGGATCTCATCAAAGCTCAGCCCAAACACTCATGAAGTGGGCCCTAGAAGTGGATTTTAGCACTAAATAGACTGTTTTACCTTTACTAGTAATCTATTTAGTGTTTAAAGTGTATTTTACATAATCATTCGAAGAACATCTGAGAGACAGACATTATTTTTGAGTTTTACATTGTATTTCCTTTTAGTATGAGTTTCTAAACCTCCTAAGTTGAGGGGTGGAGCCCTGCTGAGTCCTATGAATTAATAAAAGTATTACTATTTCTTCTTCGATCCGTGTTTAATTTATTTCTAAGATGTATATTCGTTCTTCAAAATGGTGAATAGGATGATTAGTGATAATCAACTTTGTTCATCATACTAAGATGAACGTGCCTGACAAACACCCGTGTCTACTTGGGTTCGTGTGAATACGTGGCCGGGAAGCACGAACCAACAGCTATGTTTATACATCTCTCAGACGGCTAATCCACGACTTTGTTGGGGACTTCCCGAGACATCAGTTCAGCCAATTTTCAAGGAGATTAAGGTCTCCGTGGTATAGGCTAGAATTCAAAGAAGCAGCATTCTCTGATCCGGAAGATTCGACCTTGTCTGTGGCGTTTTGAGTAGGATCGACAAGAGAATGAACTGCTAGAGCTTCACCCATCATCAGATTGGATGACCACGGGCAATGGCGTTTGATCTGGAGTAGAGAAGATCAATGACCACGGGCAATAGCTTTGATCCCATACAGCTTGCCATAGAAGAGATCATTCACAAGCAAAGACAGTGATACTAGAGTTTATTCAGAAAGACAAAACAACTCCAATCTTCAACTATATTCCTATTACTAATTCGAATAATCCTAATACAATTCCATTTCCAACAACATTTTGATTTCGCCTGACTAAGACCTGTAAGATAACCATAGCTTGCTTCAAGCCACAATCCTCATGGGATCGACCCTGACTCACTCAGGTATTACTTGGGCGACCTAGTGTACTTGCTGGTGCAACTGTACAAAAGTATGGGGATTCGTGCACCAAGTTTTTAGCGCCATTGTCGGGGATTGTTGAGTTTGGAAAAACTAACGGATTGTCTTGCTCTCTAGATCTGATAATTTTTTTTATTAGATTCTTTTAATTTTTGTTTTCTTCTTCTTTTTTTCGAAAAAAAAATTTAAACATTTTTCAAGAAATATTTGTATTTTCTTTGTTTAATCTGTGTTCTTGGTTTGAGTCATACTTATTTTCTATTTTCTTTTCCGAAAATTTTAAAACTTTTTCAAAAACCTTTTTTTAGGAGTTTATTTTCAAGCATCCTTAGTTTTCTGTTTGAGTCTTTTATTTGTGTTCTTGGTTGAATTTTTGAAATTCCTTGAGTCTTTTTCTAAAAATTTTTAAATTTAGTGTCTTTTTGTTTGAATCTTGTGTCAAATCTTTAAGTTTGGTGTCTTCTTGTTGTCTTTCTTTTAATTTTTGAAAATTTGTATTTGATTTTCTAAAAATTTTAAGTTTGGTGTCCTTTTTTTGTTCTTGTGTTCTTTGAGTCTTTGAGTCTTGTTCTTTGTGTTCTTGTTAGTCTTCAAAGTATTCTTGAGTTTTCTTTGTGTTTGATCTTAAAATTTTTAAGTTTGGTATCCCTTTGTATTTCTCTCCAAAATTTTTGAAAACTTGGGGCATTAGATCTTAAAATTTTAAGTTTTGTATCTTTTACTTGTTTTTCTCTTTCATCATTAAATTCAAAAATAAAAAAATATCTTTTCTATTCTTATTTTAACTATATATTTTCGAAAATTTTAACAATAAAAATTCAGATTTCAATTTTAAATTTTTATCATATCTTAGTTTTCAAAATTCAAAAATAAAATCCTTTCAAAATTAAAAATCTTATCTTTTTCAAAATCAAAATACAAAACCTTATCTTTTTCAAATCTTTTTTTCTTTTCTTACCTTTTCTAACTTCCAATTTTAAAATTAAATCTTTTTCAAATCTTTTTAATTTCTCATCTTATCTTTTCTTATCTTTTTCTAATTTCAAATTTCAAATTTCAAATTTCAATTTCAAATCTTTTCTTATCTTATCTTTTATCTTATTTTAAATTCAAATCTTTCTTAATTAATTAACTATCTTCTCTCTCCTCTTTCTCAAAACTTCCTAACTAACTCTTCTTTTTCTTAATTTTCGAAAAGTCCCTCCTATTTCTCTCTTCTCTTTTTCGAAAATGCACTAACTAATTTTCTATTCTTTTTAAATTATTAACTTATTTTGGAAAATTAGTTAACAAATAAAATAAAAACAAAAATAGTTTAATTCTTATTTATCTTTTTTATTTATACTTCTTCTCCTATTCACCTTTCTTTATTCGAACTCTACTCCTCTCCCATCCTTCATCTTCACTTTTCTACTTCTTCTTCTTTCTTCACATCTCACTGGAAGCTCTTGGTCAAAATAGCACAAAAAGCTTCATTCCTTTCTTTCTTTTCTCCTTTTCTTGTTTATGACTAGGAACAGGGATAAAGAACCCCTCTTGACTCCTGATCCTGAACCTGAAAAGACTTTGAGGAGGCATTTACAGCAAGCTGAAGCACAACACTCAGGAAAAAACCTTTCAGAAAGTTTTGAAAAAGAACTTGGAAATATGGCCGAGCCTCAAGAGGAAGCAAGAAAGGTTCTTGGTGACTTCACCATACCTACTTCTGACTTTAATGGCAAAAGTATCTCTATATCTGCCATTGAAGTTAACAATTTTGAGCTTAAGCATCAGTTAGTCTCTCTTCTGCAGCAGAACTGCAAATTCCATGGACTTCTAATGGAAGATCCACATCATTTTTTAGCTGAGTTCTTACAGATCTATGATACTGTAAAGACTAATGGAGTAAATCCTAAAGTGTACAAGCTTATGCTCTTTTCCTTTGCTGTAAGAGACAGAGCTAAGCTATGGTTGGATTTCCAACCTAGAGAGAGTCTTGACTCTTTGGAAAAGATGGCTAAGTTCTTTCCCGCTCAAAAGAAGAGCAATATTTGAGTGGAAGTTCAAATCTTCAGACAAAAAGAAGGTGAATACCTCTATGAAGTTTGGGAAAGATACAAGTAGCTGATCAGGAGATGTCCTCCTGACATGCTTTCAGAATGGTCTATTATAGGCGTGTTCTATGATGGTCTATCTGATATGTCCAAAATATCATGGGGTGCTCTACAGGTTGATCACTCCACTTGAAGAAAACATCTGCAGAAGCAAGAAAACTCATTTAGATGGAATCTCTCAGAAGAAAGGAGTTCATGAAGTTGATACTCAGAATGCCATATTGGCTAAGAATAAGATCTTGACCCAACAGGTTAACATCATCTCTCAGCATCTGACAGTGATGCAAACTGCAGCTGGCAATACTTAGGAAGCTTCTTCTGAAGTAGAAGCTTATGATCCTGATCAACACACCATGGAGGAGGTGAATTACATGGGAGAACCCTATGGAAACACCTACAATACTTCATAGAGGAATCATCCTAACCTCTTACAGAAACCTCAGCAAAGGTTTCAATAACAATCAAGGTGGTAGGAACTAGAATAGGTTCAACAACAGACTACCATTCCCATATTCTCAAGGAAACATGGAAACCTCTAAGCAGAGCCTTTTTGACTTAGTTATTCTGGTTTCCAGCCTCTCTAAGACCACTCATAGTTTCATAAATGAAACAAGGTCCTCCATTAGAAACTTGGAGGCATAGGTTGGTCAACTGAGCAAGAGGATCCCTGAGACTCCTCCTGATACTCTTCCCAGTAACACTGAAGTGAATCCAAGAGAAGAGTGCAAGGCCAAAACCATGGAGGTAGAGGCCGAATTAGAGGAGAATGGGAGGCATTTTAACGCCAGTGAGGAAGCCCTCACTAGGCGTTCAACACCCACAATGGCAACAAGCCTGGTGCTGAACGCCAGTGAGGAACCCCTCACTGTGCGTTCAACGCCCATCCTGACAGCAGAGCCGGCGTTGAACGCCAGCCAGGGAGCACTGGCTGGGCATTCAACGCCCAAACACACAGGCTTTCTTGCACTAAACGCTAGTGAGGAACCCCTCACTGGGCGTCCAACGCCTAACCAGGCAGGCTTTCTGGCATTGAATGCTAGTGAAGAACCCCTCACTGGGCGTTCAACGCCCAAACATGCAGCCATTCTGGCGCTGAACGCCAGTAAGGAACCCTTCACTGGGAGTTCAAAGCCCACACACCCAGGGAAGTTGGTGTCGAATGCCAGCAAGGACATCCCTGCTGGGCGTTCAATGCCCAGAATTCTAGAAGAACTGGCATTTAATGCCCAAAAAGCTCACAGAGCTAGCATTAAATGCCAGTGAAAGCATACCCTTTGAGTGCTCAAAACCCACTCAAGAACCCTCTATCCCAGAACCAAAGAAAACTGTTCATACCCTGGGTCAAGCTGTCCAACCCGGGATGTTCTACCGACAAAGCGACCGACCTCTTCAGGTCAGGACAATCCGACCTCTTCCCAAAGAGCTCGGCCAAGCTACCAAGAAAGCCCAATAAAGGGCCCAAACAGAGGAACACGACTCGAATCTAAGGGCAGCCCAAGCCTATAGAGATAAAGGTGGTTGGTGCACGAAATCACAATCACACTTTTGTAATTCCGCACAACTAACCAGCAAGTGCACTGGGTCGTCCAAGTAATACCTTACGTGAGTAAGGGTCGATCCCACGGAGATTGTCGGCTTGAAGCAAGCTATGGTTATCTTGTAACTCTTAGTCAGGATATCAATAATTCTCAGATTTAATTGTAAAAAGTAAAAGAGCATGAAATAAATACTTGTTTTGCAATAATGGAGAACACGTTGAGGTTTTGGAGATGCTCTATCTTCTGAATCTCTGCTTTCCTACTGTCTTCTTCTTCAAGCACACAAGGCTCCTTCCATGGCAAGCTGTATGTAGGGTTTTACTGTTGTCAATGGATACCTCCCATCCTCTCAGTAAAAATGTTCAACGCGCTCTGTCACAGCACGGCTATTCATCTGTTGGTTCTCGATCACGTCGGAATAGAATCTAGTGATTCTTTTACGTCTATCACTAACGCCCCACAATCACAAGTTTGAAGCTCGTCATAGTCATTCAATCCCTGAATCCTACTCAGAATACCACAGACAAGGTTTAGACCTTCCGGATTCTCAAGAATGACCGCCAATATATTCTAGCTTATACCACGAAGATTCTGGTTAAAGAATCCAAGAGATATCCACTCAATCTAAAGTAGAATAGAGGTGGTTGTCAGGCACACGTTCATAGGTGAGAATGATGATTAGTGTCACGGATCATCACATTCATCAAGTTGAGGAACAAGTGATATCTTAGAATGAAAGCAAGCATAATTGAATGAAAAACAGTAGTAATTGCATTAATCCATCAAGACACAGTAGAGTTCCTCACCCCCAACCATGGGGTTTAGAGACTCATGCTGTAGAAGGTACAGTATGAAACATGTAAAGTGTCATAAGATGATGATACAATAGTAAAAAGTCCTATTTATAGTGAACTAGTGACCCAGGGTTTACAAGAATGAGTAAATGACGTAAAAATCCACTTCCGGGGTCCACTTGGTGTGTGCTTGGGCTGAGCATTGAAGCTTTCATGTGTAGAGACTTTTTCTGGAGTTAAACGCCAGCTTTTGTGCCAGTTTGGGCGTTTAACTCCAACTTTTGTGCCAGTTCCGGCGTTAAACGCCGGGAATTCTAAAGCTGATTTGGAACGCCGGTTTGGGCCATCAATTCTTGAGCAAAGTATGGACTATTATATATTTCTGGAAAGTCCAGGATGTCTAATTTCCAACGCAATTGAGAGAGCGCAAATTGGACTTCTGTAACTCCATAAAATTCACTTCGAGTGCAGGGAGGTCAAAATCCAACAGCATCTGCAGTCCTTTTTCAGCCTCTGAATCATATTTTTGCTCAGGTCCCTCAATTTCAGCCAGAAAATACCTGAAATCATAGAAAACACACAAACTCATAGTAAAGTCCAGAAATGTGATTTTTAATTAAAAACTAATAAAAACATAATAAAAACTAACTAAAACATACTAAAAATATACTAAAAACAATGCCAAAAAGCGTATAAATTATCCGCTCATCATAACACTAAACTTAAATTGTTGCTTGTCCCCAAGCAACTGAAAATCAAACAGGATAAAAAGAAGAGAATATACTATAAATTCCAAATTATCAATGAAACTTAGCTCTAATTAGATGAGCGGGACTAGTAGCTTTTTGCCTCTGAACAGTTTTGGCATCTCATACTTTATCCTTTGAATTTTAGAATGACTGGCATCCATAGGAACTCAGAATTCAGATAGTGTTATTGATTCTCCTAGTATAGTATGTTGATTCTTGAACACAGCTACTTTATGAGTCTTGGCCTTGGCCCAAAGCACTCTGTTTTCCAGTATTACCACCGGATACATACATGCCACAGACACATAACTGGGTGAACCTTTTCAGATTGTGACTCAGTCTTGCTAGAGTCCCCAATTAGAGGTGTCCAGGGTTCTTAAGCACACTCTTTTTACTTTGAATCCTTTTTATTTTTACCCTTGCCTTTTGGTTTAAAGGGGTTATTGGCTTTTTCTTCTTGCTTTTTCTTTTTTTTCTCTTTTTTTTGTATTCACTGCTTTTTCTTGCTTCAAGAATCAATTTGATGATTTTTCAGATTCTTAATAACATTTCTCCTTTTCCATCATTCTTTCAAGAGCCAACAATTTTAACATTCTTAAAACAACAAATTCAAAAGGCATATGCACTGTTCAAGCATTCATTCAGAAAACAAAATGTATTGTCACCACATCAAACTAATTCAACTAGTTTCAAAGATGAATTCAAAATTCTATACTTCTTGTTCTTTTGTGATTAAAAACATTTTTCATCTAAGAAAGGTGATGGATTCATAGGACATTTATAACTTTAAGGCATAGACACTAAGACACTAATGATCATGTAATAAAGACACAAACATAGATAAACATAAAGCATAAAAATTTTTAAAACAAAAAATAAAGAACAAGGAAATTAAAGAACGGGTCCACTTTAGTGATGGCAGCTTGTTCTTCCTCTTGAAGATCTTATGGAGTGCTTTTGAGCTCGTCTATGTCTCTTCCTTGTCTTTGTTGCTCTTCCTTCAGAGCTTTTTGATCTTTTCTAATCTCAGGGATTTCATGATGAGGAATTTACTCAAGCTCTTGTTTGCTCCATCCTTTTCTTAGTGACGAGGTTTTGGAATGAATATCTCCATCTTCCAGACTCAGAGGTGGAAGCTTTTGCCTTCTCTTTCCTCTTTCTAAAGGTTTCTCTGGCCTTAAGTATCATACATGGTTATGGAAAAACAAAAAAGCAACGCTTTTACCACACCAAACTTAGAAGGTTAGCTCATCCTCGAGCAAAAGAAGAGAAGAGGGAGTAGAAGAAGAAGAAAATAGAAAAGATGGAGAGGTGTGAGTGGTTTGGTCAAGGGGAGTTTTAGGTGGTTATGATGTGGGAAAAGGAAGGAGTGATGGTTTGAATTTGAGTGGGTGGGTATAGGTGGTTTGTATAATGGTTTTGGAGGGGTACTGGAGGTGATTGGGTGAGGTTATTTTGGGGAAGAGTGTTATGGAAGGGTGTGAAGAGGAGAGAAGAAGAGGTGAGGTAGGTGGGATCCTGTGGGGTTGACAGATCATGAGGTGTCAAGGATTTCTCATCCCTGCACCATGTGGCGTGCAAAACATCCCTTGTTGCCAATCCTGGCGTTAAACACCAGGCTGCTGCCCATTTCTGTATTGAGAGAAGCTTTTCATGCTTCCTCTCCATGGTGGTGGAAGGAGAACCTTGAGTCTTATAGTTTACAATGTCTGCAAGCCACGGAGCTTCCTAAATAATAAACAATTGATCATCCGGAAAGGTTTCAGAGATCTCAGTAGGAGGGAGGGATGCTCCTGCTACTAGTTCTATCCGGAACAGGTGATCAGCTACTTGATTCTCTGTCCCCTTTCCGTCTCTTATTTCTATATCAAACTCTTGCAGAAGCAACACCCATCTTATGAGCCTGGGTTTTGAATCCTGCTTTGTGAGTAAATATTTAAGAGCAGCATGGTCAGTGTACACAATCACTTTTGATCCTACTAAATAAGATCTGAACTTGTCAATGGCATAAACCACTGCAAGTAACTCCTTTTCTGTGGTTGTGTAGTTCTTCTGTGCATCATTTAGAATACGGCTGCCATAATAAATGACATGTAGTTGCTTGTTGTGCCTCTGTCCCAATACTGCACCAATGGCATGGTCACTGGCATCACACATTAGTTCGAATGGCAGTGTCAAGTCTGGTGCAGAGATAACTGGTGCTGTGACCAGCTTAGCTTTTAGAAGGTCAAACGCCTGCAGAAGACACTCCTTATCAAAGATAAATGGCGTGTCTGCAGCTAGCAGATTACTTAGAGGTTTTGCAATTTTTGAAAAATCCTTTATAAACCTTTTGTAGAATCCTACATGCCCAGAAAGCTTTTGATTTCCTTAACATTGGTAGGTGGTGGTAATTTTTCAATTACTTCAACTTTAGCTTGATCCACCTCTATTCCCTTGTTTGAAATTTTATGCCCAAGGACAATCCCTTCAGTCACCATAAAGTGACATTTTTCCCAGTTTAAAACTAGGTTGGTCTCTTGGCATCTTTTCAAAACAAGTGCTAGATGGTTAAGGCAGGAGCTGAATGAGTCTCCAAATACTAAAAAGTCATCCATGAAGACTTCCAAAAATTTCTCTACCATATCTGAGAAGATAGAGAGCATGCACCTCTGAAAGGTTGCAGGTGCATTACATAGACCAAAAGGCATCCTTCTGTAGGCAAACACTCCAAAAGGACATGTGAATGCTGTTTTCTCTTGGTCCTGAGGATCTACTGCAATTTGGTTGTAACCTGAATAGCCATCCAAAAAGCAATAATATTCATGACCTGCTAGTCTCTCTAACATCTGGTCTATGAATGGTAAAGGAAAATGATCCTTCCTGGTGGCTGTATTGAGCCTTCTATAGTCAATACACTCTCATTGTCCTCTATGATCCTTTTCCATCCTTCCTTCTTTGTAGCATCTTCGTTGTTGGTTGGTTTGCCTTCAATGGTTTTGAGGAAAGTATTTGGTTTCTTCTCACCCATTTCTACAAACTACTTCGCCAGTTGAGCTATCTGCTCCTCAATTCCTCTGATTAACATCTCTTGGTTCCTTGTTGTTTCCTCTTGATGTTTCATCATTCTCTCTATTAGGATCTCCAAGTCTGTGATTCTCTGAGAGTCTTGTGAGATTAGTTGGTTATGAGATGTTAAAGGTTGGAAGAGTGGGTGTGATAGTGGCATGTAGTGGTTGTTATTGCTGTAATGGTGTTTTTGCTGGTTTGAGAAGTTGGGGTTGTTATAATTGAAGTCCCTTGGTTTGTGATTTTGGTACTCGTTCCTTCTCCAGTTGAGATGAGTTTGGGAGTGTATGTGTTGTGAGTATTGGCTTTGAGTGGTATTAGTGGGTGGGTGATGTTGATTGTTTATGGTCATGGAGTTGCCCTGGTGGGAACTTCCTTGTTCTTGATGTTGAGACTCCCTCATTCTCAGATAAGAATGGGGTCTCCATGGTGGAAATTTGGCATTCACTGCAGCAGACAGCTCCATGTTTTGCTGTGGTTGATGATGTATTTGTCTGTTTAGGTCCTTGAATGCATTCACCCCTTCAATATTCATCACTTCTTTTTCTGAGATTGCATTCTGTGGTTCCTCAAATGAATGTTGGTTGTTGACTCCTTTGTCATTGAAGTTTGCATTTCCTTGGGCAGTTGTTGTTGCTTTGAGTATACCATCTGAGAAGTAGTCTAATGCTCTTCTTGTTTCTGGGGTCAATCCTTCATAAAAAGCTCAGAAGCCCACTTTATCAGTTACTTTCTTGTATCTTTCCCATGCCTTAAAGAGTGGTTCTTCTTCTCCTTGTGTGAATAGATGTTCCTCTTCTTTCGTGTGTAAATAGATGTTCCTCCTCTTTCAGCTGTATGATCTGTCTGGATGAGGTGAATTTGGCCAGAAATTTGGTGACCAAATCATCCCAACTAGTGATACTTCCTTGGGGAAAAGTTTCAAACCATTGTGCAGCTTCACCCTTTAATGAGAAAGGGAATAACAGGATCTTATAAGTGTCATGATCTGGACCATCGGTTTTGACTGCATTACAAGTCTTCAGAAAAGTGGATATGTGCTGCTGAGGATCTTCCGATGGATTTTCGTCATAAGAACAATTGTTCTTGATGAGTGTAATAAGTGGTGGCTTCATGTCATGATACCCTTTGTCTGTAGAAACTCACACACAAACAATAAAGGTGACCAAACAACAGCACGCTTGAGAATTGAGTGTATTTAATTGAGATAACTTGTTAGCGAGTTAATAGAGGCAATTCCTCAAACAGTTAGTATGTTAGTCAAAATTAAAATAACAGAAAAGAAAAAGTGCTTGATCTAGACCTCCACTTCACTTAATCATTGTCAATCTATTTCAATCCCCGGCAACGGCGCCAAAAACTTGATGTGTGGAAAACGATCCAACACAAAACTCACCGGCAAGTGTACCGGGTCGCATCAAGTAATAATAACTCACATGAGTGAGGTCGATCCCACAGGGATTGAAGGATTGAGCAATTTTAGTTTAGTGGTTGATTTAGTCAAGCGAATTAAGTTTTGGTTGAGTGGATTGTATTTAACAGAAGCTAGATTGCTTGGAATGTAAAGGGAGAAGGGGAAATTGCAGTAAACTAAAGAGCAGGAAAGTAAACTTGCTGAATCTTAAAGAACAAGAAATTAAATGACTGAAACTTAAAGTGCAAGAAATGTAAAGTGCAGTAACTTAAATAGCAAGAAATGTAAATTGCTTGAATATAAAAGGGACTTGAGGACTAGGATTTCAGAATCTAAGCAAAGAGAAATTGAATTGCCACAATTAATAGAGCAGAAATTGAATTAGAAGCAATTAGAACTCAAACAGTAAAGAAATTAAGTGCAGCAAAGGTTCACAGAAGAACCAAAGGAAATTGGGATCTCAGGACTTCAGAGACTAGGTAGCAAAGCCTAGATCTCAATTGCCTTCCCAGATCCAAGTTCTCAAAGCAATTGACAAGAAATTGAAGAAAAAGCAGTAAAGGAAATGAAATTGAATTCAATTATGCAGAAGAGAAATTAAAGAGCTCTTGAGTGGAGATTGAGACAGAATTTCCTCAATTCTTAACACCCAAAACTCAAAACAAGGAAATTAAAAATGCCCAAGCAAGAACGAGGAAGAAGAGAGATCAATTCTCCTCCCCAATTCTCTGAAATCTCAGTGAAGACACCAAGAGAAGTTCCAAAGTGCAAAAATAAAATTCAAAGCTCAAAGAAAGTGCAAATTTCCAAAATCAAGTAAAAAGTCCTAATTACATCAAACTAGCTCCTATTTATACACTTTCTATTCTTGGATCTTGGGATTTGGATGGGCTTTTGATTTGGTGAAGAAATGAATTTTATTGGATTTTTAATCCAATTTTAGCCCAAAAACAATAGCTTCCAGGAGGCTGCCCTGCCCTTGTGGAGGGCAGGGCAGAAAATTGATGCGTGGTGCGTGCGTGGTGCGGGCGTGGTGCAGGCTTGGTGCTCAGGATGCTGCCCTGCCCTCGCGGAGGACAGGGCAGAAAAATTTGGTGCGCCAGATTGGTGCCTTGGTGCGTTGCTGGTGCTGCCGAATGTTGCTTTGGTGCGCCAGATTTGTGTGCTGGCCGTGCCACAACAAAATGCTGCCCTACCCTCGCGGAGGGCAGGGCAGTGTTTCCAAACTGAAGTCTCGTGTTCGAAACTTGGATGCTACACACGCTACCCATTTTCCTTGGCTTTCTTGGCACCATAATGAAGCCTAGTTCCTTGCTTCCTCCTTGTCCCGTGTTCAACTCTTGTGGCAAGCATTGGTAGGCATTTTTCTTTCATTTATTTTCCATGAAGGCCCGATACTGCCCTTGTGGAGGACAGGGCAAGGTTTTGTTCTTCTTGATTCCAAGGCACAGGTTTGTGCTCTGCCCTTGTAGTGGGCAGTGCAGAGTTGCCTTTTTTGCTTTGTTCTCTTATGTTGCCCTCCTAGAGGGCAGTGTGCCCTTGTGGAGGGCAATGCTTGCTTCCCTCCTTCATAAGCCACGCCTTTTTCTCCTTTGGCCATACTTTCTTAGGCCACGCTTTTCTTTTATTCTTTTCTTCACCTACAATAAACCAAAACAACCACTCCAAGTATCACTAAATTCACAAGGCTTATAAATCAATTAAAATTCAATTAAAATTAGCTTAAACCTCATGAGTTAACATTAATTTCATGGTGGTTGTTTGATTTAAAAAAGTTATGCATTTTCACTCCAAATCACTTACTTAGGATGCAAGAAAGTGCATAAAGACTACTAAAACAAGTGAAATTAGCTTGAAAAATGGGTATATGATGACTTGTCATCACTCAGCACCTGAATTAGTGCTTTCTCTTCCTGTGGATTTAAAGCAAAGTTTATGATCACCGAAAAAGTGTCACCTTCTCCCAGAAATGCATATTTCATGGATGGTGGTAGTGGTTTGAGCTCGGGTTTAAGAGGTTTATCCTCTTCCTGAGGAATTTTCAGAGGTTCTTTTATTTCCTCTGGTTCCTCCAAATCAGGCTGAAAATCTTTAAAGATGTCCTCTAGTTCTGATTCGAGACTCTCAGTCATATTGATCTCTTCCACCAAGGAGTCAACAATATCAACACTCATGCAGTCATTTGATGTGTCTGGATGCTGCATAGCTTTGACAACATTTAACTTGAACTCATCCTAATTGACTCTCAGGGTTACTTTCCCTTTTTGGACATCAATGAGAGTTCGTCCAGTTGCTAGGAAGGGTCTTCCTAGAATGAGGGTTGCACTCTTGTGCTCCTCCATGGTCTTCCTAGGATGAGAGTTGCACTCTTGTGCTCCTCCATTTCCATCACTACAAAGTCAGTTGGAAAGGCGAATGGCCCAACCTTGACAATCATGTCCTCAATTATGCCTGATGGGTATTTAATGGAGCCATCAGCAAGTTGAAGACATATCCGGGTTGGTTTGACCTCTTTAGTCAAGCCAAGCTTTCTGATAGTGGATGCAGGGATTAGGTTGATACTTGCCCCAAGGTCACATAGAGCTGTCTTGGTACAAGCACCTTTTAATGTGCATGGTATCAGAAAGCTTCCTGGATCTTTAAGCTTCTCTGGTAAGCTTTTCAGAATGACTGCACTGCATTCTTCAGTGAGAAAAACTTTTTCAGTTTCTCTCCAATCCTTCTTATGACTTAAGATCTCTTTCATGAACTTAGCATAAGAGGGTATTTGCTCAAGTGCCTCTGCAAATGGGATTTTTATCTCAAGAGTCCTAAGATAATCTGCAAAGTGGGCAAATTGTTTATCCTGTTCCGTTTGGTAGAGTTTCTGAGGATAAGGCATCTTGGCTTTATATTCTTCAACCTTAGTTGCTGCAGGTTTATTCCCTACAGAGGTGGTTGGAGGAGCCTTCTTAGAGGGGTTACTATCAGCACTTGCAGGTGTCTGATCCCTTTGTAGCGTTTGAACGCCAGGATTGGGTGCTTTTTGGGCATTGAACGCCAAATTGCAACCCTTTTCTGGCGTTTGAACGCCAGATTTGGCTATCCATTGGGCGTTTAACGCCACTTTCTTACCCTTTTCTGGCATTTGAACGCCAGAATCATTCCTCTTTGGGCTCTTACTGTCCTCAGAGGGATTTTGGGCAGTGGGTTGGTCATCCTCTGTCAGTTGTTCCTTTCTTGGATTTTTGCTGCTTTGAGTTGAAACATTCAATGTCTTCCCACTCCTTAATTGAATAGCTTGGCATTCTTCTGTTATCTGTTTAGATAGCTGCTGTTTTGCCTGATCCAATTGTGCTTCCATATTCTTGTTAGCATTTTTAGTGTCTTGGAGCATTTCTTTAAATTCTGCTAATTGTTTTGTCATAATAAGTAATTTCTGATTAAGTTCAACAATATGTTCTTGAGGATTAGGATCAGTAGTTACTGCCAAAGCCTCTTCTTTTAAAGAGGACTCACTGCTTGAGTATAGATGTTGATTTTTAGCAACTGTATCTATAAGCTCTTGAGCCTCTTCAATCGTCTTCCTCATGTGTATGGATCCACCAGCTGAGTGGTCTAGATACATCTGAGCTTTTTCTGTAAGCCCATAGTAGAAGATGTCTATCTGTACCCACTCTGAAAACATTTCAGAGGGCATTTCCTTAGCATACCTTTGTACCTCTCCCAAGCATTATAAAGGGATTCATGATCCTCTTGTTTAAAGCCTTGGATGTCCAGCCTTAGCTGTATCATCCTTTTTGGAGGGTAAAATTGATTCAGGAATTTGTCTGATAACTGTCTCCATGTTTTTATGCTTGCTGTGGGTTGGTTATTCAGCCACCTCTTAGCTTGATCTTTCACAGCAAATGGAAACAGTAATAATCTGTAGACATCCTGATCCACTTCTTTATCACGTACTGTGTCAGCAATTTACAAGAACTGTGCCAGAAACTTAGTAGGTTCTTCCTGTGGAAGACCGGAATACTGGCAATTTTGCTGCACCATGATAATGAGCTGAGGATTTAGCTCAAAGCTGCTTGCTTTAATGGGAGGTATATAGATACTACTCCCATATGCAGCTGTAATGGGGTTAGCATATGACCCCAGAGTCCTTATGGACTGTTCATTTCCACTTATGTCCATGATGGAGAAAAGGGAATTGATATGAATTACAATTAAATTATATTTTAAATTTTTTTTATTTAATTAAAAATAATCAAAAAATAAAACAAAATAAATTGAAGATAAAATAAAACTTTCGAAAATTAGAAGGAAATGCAATAAAAGAAAATTGAAAACTAAATTAATTAATTGATTAAAAAGATTTTGGAAAGAGCAATAAAAAAGATATGATTGAAAACTATTTTGAAGAAGATGTGATTAAAAAGATATGATTGCGATTAAAAATAAAGATATGATTGAAGAAATTAAAAAGATATGATTTGAGGAGATATGATTGCAATTTAAAAAGATATGATTTTGAAAATCTTTGACTAAATTAATGCAAAATTTCGAAAATTATGAGTAAAATAAGGGAAAGATATTTTTTTGATTTTTTAAAATTTAATGAGGGAAGAGAAAAACAACAAATCTACACTAAACTTAGAAATTTTAGATCAAAATAAAGAGAACAAACAAGAAAACTTTGAACGTCAAGATGAACACCAAGAACACTTTGAAGATCAAGATGAATACCAAGAACAAATTTTTAAAAAATTTTTAGGTGAATAAAAGCACAAAAGACACCAAACTTAAAATTTTTAGAAAATCAAACACAAATTTTCGAAAACTTAAAGGAAAACACAAGGAAGACACCAAACTTAGAATTTTTAAAGATCAAGAAAGGACTAGGAACATGCAAATTCGAAAATTAAAAGAAAATAAAAGCTTGCAATTGACACCAAACTTAAAATATGAAACTAAACTCAAATAAAAGACTCTAAACCAACAAAAATAAAATATTCCTAATCTAAGCAATAAGATAAACTGTCAGTTGTCCAAACTCGAACAATCCCCGGCAACGGCGCCAAAAACTTGGTGCACGAAATCACAATCACACTTTTGTAATTCCGCACAACTAACCAGCAAGTGCACTGGGTCGTCCAAGTAATAGTGGCTAGAGGATGGCTAGAGTTCATCCAACAATCTATCATTCCTACTAGCAACCGATCTGAAGTGACTGTAGATCGGGCTATCATGATCCATAGCATCATGATTGGAGAGGAAGTGGAAGTTCATGAGATTATACCTCTAGAACTATACAAGGTTGCTGACAAACCTTCTACTTTAGCAAGGTTAGCCTTCCCTCATCTCATCTGTCACCTATGCAATTTAGATGGAATTGTCATGGAGGAAGACATCCTCATTGAAGAGGACAAGCCCATCACTAAAAAGAGGATTGAGCAAATAAGAGAGGACAAGCCCATCAATAAAAAGAGGATTGAGCAAATAAGAGAGCCCACTCATGGACCTCAATAAGAGCATGAGAAAGTACCTCATCAAGAAATCCCTGAGATGCCTCAAGGGATACATTTTCCTCCACACAACTATTGGGAGCAACTAATGATAGAAGCACCAAAAGCACTAAGGATGGAGCACCAAAAGCACTCCATTATCCTCCATGAAATTAGAGAGGATCAAATACCCATGAGGGAAGAGCAACAAAGGCAAGGAAGAGACATAGAGAGGAAGAACTAGCCGCCATCACTAAGGTGTACCCGTTCTTTGATTTCCTTGTTCTTATTTTTCTGTTTTTTGATTTTTATGCTTTATATGCTATCTATGTTTGTGTCTTCATTACATGATCATTAGTGTCTAGTGTTTATGCCTTAAAGCTATGAATAATTCCATGAATCCTTCACCTCTCTTAAATGAAAAATGTGCCTAATTACAAAAGAAAAAGAAGTACTTGAATTTCAAATTTTATCTTGAAGTTAATTTAATTATTTTGATGTGGTGGCAATATGATGAGCGGATATTTTGTACGCTTTTTGGGGGTAATTTCATGTAGATTTTAGCATGTTTTAGTTAGTTTTTAGTAAAATAATATTAGTTTTTAGGCAAAAATCATATTTCTAGACTTTACTATGAGTTTGTGTGTTTTTCTGTGATTTCAGGTATTTTCTGACTGAAATTGAAGGAGCTGAGCAAAAATCTGACTTAGGCTGAAAAAGGACTGCTGATGCTGTTGGATCCTGACCTCCCTGCACTCGAAATGGATTTTCTGGAGCTACAGAAGTCCAATTGGCGCGCTCTCAACGGCGTTGGAAAGTAGACATCCAGGGCTTTCCAGCAATATATAATAGTCCATACTTTGAGCGAGGATAGACGACGTAACTTGGCGTTAAACGCCAAGTTCATGCTGCTGTCTGGAGTTAAACGCCAGAAAAACGTCATTATCCGGAGTTGAACGCCCAAAACACGTCATAAC
>NC_029776.3:61304790-61305456 GCF_000817695.3 Arachis duranensis | reverse complement strand
AGTATCTGTATACCCTCCATTGGAGTTAGTAGCTTTGAGCTGAATCCTCAGCTCATTATCATGGTGCAGCAAAACTGCCAGTATTCTGGTCTTCCACATGAAGAACCTACAGAGTTTCTGGCACAATTTCTGCAAATTGCTGATACAGTACATGATAAAGAAGTGGATCAAGATGTCTACAGATTATTACTGTTTCCATTTGCTGTAAAAGATCAAGCTAAGAGGTGGTTAAATAACCAGCCTAAGAACAGCATAAAAACATGGAAACAGCTGTCAGAAAAATTCCTGAATCACTATTTCCCTCCAAAAAGGATGACACAGCTAAGGCTAAGCATCCAAGGCTTCAAACAAGGAGATACTGAATCTCTTTATGATGCCTGGGAGAGATACAGAGAGTTGCTAAGAAAATGTCCCTCTGAAATGTTTTCGGAATGGGTGCAATTAGACATCTTCTACTATGGGCTTACAGAAAAAGCTCAGATTTCTCTAGACCACTCAGATGGTGGATCTATACATATGAGAAAAAAAATTGAAGAAGCTCAAGAGCTCATTGATACAATTGCCAGAAATCAGCATCTGTATCTGAACAGTGAATCTTCCGTGAAAGAAGAAGCTAAAACAGTAACTGCAGAACTCAGTCCTGTAGATCAGGCCAATGAATTCAAT
>NC_029776.3:61280716-61300783 GCF_000817695.3 Arachis duranensis | reverse complement strand
TTCTCACCTATGAACGCGTGACTGACAACCACTTCCATTCTACCTTAGACCGAACGCATATCTCTTGGATTCCTTGATCAGAATCTTTGTGGTATAAATTAGGATTGATGGCAGCATTCATGAGAATCCGGAAAGTCTAAACCTTGTCTGTGGTATTCCGAGTAGGATTCCGGGATTGAATGACTGTGACGTGCTTCAAACTTTAACCTGCTGGGCGTTAGTGACAGACGCAAAAGAGTGATTCTATTCCAGTAGGAGCGGGAACCAACCGGTGATTAGCCGTACTGTGACAGAGTGCGTGAGCATAGTTTTCACTGCGAGGATGGGAAGTAGCCACTGACAACGGTGACACCCTACATAGAGCTTGCCATGGAAGGGACCTGCGTGTGAGAAGAGGATTTCAAGGAAGAGTTGAAGTCAGAGGACAAAGCATCTCCAAAACTCCAACATATTCCCCAGTGCTGCAAATCAAAGTAACATTGTTCCCTCTTTTATCAAATCCAGTAATTTCACTTTTAATCCAAATAATCCTATTGATATCCTAACTAAGATTAATAAAATAAATATTGATTGCTTCAAACCAATAATCTCTGTGGATTCGACCCTTACTCACGTAAGGTATTACTTGGACGACCCAGTACACTTGCTGGTCAGTTGAACGGAGTTGTGAGCTTCTCTAATCAGTTAGTTAAATTAGTTCTCCTTGGCACATGCCAAGGAGCCATTAATTAAGGATCACAATTTCGTCCACCACAATACCTTTTATTTTCCTGAATGAATGGTTTAACAGTGCATATTTTTGATAGTGAAGTTTATGAGTGTTAAAATTGTTGGCCGAGAAATGTTATTGATAATCTGAAAAATCATGAAATTGATTCTTGAAGTAAGAAAAAGTAGTGAAAAAGAAAAAAAATGGTGAAAAAGAGAGAGAGTGAGAGAAAGAAAAAGGAAAAATAAGCAAAAAAAGCCAATAGCCCTTTAAACCAAAAGGCAAGGGTAAAGAGGATCCAAGGCTTTGAGCATTAATGGATTGGAGGGTCCAAAGGAATAAAATCTTGGCCTAAGTGGCTAAATCGAGCTGTCCTTAACCATGTGCTTGTGGCATGTAGGTCCAAGTGAAAAGCTTGAGATTGAGTAGTTAAAGTCACGATCCAAAGCAGTGCTTGTGTCATGATGGTCCAAGTGAAAAGCTTGAGACTGAGTGGTTAAAATCGTAATCCAAAGCAAAAGAGTGTGCTTAAGAACTCTGGACACCTCTAACTGGGGACTTTAGCAAAGCTGAGTCACAATCTGAAAAGGTTCACCCAGTTATATGTCTGTGGCATTTATGTATCCGGTGGTAATATTGGAAAACAAAGTGCTTAGGGTCACGACCAAGAATCATAAAGTAGCTGTATTCAAGAATCAACGTACTGAACAAGGAGAATCAATAACACTATCCAAAATTCTGAGTTCCAATAGATGCCAATCATTCTGAATTTCAAAGAATCAAGTGAGATGCCAAAACTGTTCAGAAGCAAAAAGGTACTAGCCCCGCTCATCTAATTGGGACTAAGTTTCAATGATATTGTGAGATTCATTGTATATTCTCTTCTTTTTATCCTACTTTGTTTTCAGTTGCTTGGGGACAAGCAACAATTTAAGTTTGGAGTTGTGATGAGCAGATAATTTATACGCTTTTTGGCATTGTTTTTAGGTAGTTTTTAGTATGATTTAGTTAGTTTTTAGTATATTTTTATTAGTTTTTATGAAAAATTCACATTTCTGGACTTTACTATGAGTTTGTGTGTTTTTCTATGATTTCAGGTATTTTCTGGCTGAAATTGAGGGACCTGAGCAAAAATCTGATTCAGAGGCTGAAAAAGGACTGCAGATGTTGTTGGATTCTGACCTCCCTGCACTTGAAATAGATTTTCTGGAGCTGCAGAAGCCCAATTGGCACGCTCTGAATTGTGTTGGAAATTAGACATCTTGGGATTTTTAGAAATGTATAATAGTTCATACTTTACTCGAGATTTGATGGCTCAAAGTGCCGTTCCAAGTCAGCATAAAAATTCTGGCGTAAAATGCCCAAACTGGCATAAAAGTTGGAGTTAAACACCCAAACTGGCACCAAAGCTGTCGTTTAACCCCAAGAGAAGCCTATGCACGTGAAAGCTTCAATGCTCAGTCTAAGCACACACCAAGTGGTCCCCGGAAGTGGATTTCTGCATCATTTACTTAATTCTATAAACCCTAGGTTATTAGTTCTCTATAAATAGGACCTTTTACTATTGTATTTTCATTTTTGGATCATCTTTTGTTCTTTTGATCACTTTCGGGAGGCTGGCCATTCGGCCACGCCTAGACCTTGTTCTTATGTATTTTTAACGATGGAGTTTCTACACACCATATATTAAGGTGTGGAGCTCTGCTGTTCCTCATGAATCAATGCAATTACTACTGTTTTCTATTCAATTCAAGCTTATTCTTGTTCTAAGATATTTACTCGTACTTCAACCAGGTGGATGTGATGATCCATGACACTCATCATCATCCTTCCCTTATGAACGCGTTCCTGAAAACCACTTCCGTTCTATCTGCGAGAGCTTGAGTGTGTATCTCTTGGCCACCTGGTTCACGATGCACGGGTGCCTCTCCTGACAATAGAGCTTCCATTCCATGCAATCAGAGTCTTCGTGGTATAAGCTAGAATCACATGGGCAGCATTCTTGAGGTCCAGAAAGTCTAAACCTTGTTTGTGGTATTCCAAGTAGGATCTGGGATGGGATGACTATGACGAGCTTCAAACTCGCGAGTGTTGGGCGCAGTGACAGTGTGCAAAAGGATTAATGGATCTTATTCCCACATGATCGAGAACCGACAGATGATTAGCCATGCGGGAAACCGTAGAGGACCCTTTTCACTGAGAGTATGGATGGTAGCCATTGACAACGGTGATCCACCTACATACAGCTTGCCATGAAAAAGAGTATGAATGATTGGATGAAGGCAATAGGAACAAAGAGGCTCAGAGGGAACAAAGCGTCTTCATACGCTTATCTGAAATTCCCACCAATGAATTGCATAAGTATTTCTATTCTATTTTATGTTCTATTTCATTCTTTTAATTATCAAAACCCCATAACCATTTGAATCCGCCTGACTGAGATTTAAAATGTTTTCATAGCTTGCTTCAAGCCGACAATCTCCGTGGAATCGACCCTTACTCACGTATGGTATTACTTGGACAACCCAGTGCACTTGCTGGTCAGCTGCACAAAGTTGTGTATCATGTTTTGTGTACCAGTGGGGGTAGAGGAGTTGTATAATGGGAAATAGTGAATGGATGTGAGTGGTGAATAGAATATGGAAAGGTGTGAAGAGAAGTGAGAGTGAGTTGGGGTAGGTAAGGATCCTGTAGGGTCCACAGATCCTGAGGTGTCAAGGATTTCTCATCCCTGCATCTTTCTGGCATTTAAACACCCTATGTGTGGCATTTCTAGCATTAAATGCCAGGCTGATGCCCCTCTTTGGCGTTAAACGCTAGTCTGGCTGCCAGTTCTGGCGTTTAACGCCCAGAATGCTGCCAGACTAGGCGTTAAACGCCCATTCTGCTACCCTTACTAGCTTTTAACGCCAGCCAGACACCAGGCACCAGACACCCTTTTCTGGCATTAAACGCCAGTCTGTGTGCCATTTCTGGCGTTTAACTGGCGCTTAAATGCCAGTATGCTCGCCCTTCAGGGTGTGCTAATTTTTTTGCTATTTTTGATTCGTGCTTTAATTTTGCAGCTGTTTTCGTGACTCCACATGATCATCAACCTAAAGAAGACATATAATAACAACGGAAAATAAAATAAAAGAGTAATTAATATAGATAAATAAAATTGGGTTGCCTCCCAATAAGCGCTTCTTTAATGTCAATAGCTTGACATGAAGCTCTTACAGAGCTTCACAGGTGCTCAGAGCATGGTTATGGCCTCCCAACACCAAACTTAAAAGTTGAGTGTGGGGGCTCTGTCTGACTCTGTATTGAGAGAAGCTTTTCATGCTTCTTCTCCATGTTTACAGAAGAAGATCCTTGAGTTTTGTACACAAGGTAGTCCTCATTCAATTGAAGGACTAACTCTCCTCTGTCCACATCAATCACAGCACTTGCTGTGGCTAGGAAGGGTCTTCCAAGGATGATGGATATATCCTCATCCTTCCCAGTGTCAAGGGTTATAAAGTAAACAGGGACGCAAAGGCCTTCAACCTTCACTAAGACATCCTCTACAAGTCCATAAGCCTGTTTCATTGATTTGTCTGCCCTCTCTAGTGAGATTCTTGCAACTTGTACCTTAAAAATCCCTAGTTTCTCCATTACAAAGAGTGGCATGAGGTTGATACCTGACCCCAGGTCACACAGAGCCTTTTCAAAGGTCATGGTGCCTATGGTGCAAGGTATTAAGAACTTTTCGGGATCCGGTTTCTTCTGAGGTAATGTCTGCTGAATCCAGGTATTCAGTTCATTGATGAGCAATGGAAGTTCATCCTTCCAAGTCTCATTACTAAATAACTTGGCATTCAGCTTCATGATTGCTCCTAGATACTGAGCAATTTGCTCTTTAGTAATATCTTCATCCTCTTCAGAGGAAGAATACTGAGCAGAGCTCATGAATGGCAATACTAAGTTAAGTGGAATCTCTATGGTCTCTATATGAGCCTAAGATTCCTTTGGTTCCTCATTAGGGAACGCCTTATTGGTCAGTGGACGTCCAGCATGGTTTTCCTCATTGGAAATCTATGCTTTTTCACTCTCTCTAGGATCGGCCACTTTGGATATGGTTATGGCCTTGCACTCTCTTTTGTGATTCTCTTCTGTATTGCTTGGAAGAGTATTAGGAGGAGTTTCAATAACTCTTTTACTCAGCTAACCCACTTGTGCCTCCAAATTTCTGATGGAGGACCTTGTTTCATTTATGAAACTGAGAGTGGTCTTAGATAGATCAGAGACTATGTTTTCTAAGCCAAAGAGGCTCTGCATAGAAATCTTTGTCTGTTGCTGATAAGATGATGGAAAAGGTTTGCTATTGCCAAACTTATTTCTCCCACCATTATTGTTGTTGAAGCCTTGTTGAGGCTTCTGTTGATCCTTCCATGAGAAATTTGGATGATTCCTCCATGAAGGATTATAAGTGTTTCCATAGGATTCTACCATGTAATTCACCTCTTCCATTGCAGGATTCTCAGGGTCATAAGCTTCTCCTTCAGAGGGGGCTTCTTTAGCATTGTCGGATGCAGATTGCAATCCAGACAGATTCTGAGAAATCATATTGACTTGCTGAGTCAATATTTTGTTCTGAGCCAATATGGCATTCAGAGTATCAATCTCAAGAACTCATTTCTTCTGAGTCATCCCATTATTCACAGGATTTCTTTCATAAGTGTACATGAATTGGTTATTTGTAACTCTCTCAATGAGTTCCTGGGCTTCTGCAGGATTTTCAGACATTTCAGACAGACCATCATAGAATATGCATACGATGCTCCATTTTGGAAGCATGTCAAAAGGACAACTTTTGGTTAATTGCTTGTATCTTTCCCAAGCTTCATAGAGGGATTCACCATCCTTCTGTTTGAAGGTTTGGACTTTCACTCTAAGCTTGCTCATCTTTTGAGGTGGAAAGAACTTGGTCAAGAAAGCATTGACCAGCTTGTCCCATGAGTTCAGGCTTTCTCTAGGTTGTGAGTCTAACCATGTTCTAGCTCTGTCTCTCACAGCAAAAGGGAAAAGCATAAGTCTGTAGACCTCGAGATCAACCCCATTGGTCTTAATAGTATCACAGATTTGCAAGAATTTAGCTAAGAACTGATGAGGATCTTCCAATAGAAGTCCATGAAACTTGCAATTCTGCTGCATTAGAGAAACTAATTGAGGCTTAAGCTCAAAGTTGTTTGCTCCAATGGTAGGAATTGAGATGCTTTTTCCATAGAGGTTGAAAGTTGGTGCAGTATAGTCACCAAGCATCTTCCTTGCATCTTTAGCAATGTTGAAAAAGATTTGATTGAAAAAGATTTGCTTTTAAAAAGATATGATTGAAAAGATATGATTGAAAAAGATTTGATTTTTTTTTTAAAAATTGATGACTTGACTAACAAGAAATTAAAAGATATGATTCTAGAATTCAAAGATTGAACCTTTCTTAACAAGAAAGTAACAAACTTGAAATTTTTAAATCAAAACATTAATTGTTAGCAAGGATTTTTGAAAATGTGGAAAGATAAGATTTTAAAATTATGATTTAAAACTTGAAAATTTGACCAAAAAAAATTGAATTTGAAACAAAATTACCTCCCCTGTGTCATCCTGGCGTTTAACGCCCAGAATGCTACCTCTTTGAGTGTTTAATGGCCAGCCAGATACCCTGGCTAGCGTTTAACGCCAGAATTCCCTCCTTACTGGGCATTTTTCTAAACACCCAGCTTTTTCTTTGTGATTCCTCTGCTGTATGTTCTGAATCTTCATTTCACTGTATTATATACTTGAAAAGAGATATTTTTTATTTTTGAATTTTTAATGAAAAGAGGTGATGCCAGGGAATCTTGGCTAGTTTTACTAACCATTTTTTGTATGCTTTAGGTTGGTTTCATGCATTTTCTTAGGAAATAAGCAAGTATTTGGTTGAAAATGCAATCATACCATGATTCAAGAAAACATTGTGAATTTTGAATGATTTCATGAGAATTATGCATAAATTGAATGATAAATGGATGATGCATGATCCCATGATTAAGAGCAAGACTTTGATGCACTTTGCTTGATTGATTTCAGGCCAAAAGAAGAAGAGAAGAGCCACGTTAGTGGCTACGTTAGTTACACTAATGTGGGCACTAACGTGGAAGGAAGGAAAGCCCCAACGTTAGTGAGAAAAGTTAGTGGCATTAACTTTGAAGAAGGAGAGCATGGAACGTTAGTGGAAAAGGGGAATGCCACTAACGTTTGCGAAGCAAAGAAGGCCTATGTTAGCTTCCACATTAACTACATTAACGTGGAAGTTAACGTGGAAGGAAAGGGGTATATGCCAACGTTAGTGGAAAAAGTGAGTGCCACTAACGTTGGCGAAGCAAAAAGACCCACGTTAACATCCATGTTAACTAAGTTAACGTGGTAGTTAACGTGGAAGGAAAGGGAGATGCCAACGTTAGTGGAAAAAGTGAGTGCTACTAACGTTGGCGAGGCAAAAAAAGACCCACGTTAACTTCCACATTAACTAAGTTAACATGGAAGTTAACGTAGGCAAAAGTCCCACCTGGCAGCCTGACCATGCCTTCTTCAAACACGCATAACTTGAGCCACAAAGCTCCAAATGAGGTGATTCCAGTGGCATTGGAAAGTAAGATTCTAGAGCGTTCCAAGAATATATGGCACTACATGATTGACACTAAATTTGAGGGAGAAAACCTGCCCCGAAAGTGCAAAGATGAACATGGTATCAACCTGTAGTAAGGCCAACTGACCTCTTCACCTTCCAAAAAGTGTAACTCGAGTTGTAGAGCTCCAAATGATGCGCTTTCAAAGGTGTTGGAAAGTACACATCTAGAGCTTTCTAACAATATATAATAGTATGGAGTGGACATTGATTTTGAGCTCCAGAACCTGGAAATATTAAGCCCTTGGTCGCTAGGGTTATCGGGACTCACGTTTTCCATTAACACTAGCGACTATGCCAGTGACCATGTCCACTTCAAATGAGCATAACTTTAGTTATAGAGATCTAATTGAAGTGATTCCAGTTGCGTTAGAAAGCTGACATTCAGAGATTTCCAACGATATATAATACTATATAGTGGGCATGAAATTGGAGCACAAACAAGAGGCATCTTTTAAGCCCCCAAAACACCAACTGGGCAGCAAGTGCAACGTTAGCCACAATAACTTTAGCACTAACGCCACACTTGTAGCGTTAGTGTGGCTAACTTTAGCACTTGGACCTCAACTTGATTCACTTCTCTTTCAAGGACCACCCAACCTCAAGGAAGCAAGCCCACAAGTGTCAACCAAGCAAGCCCACAAGTGTCAACCAATCAAGGCCACAAGAAGCATCTAAAATAGGAATTTTCATTTAATTGTAATTTGCTTTTAATTTCATTTTGTAATTTAGAAGAGCCTATTTAAAGGCCTTAGTTTTTACTTTGAAAAGGGGGGGATGGGACTGATTTTGGAATTGGGGGATTGAAGAGGGGTCTTCGGACTCCCTCCCCTCACACACTTTTCCTTCTCTTTCTTTTCTTTGTACTTTTCATTTATGAATTTTGAAGTTGTCATTTTAGTTTTAATCTTCATCTTTACTTTTATGCACTTTCTTTCTTTTCTATTTTGGTAGAGCAATGATCAACTAACTCTTTCCATTGGGTTAGAGAGCTCTATTGTGATACAATGGATCAATATTAGTTTTCATACTTCTTCTTCTATCTTTTCTCTTGATTTTACTAGAGAGCTTTTGATCTTCATCCAATTAGGTAGTTATCTTGGAAAAGAAGCTATTCATACTTGGATCTCTTCTGATCCTTGGAAGAGGAATGAAGAGATCATGCTAGAAATGCTTTCTCATGCTGGACCAAATTGGGTTTGGATGGATATGTGACTATAATCCTACCAACACTTGATTTGGAAATGCATGTGGTATAATCAGTGACCATACTTCATCTCTTCTCATGAGCAATTGACCAAGGAATTGGCTATTGATCAAGATTTGAGAGATTGAATTCCAAGGAATTGGGATCCAATCACTTAAGATTGCCAAGGAGATCAATGAATGCATTAATTGAGGAAGAAGATGAGAATGAACTTGATCTGGAGGATTGCAATATCTCTTGATCCCAATGTTCATTTTATTTTTAGTTCTTACATTTACTTTTCTTGCCATTTTACTTCTCTGCACTTTATTGTTTTCTTTACTTTTATGCCATTTACATTTCCTTGTTGCTTATCACTCCAATATGGTTCGTCTAACTAGGATAATCAATTAACCATTGATTGCTTAATCCGTTAATCTCTGTGGGATTCGACCTCACTCTTTTGTAAGTTATTACTTGACGACAGTTCGGTATACTTGCCGAAGGAAGATTTGTTGAGAGACATGTTTTCCGTGCATCAAGTTTATGGCGCCGTTGCTGGGATTAATTGTGATTAACAAACTGCTGGTTGATTGATTTACTAGATTAGACACTTTTCTTTTGTCTTTGTTTTCTTTTGTTTCTTTATTTTCTTTTGCTAATTAACTGTTTGTGATATTGCCTCACTGGGAATTTCCTCATCTGTGACAAGGGGAAATCCAAATCTCTTTTATCTTGGTGATTGTTGTTTGGTACAGAGTATTTTGAAGAAAAATGGAGTATAGATCATCTTTTGGTCAATCAAGTTACATGGGATACTTCTCACTACCACAAAATAATTCATGTTATTATGATAATGGTGGTTGGGAATATCAAGAACATGAAATGGGGTGCTTCCCAGGGCCACAAAATGGTCCATATTTTGGTGAAATTGATCACTACTCAATTTGTGGCTGGAAAGATCAAAATCAAAGAGATTTCACTCATTCATACCCCATTCATCAAGAGCCATCACCTCTCAATTATACAACCTCACCTCCAAGTTTTACACGCCTAAATTCTTCATCATTTGAGTAAGCCTCAGCACAAAGGTCTATCCAAAATCCATACAATTCATTTCATCATCCACAAAACTCAATCCACTACCCACAAGACTCATACCAATTTCAGAACACACAACCACAAAACAACCAACCATTACAACCTACCCAACCTCCTTTAGATAGACTTGCTAGGATGGAACTCATCCTTGAAGAACTCAAAAGAAGTAGAGAAGAAGATATACTCACTAGGATAGAACTCCGCTTTGAAAAAATAATGAAGACAATCGAAGAGAAGAAAATAGCAGAAAGGGACCATGAAGAAAAATTGAGACAGAATGCACAACTCTATTCTGAAGAACAATTTATTGAAGAGTTGAAATCACAAAGAGATACCACTTCACTCCCTTCAGAAATAGAGGAGTGCATTCAACGGTCAAGAACAAGGGATGAAGTCAATCAAGGGAGCCCACACTCCAATGAAACAGAGAGTTGCATAAAGGGTGAGTTCATTGAACCACCAAGTCAAGAAGCTCTTGATGAATAGGATGCTCCAACCATCAAACAACACCCAAGTCCTGAAATCAAGGTGGTGAAGGCAATCAACAAAAGCACCAAAAAGAGGATGGTAACCAAGAAAAGAAGGACAATATCCATGAAGAAGAAAAGGTCAACCAAAAGCCATCCCACCACTACCCCAACAAGCAAGTTTCCTCAAGCTAACAACAAAAGAAAGCTTGCCGGGGAGAGGCACTCGAAGCAAGGGGCATTAACTGGCTCCTCTTTCATCTTGAGGTCATTCCTCTTAACAAACTGGAAGAAGAGAAAGAAAGTTATGAACAACATGTCAAGCTAATGACATTAAAAGAGCGCTTGTTGGGAGGCAACCCAACCGTAGGTAACATTTTCTTTCCTAGCTTAGTTTACTTTCAATAATTTGGCATATGATTGCATTCTAAGTTTGGTGTTGCCATGCAACAATTTCATTCTCAATCTTCACTAGGTACTTGCAACATTCTAAATTGAAAGTGTCACACTAAGTTTGGTGTTGCCACTTATTTTTCATGCAAGGTACCAAGCACACCACTTATTAATGCAATCAAAATGTCTTTGTTTGTATCTCTTGTGCCTTTATTGTATCCTTAATCTGGCTTGCTAAAACAAATGCATACTCACACTTCATTCTAAGACATTCATGATCCATCATAGACTCCATCACCACTGTTTTAATTGTTGCTTGAGTATAAGCAAGCATTCTAAGTTTGGTGGGGGAAGGAAAAGAATAGGAGGAAAAGGGAAACAACAATGAAGATAAACTATAAGGTGGTAAAGTTCATTTCTCCTCTTAATTATTTCCAACACTTTAAAATGCATGATTGTCTTCTATTTTCTTTGTATGCATGTGTGATTACTCCTTGTGAATAAGCATAATTTGATATTTGATTTGTAACATGTTGCTATGATATCATGATTATCATCTTGAGTTTTACTTGTACCCAATATCTTTAAGAATGCAACAAAGAAATCATTCTTTTGAAAGGAAAATGTTGAAGAATTTTATAAATCATGGGGCAAGCAAAAGATTAAGAGGAGTAGAGGTTTTGATTGTATGATTGTGTATTGAGGTTGCATGTTTGTGAAAACTTGCATGGGAGCTCATAGACAGGAAATGAAGTTTAGAGAAGTATTATGGAATTTCTCAAACATCTATTGATCCAAGAAGCAGTAACAAAAGAAAACAAAAGAAAAAGAAAGACAAAGAACAAGCCCAAGGCTCTGAGCATCAATTTCTAGGAAGAAAAAGAAAGAAACAAGAACTCAAAGAGTTATTGTCCTAGTTAAATGCTTGTGGTGGATTTGTATCAAAGAGAGAGGCTTGAGCAAGTAAATCCTAAGGGGTGTTTCAACACCTAATACCTTAGACCAACTGGTTTGGAAATATTGATTGAAAGCTTATCTTAAAAAGCCGCTTTGATAAATGACACCTAGAGTCGAGGCCAAATTCCACAAGGAAAGAAAAATGCTAGAAAATAAGTGCTGCTTCAAGGTGACAATCTATAAAGAGATTTCCATAATATCATTTGAATGAAAGTCCTAAGATCTAAGACTTCCAAAATGTAAGGACTAATGAGAACTGGAATCCTTGCATAAGCATACAAATTAGAGTTCACCCCACTGCCACTTAGTCACTTCACCCACTAAGGCATCATAAGCAATTCTTCAATACATTCCAATTAAAGAGAATTCTTTGTGCATAGTTCTTTTCTTGCTTGGGGACAAGCAAGCTTTAAGTTTGGTGTTGTGATGCCAGGGCATCTTGGCTAGTTTTACTATCCATTTTTTGTATGCTTTAGGTTGGTTTCATGCATTTTCTTAGGAAATAAGCAAGTATTTGGTTGAAAATGCAATCATACCATGATTCAAGCAAACATTGTGAATTTTGAATGATTTCATGAGAATTATGCATAAATTGAATGATAAATTGGATGATGCATGATCCCATGATTAAGAGCAAGACTTTGATACACTTTGTTTGATTGATATCAGGCCAAAAGAAGAAGAGAAGAGCCACGTTAGTGGCTACATTAGTTACACTAACGTGGGCACTAACGTGGAAGGAAGGAAAGCCCCAGCGTTAGTGAGAAAAGTTAGTGGCATTAACTTTGAAGAAGGAGAGCATGGAACGTTAGTGGAAAAGGTGAACGCCACTAATGTTTGCGAAGCAAAGAAGACCTACGTTAGCTTCCACGTTAACTACATTAACGTGGAAGTTAACATGGAAGGAAAGGGGTATATGCCAACGTTAGAAGAAAAAGTGAGTGCCACTAACATTGGCGAAGCAAAAAGACCCACGTTAACAGCCACGTTAACTAAGTTAACGTGGTAGTTAAAGTGGAAGGAAAGGGAGATGCCAACGTTAGTGAAAAAAGTGAGTGCCACTAACGTGGCGAGGCAAAAAAAGACCCATGTTTACTTCCATGTTAAGTTAACGTGGAAGTTAACGTAGGCAAATGTCCCACCTGGCAGCCTGACCATGCCTTCTTCAAACACGCATAACCTGAGCCACAAAGCTCCAAATGAGGTGATTCCAGTGGCATTGGAAAGTAGGATTATAGAGCTTTCCAAGCATATATGGTACTACATGATTGACTCTAAATTTGAGGGAGAAAACCTGTGCCGAAAGTGCAAAGATGAACATGGTATCAACCTGTAGTAAGGCCAACTGACCTCTTCACCTTCCAAAAAGTGTAACTCGAGTTGTAGATATCCAAATGATGCGCTTCCAATGGGGTTGGAAAGTAGACATCTAGAGCTTTCTAAAAATATATAATAGTATGGGGTGGACATTGATTTTGAGCTCCAGAACTTGGAAATATTAAGCCCTTGGTCGCTAGCGTTATCGGGACTCACGTTTTCCATTAACACTAGCGACTATGCCAGCGACCATGTCCACTTCAAATGAGCATAACTTGAGTTATAGAGATTCAATTGAGATGATTCTAGTTGCGTTAGAAAGCTAACATTCAGAGCTTTCCAACGATATATAATACTCTATAGTGGGCATCTGGGCAGCAAGTGCAACGTTAGCCACAATAACTTTAGCACTAACGCCACACTTGTAGCGTTAGTGTGGCTAACTTTAGCACTAACTTTAGCACCTGGACCTCAACTTGATTCACTTCTCTTTCAAGGACCACCCAACCTCAAGGAAGCAAACCCACAAGTGTCAACCAATCAAGGCCACAAGAAGCATCTAGAATAGGAATTTTCATTTAATTGTAATTTATTTTTAATTTCATTTTGTAATTTAGGAAAGCCTATATAAAGGCCTTAGTTTTTACTTTGAAAGGGGGGGGGGACGGGACTGATTCTGGAATTGGGGGATTGAAGAGGGGTCTTCGGACTCCCTCCCCTCACACACTTTTCCTTCTCTTTCTTTTCTTTGTACTTTTCATTTACGAATTTGGAAGTTTCAATATTAGTTTTAATCTTCATCTTTACTTTTCTGCACTTTCTTTCTTTTCTATTTTGGTAGAGCAATGATCAACTAACTCTTTCCATTGGGTTAGAGAGCTCTATTGTGATACAATGGATCAATATTAGTTTTCATTCTTCTTTTTCTATCTTTTCTCTTGATTTTACTAGAGAGCTTTCGATCATCATCCAATTGGATAGTTATCTTGGAAAAGAAGCTATTCATACTTGGATCTCTTCTGAACCTTAGAAGAGGAATGAAGAGATCATGCTAGAAATGCTTTCTCACGCTGGACCAAATTGGGTTTGGATGGATATGTGACTATAATCCTACCAACACTTGATTTGGGAATGCATGTGGTATAATCAGTGACCATACTTCATCTCTTCTCATGAGCAATTGACCAAGGAATTGCTATTGATCAAGATTTGAGAGATTGAATTCCAAGGAATTGGGATCCAGTCACTTAAGATTGCCAAGGAGATCAATGAATGCATTGATTGAGGAAGAAGATGAGAATGAACTTGATCTGGAGGATTGCAATATCTCTTGATCCCAATGTTCATTTTATTTTTAGTTCTTACATTTACTTTTCTTGCCATTTTACTTCTCTACACTTTATTGCTTTCTTTACTTTTATGCCATTTACATTTCCTTGTTGCTTATCACTCCAATATGATTCGTCTAACTAGGATAATCAATTAACCATTGATTGCTTAATCCGTTAATCTCTGTGGGATTCGACCTCACTCTTTTGTGATTTATTACTTGACGACAATTCAGTATACTTGCCGAAGAGAGATTTATTGACAGACATGTTTTCCGCACATCAAGAGAGAAAAACAACAAAATAAAATAAAACATAAAAATGCAAGATTAAAACAAGTAATGCATGCAAGGACACTTTGAATGTCAAGATGAACACTAAGAACACTTTAAAGATCATGATGAACATCAAGGACATATTTTTGAAAATTTTTAAGAAAAGAAAGACATGCAAGACACCAAACATAGAAATTTTTAATGTTTAGACACTATGGATTTGAAAATGCATATGAAAAACAGGAAAAGACATAAAACAGGAGAATTTAAAGATCAGAACAAGGAAAATCATCAAGAACAACTTGAAGATCAATGAAGAACACAATGTATGAATTTTTTTTCGATAACTTAAGAGAATTAAAAAACATGCAATTGACACCAAACTTAAAATTTCACACTAGACTCAAATAGAAAACACAAAATGGTTTTGGTTTTTATGATTTAATTAAATTTTTTTGTATTTTTTGAAAATAAAAACAAAAAGCTTAAAATATAAAATAAAATTACCCAATCTAAGCAACAAGATGAACCGTCAGTTGTGCAAACTCGAACAATCCCTGGCAACGGCGCTAAAAACTTGGTGCACGAAATTGTGATCACACTTTTCACAACTCCGCACAACTAACCAGCAAGTGCACTGTGTCGTCCAAGTAATACCTTACGTGAGTAAGGGTCGATCGCACGGAGATTGTCGGCTTGAAGCAAGCTATGGTCATCTTGTAAATCTCAGTCAGGCGCATTCAAATGGTTATGAGATTTTGATAATTAATAGATAAATAATACTTAAAATAAAATAGAGATACTTATGTAATTCATTGGTAGGAATTTTAGATAAGCATTTGGAGATGCTTTGTTACTTCTGAACCTCTGCATCACTATTACTTCCATCCAATCATGAGCACTCCTTTCCATGGCAAGTTGTAAGTTGGTGGATCACCGTTGTCAATGGCTACCATCCGTCCTCTCAGTGAAAATGGTCGGGCTACGATTCTCACCGCATGGCTAATCGTCTGTCGGTTCTCACTTGTGTTGGAATAAGATCCATTGATCCTTTTGCGTACTGTCACTGCGCCCAACAGTCACGAGTTTGAAGCTCGTCATAGTCATCCCCTCCCAGATCCTACTCGAAATACCACAGACAAGGTTTAGACTTTCTGGATCTCAGAAATGCTGCCAATTGTTTCTAGCCTATACCACGAAGGTTCTAATCTCACTGATTTGAATGTTCTGTTGTCAGGAGATGCTAGTCAAGCATATGAATCAGAAACCCAAGAGAATATACTCAAGCTGGCATCCAATGACTATGTTGAACATCATGTAGACTGCTTGTGGTTGTCAGGCACGCATATCTTGGCTAAGCGAGTACTGAAGATAGTGGGTGATTGTCACGGATCACCCCTTCAGTCTGACTTAACAGAATTAAGTACAAGAGTATATCTTGGAGAAGAAGTAGGCGTGAATTGAAGGAAAAACAATAGTACTTGCATTAATTTATGAGGAACAGCAGAGCGCCTCACCTTAATCTATGTGGTGTAGAAACTCCACCATTGAAAATACATAAGAACAAAAGGTCTAGGCATGGCCGAATGGCCAGCTTCCCAAATGCATAAGAATTCAAAAACAGGGGAAGAAGACCTGATCAAAGGATCGAAAAGTCATCTAAAGAAATGAATACAATAGTAAAAAGTACTATTTATACTAAACTAGTAAACTAGGTTTACAGAAAATGAGTAACTAAGTGAAGAAATCCACTTTCGGGGCCCACTTGGTGTGTGCTTGGGGTAAGCATTGAAGCTTTCACGTGCATAGGCTCTTCTTGGAGTTAAATGCCAGCTTGGGTGCCAATTTGGGCGTTTAACTCCAGCTTTAGTGCCAGTTCTGGCGTTTTACGCCAGAAAAGGGTCTCTGGTGGGTGTTTGGGCGCCAGTTTGGGCCATCAAATCTCAGGCAAAGTATGGACTATTAAACATTGATGGAAAGCCCAAGATGTCTACTTTCCAACATAATTAAGAGCGTGCCATTTGGGCATCTGTAGCTCCAAAAAATCCACTTCGAGTGCAGGAGGGTCAGAATCCAACAGCATTTGCAGTCCTTTCTCAGCCTCTGAATCAGATATTTGCTCAGATCCCTCAATTTCAGCCAGAAAATATCTAAAATCTCAAAAAAGACACAAACTCATAGTAAAGTCCAGAAATGTGATTTTTTGCATAAAAACTAATAAAAATATACTAAAAAGTAATTAAAACTTAATAAAAACTACCTAAGAACAATGACAAAAAGCGTATAAATTATCCGCTCATCAATAGCTAAAAAATAACTTCTGTGTTGATTGAGATCCACTCACTCCGGAAGGGGGTTTGGATCTGTGAATTTCCATGTGAGCCTCAGAAGGGGAATCATGGAAGTTAGAACTAAAGCTCTGTTTTTCACAGCTCTCTTGATCAACACCATTCAGGAGGAATTGAGATCTTGAGAGTTTGTGTGGCTTATGGATGAGAGACATGTACTTAACCTCTTCTCATGACAATTAGATTAAGGAATTGGCAATATTGATTGTGATTAGAGAGATTGGATTGCCAAGAAATTAGGATCCAATTAATTTCAATTCGCCATATATAACGATCCAATTTCTGGTACGTCATGATCATACTAGAAACTGAATGCTACCAACTTGTCTACCTAATTATTATCTATTATTTATTATATGACCCTGATTCGTTGTTAAAAGTGTAGTTATTTTACGAGGTACTTTTTTTTAAAAAATATTTGGATTAACAAACAGTATCATTCATAATCAATTCACAACTGATAATATATAAAACATTTATAAACAACCATACATAAATACATAACAAGCAGTTGACAATATTCGGTGATCCAGCCTTTATTAGAGTATAGACTTTTAGTTAGAACACCCCTATACATAGCTAGATAATAACTATATACATATATATACATACAACGTCCCAGGCCCTGACCTGTTCAAGAAGTCCCTAAGCTGGCACCCAGGCTAGCCTAGACTCTACACTTACCTAGTCCCTCTAAATTACTAAAGCGAGGGAAAGTACATTCTAGGTCTTCAAAACTCAAGTCAGGTGGAACGTCATCAAAAGGTAGAACATCATCTGTTACTCTTCTGCACAATCAGACATTGCCATGTGACGTTTCTCTGGTACCTCATCAAGTAGCCACACAACAGGAGTCTCGTACATAGGATTTAGGTTAAAGTTCACGTACAAACGGGGTGCAGACACTGGCTGGTCTCACAGTATATACATATAAACAGGTAACAAAGTTCACTCTAGACTCAAAAGACTACCTAGAGCGGAATCCTCTTTGCGAAACGGTTATCAGTAGGTTACAAAAGGGTACTCCTGCTTCCATCTGAAGGGGGAAGGGAGAGAGAAGGGGTAAGAACTGGGGAGTTCTTAGTAAGGCCGGTGTTATTAGTTACGTTCATTAATTCTGTGTTATTTGGTAGACAAATAACAGAATATAGAAAAGCAGTAAACAGAAAACAGATAAATAGAGAAGATAGAGAAAATAGATAGCAAAACACAAATAGAAAAATACAAGAAAATAACACAAACACAGACATAGAGAATAGAATACAAACAAAGAAAGCATACATTCATGCAACAATCATAATAGAGAAAATGCACAACCAAGTGTGATGCATGTCTGTCCTATGCAGGCCATGAGCTCACGTGTCGGTTTACACCCTGCAACCCGACATTACCCAGGAACTAGTCCCAGATATGGCTTTATTTCTGTAGGTGAACTTCGGCCTACAGAAACAGCACTCCCATAAGTGAACTTCAGCTTACCGGAATAGTCTAAATACAACAGAACAACTTTCTGTAGGTGAACTTCGGCCTACAAAAATGGCACCTCTGTAAGTGAACTTCGGCTTACAGAAATAGCGCCCCTGTAAGTGAACTTCGGCTTACAGGTATCACAACTCTCTATAGGTAAACTTTGGCCTACAGGAGCAACACCCTGAGATACACAATTGATATTCACTGCAGGTGAACTTCGGCCTATAGGACCTCAAGGGCCAATGGAAAAGCAGCAGATGAACATACAACAGAACATCATGCCACAAGGCTTAACTCTTTATTCTTACACTATTCTCCTCTATTCTCTTTGTTATATTACTCTTTTCTCATTGTCTCTTTACTCTGCGCTGATTACTCTGTTCTTTGTGTCTCTCTACTCTGCTCTGATTTCTCTGTTTAACGTGTGTATTTAAAGCTTATGTAAATTTCGGTATGAATAGTTAGTCTGTCCCAAGTATAGGTTCATTAAGTCTATACTGAAACAGTTTAACTTTTCATATTATACCTAACCCTAGTCACAACTCAAGGACTAACTATGTTGCCCTAGTTCGTTCACTAATTTCTGTCTGTTTTTCTGTCATTAGTACTTTACAGACTTTTCCTTGATTTTTATCTCTTCTTTAACTTTTTATCTTTCCTTTATCTTTGCCTCACTAATATATTTTTACCACTCCCAAAGTGTTTTATGAAGGTAATTATGAGATTCTGCGCTTAAAGTTGTCTTTCTAAAACCTTTACAGAAAACTGCCTTTTCCACAATATTTTATTATTTTTATTAAAATATTATTTTTAATTAAATATTATTATTTAATATTTTATTATTATTTATTATTTTATTAATATATTTTCGAAAATTAACTTACTTTTTACTTTTAACCTTTAAAATTTAATTTTTACCGCCCGTAACTTTTAATATTTCTACTTTAACCACCCTAACTTTCAGAAATTACCAAATTACCCCTCAAACACTAAAATAATTACTTCCTTGCCCTTTCTAATATCTAAAACCTGTTCTTCATTGTTCTTTATCACACTCAAAGTGTTTTTCATGTTTTTCGTATATTCTTCAGATTCTTTCTCTATTTTTACCCGTTTTCAATCTTTTTAGCAACCGATTTTTACCAAAATTCATGATAAATTAGCAACCACTAAAATCCCATCTTTTCTACATGATTATAACACAAATTGAACCCCAATTTAAGCCTAGGGTTTCATTTTTCCAGCTGCCCCAAGAACATGAACTTTAAAGCTTGAATTTCATCAAATTTCATCAAAATTTCACCAAATTTTCAACAAGAATTACTCATATAAACAATCAATTTCAAGCACAGCCAAACCATATCATAATTACACAACTCAAACACAATCAATCAAGATTAAATTCGTTAAACCCTACCTTTATTTGTTGCTCCAAATCCGGTTAGACATTCAAGTGGTCCTTAAGTACTTTTTCCTCCTAAATCACATTGATGAGCAGATAATTTGTACGCTTTTTGGCATTGTTTTTAGTATGTTTTTAGTATGATCTAGTTAGTTTTTAGTATATTTTTATTAGTTTTTAGTTAAAATTCACTTTTCTGAACTTTACTATGAGTTTGTGTTTTTTTCTGTGATTTCAGGTATTTTCTGGCTGAAATTGAGGGACCTGAGCAAAAATCTGATTCAGAGACTAAAAAGGATTGCAGATGCTGTTGGATTCTGACCTCCCTGCACTCGAAGAGGATTTTCTGGAGCTACAGAAGCCCAATTGGCGCGCTCTCAACGGCGTTGGAAAGTAGACATCCTGGGCTTTCCAGCAATATATGATAGA
>NC_029776.3:61278773-61278971 GCF_000817695.3 Arachis duranensis | reverse complement strand
TGTCAATAGTATACAAACTGCTAAGTTTGGTGTCTTGCATGCATTGTTATTTGATTTTAGTTGCATTTTGATTATTCCTCAATATCAAAAATCCAAAAATATTTTTAATTTGTGTCTTTTCAAGTCAATAATACAGAGAATTGGAGATTCAGAACATACAGCAGAGGAATTGCACAGAAAAAGCTGGGCATTCAAAAT
>NC_029776.3:61277753-61278549 GCF_000817695.3 Arachis duranensis | reverse complement strand
TTTCAAAATTTTTCAAAATCAAATCTTTTTCAAATCATATCTTTTCAATCATGTGTTTTCAAAATCAATTTCTTTCCTTTTCCAAAGATACTTGCTATCAATTAATGATTTGATTCAACATTTCAAGTATGTTGCCTTTTCTGTTGAGAAAGGTTTAATGTTTGAATCATATCTTTTCTTGTTAGGCAAGTTATTAATTTTTAAAATCAAATCCTTTTTTTAAAATGTTTTTCAAATCATATCCTCTCAATCACATTTTTTTTAAACCAATCATATCTTCTTAACCACATCTTTTTCAAAATAGTTTTCAATCATATCTTTTTAATTTCTAATTTCAAAATCTTTTTCAAAAATCACTTTACTTCTTTCTCACTTTTATTTTCGAAAATCAATTAGTGTTTTTCAAAATGTTTTCAAAATCTTTTACTTAATTTTCGAAAATTGCTTCCCCTCTTCTCACATCTTCCTATTTATGGACTAACACTATCCCTTAATGCAAAATTCGAACTCCATCTTCTTTGATAAGTTCAAATTTTCTACTTCTGCCTTCTATTTTTCTTTTCCTCTAACACTTCAAGGAATCTCTATACTGTGACATAGAGGATTCTATATTCTCTTGTTCTCTGCTCTTTTATATGAGCAGGAACAAAGACAAAAGCATTCTTGTTGAAGCTGACCCTGAACCTGAAAGGACCTTGAAGCGAAAATTAAGAGAAGCTAAGGCACAACTCTCTGTAAAGGACCTAACAGAAATCTTCAAAGAAGAAGAACACATGGCAGCCGAAAACAACAACAA
>NC_029776.3:61274652-61275697 GCF_000817695.3 Arachis duranensis | reverse complement strand
GATATCCCTCTGTCATCATGGAGAGGAAGCATGAAGAGCTTCTCTCAAAACAGAGCCAAACAGAGCCCCCACAGACAAACTCTAAGTTTGGTGTTGGGAGGCCACAACCAATTTCTAAGTTTGGTGTTGAACCCCCACATTCAAACTCTAAGTTTGGTGTTGGGAGGTTCCAACATTGCTCTGAGCACCTGTGAGGCTCCATGAGAGCCCACTGTCAAGCTACTAACATTAAAGAAGCGCTTGTTGAGAGGCAACCCAATGTTATATTTTATCTATTCTCTTTTGTTATTTTATGTTTTCTGTAGGTTGATGATCATGAGAAGTCACAAAATCAATTGAAAAAGCAAAAACAGAAAGAAAAATAGGAAGAAAAATAGCACACCCTGGAGGAGAAACCTGCTGGCGTTTAAACGCCAGTGAGGCTAGCAGTTGGGCGTTTAACGCCCAGTCTGGCACCATTCTGGGCGTTTAACGCCAGAAAGGGGCACCAGACTGGCGTTAAACGCCAGTAAAGGGCAAGAACTTGGCGTTAAACGCCAGAAATGGGCACCAGCCCGGCGTTTAACGCCAGAATTGGCTAAAAACGCATTTTTGCATGCCATTTGGTGCATGGATGACTTTTCCTTGACACCTCAGGATCTGTGGACCCCACAGGATCCCCACCTACCCTACCACTCTCTCTCTTCTTCACCCATTCACCAATAACCTCAACACCTCTTCCCCAAAAACCCTTCACCTATCAAATCCCATCTTTCTCTTCACCACTCACATCTATCCTTCATAAAACCCCACCTACCTCACCCTTCAAATTCAAACCACTTTCCCTCCCAAACCCACCCATACATGACCGAACCATGAGCCCCCCCACTCCTATATAAACCAATCTTCACTCCTTCATTTTCACACAACCTAAACACCACTTCTCCCCCTTTTTGGCCGAACACAAAGCCATTCTCCATCTCCCTCATTTCTTCTTCTTCTACTCTCTTCTTTCTTCTTTTGCTCGAGGACGAGCAAACCTTTTAAGTTTGGTGTGGTAAAAGCA
>NC_029776.3:61272994-61274491 GCF_000817695.3 Arachis duranensis | reverse complement strand
TCAAGGGTGCATCAAGACCACTTCTATGAAGTTGTGGCCTTGAAGAAGGTGATCCCCGAGGTCACTTTTTCACTCAAAAAGAGTGAATATCCGGAGATCCGACATGAGATCCGAAGAAGAGGTTGGGAAGTTCTTACCAACCCCATTCAACAAGTCAGAATGGAAGAGAGATTCAAGAGGAAAGCCGATTCAATTGAGAAGGCATGACCTCAAGCCCGTGGCTAGGGGATGGTTGGAGTTCATCCAACGCTCAATCATTCCCACTAGCAACCGGTCCGAAGTTACTATAGACCGAGCTATCATGGTTCATAGCATCATGATTGGAGAAGAAATAGAAGTTCATGAAGTTATAGCTCAAGAACTTTATAAGGTGGCGGACAAGTCCTCTACCTTGGCAAGGTTAGCCTTTCCTCATCTCATTTGTCACCTCTGTTATTCAGCTGGAGTTGACATAGAGGGAGATATCCCTATTGATGAGGACAAGCCCATCACTAAGAAGAGGATGGAGCACACAAGAGACCCCACTCATCATGAGATCCCTGAGATGCCTCAAGGCCTCTCTCATCATCAAATCCCTGAGATGCCTCAAGGGATGCACTTTCCTCCACAAAACTATTGGGAGCAACTAAACACCTCCCTAGGAGAATTAAGTTCCAACATGGGACAACTAAGGGTGGAGCACCAAGAACACTCCGTCCTCCTCCATGAAATTAGAGAAGATCAAAGAAACATGAGAGAGGAGCAACAAAGAGAAGGAAGAGATATTGAGGAGCTCAAGCACTCCATAGGATCTTCAAGAAGAAGAACAAGCCGCCATCACTAAGGTGGACCCGTTCTTTAATTTCCTTGTTCTTTATTTTTCTGTTTTTTCGAATTTTAGTGCTTATGTTTATCTATGTTTGTGTCTTGTGATCATTAGTGTCTTAGTGTCGATGCCTTAAAGTTATGAATGTCGTATGAATCCATCACCTCTCTTAAATAAAAAATGTTCTTAATTGAAAAAGAAAAGAATTGCATGAATTTTGAATTTTATAACAGTTTAATTATTTTGATGTGGTGGCAATACTTTTGTTCTCTGAATGTATGCTTAAACAGTGCATATATCTTTTGAATTTGTGGTTCATGAATGTTGGCTCTTGAAAGAATCATGAAAAAGGAGACATGTTACTGAGGATCTGAAAAATCATAAAAATGATTCTTGAAGCAAGAAAAAGCAGTGAATACAAAAAAAAAGAAGGAGAAAAACAAAAAAATGGAAAAAAAACGAAAAAAAAGAAAGAAAAGAAAAGAGAGAAATAAAGTTGTGATCCAAGGCAAAAAAGAGTGTGCTTAAGAACCCTGGACACCTCTAATTGGGGACTCTAGCAAAGCTGAGTCACAATCTGAAAAGGTTCACCCAATTATGTGTCTGTGGCATGTATGTATCCGGTGGTAATACTGGAAGACAGAGTGCTTTGGGCCACGGCCAAGACTCAATAAGTAGCTGTGTTCAAGAAA
>NC_029776.3:61272662-61272870 GCF_000817695.3 Arachis duranensis | reverse complement strand
AAAACTATTCAGAGGCAAAAAGCTAAAAGCCCCGCTCATCTAATTAATACTGATCTTCATAGATGTTTTTGGAATTCATTGTGTATTCTCTTCTTTTTATCTTATTTGATTTTCAGTTGCTTGAGGACAAGCAACAATTTAAGTTTGGTGTTGTGATGAGCGGATAATTTTTACGCTTTTTGGCATTATTTTTAGTATGTTTTTAGTA
>NC_029776.3:61272096-61272378 GCF_000817695.3 Arachis duranensis | reverse complement strand
GCTCTCAACGGCGTTGGAAAGTAGACATCCTGGGCTTTCCAGCAATATATGATAGTCCATACTTTGCTCAAGATTTGATGGACCAAACCGGCGTTCAAAATCACCCTCAGAATTCCCAGCGTTAAACGCCGGAACTGGCACAAGGATGGGAGTTAAACGCCCAAACTGTCATAAAAGCTGGCGTTTAACTCCAAGAAGAGTCTCTGCACGAAAATGCTTCAATGCTCAGCCCAAGCACACACCAAGTGGGCCCGGAAGTGGATTTTTATGTCATTTACTCAT
>NC_029776.3:61265548-61271367 GCF_000817695.3 Arachis duranensis | reverse complement strand
GACCCTTACTCGCGTAAGGTTTATTACTTGGACGACCCAGTACACTTGCTGGTTAGTTGTGCGAAGTTGTGATAAAGAAGTGAGATTACAATTGTGCGTACCATGTTGATGGCGCCATTGATGATCACAATTTCGTGCACCACACATCAAGAATAGCTTTAAATCCAAAAACTCTCAACAGACCAAATCTCACTCATCATGTTAGGAAGGGATTTCTCACCTTATAGTTGCTGGAAATTAACGTTTCTTGGCCCTCAAGTCAAGTTAAGCATGATTCCTAAGGAAAAACATCAAGAAAACACATGTTTTGCATGCATGGTTTTCCTTGAAAACCGAATTGAAGAGGGAGGGAGACAGCCATCTCACCTTATTTCCAGCCTTGATATGTTATATGGTTATGTAGAGGAAGAAGAGATGATCATTTTGGTGAAATAGGAGTTTTGATTTGAGTTTTAGTTCAGAAGAAATCAAGCTTTGAAGATTAAGTGTTCATGAAAGTTTCTCTCTTTTCTCTCTTGTTATTTTCGGCCAAAATGAAGAAATGAGACAGCCTTGGAGTGTCTTGGGGGTGTAGGGAGAGCTTTGATTGGTTGGCTTGGAGGTGGATTAAAATAATATTAAAATATCTCAGGTGTATAACTACTAAAACTATATGTATCGGAACACTTGTAAAAACATCTCTAAAAATTATTTTCTGAGCTACTAGCATAAATGACACTAGTAACATATTTAATATGAGAATATAACATGTATGATGAGGCATTAGCATTGCTAAATTCATCAAAGAGTGTTGGTGCTAAGCTGCACCAGTAAACTGTGAACCCAGTTAAACCGATTTCTTGTTTCTAACTAAAACAGACTAGGAAACTTATAATATCATTCAAGCATCTTCTAATACTAATATAATGATAGTATTATACTATTATCTCTCTTCTCTCATGAATCGTGTCCGATTCGTCAAACAGAGACTATTTACGAAAACTAGAATCAAAACTCCTAACCGATACGATTCAAAAACTAGGTTCTTCGCAATTGCATTGTCGGGCTTATCTCCACTAAGGTCCTGAGTTAAAGATAATATATGACAATGAGGATTGAGATGCTTGATGATATAGCAGAAAATCTCCCCTTAATGATCTTCTAGAGAAATTCATACATTCAGAAAAGATTTCGCGTACTCGAAAATCGGGGTTGTTACACCGTATATCTATTCATATGACTGAGAAGGAAGTTGAGACCCATTTGATTCATTATGGATTATGATATCTCTTATTCCTGATGAGTCTTCCCTTTCTGTCACTTATTCTTGCTTTAATTTACTGCTTCATTTAATTTTCCAGCACCCAATTCCCTTTAGATTTGATGCAATTTACGTTTCTTGCTCTTTAAGTTTCTGCAATTTACTTTTTGTAATTTAATTTCCCTGTAATTTACTTTCTGTTAGATCAATTCCATTCAATTCACTGTCAGCTTAACTAGACTAATCACCTAACTAAAGTTGCTTGATCCATCAATCCCTATGGGATCGACCTCACTCCTGTGAGTTATTACTACTTGATGCGACCCGGTACACTTGCCGGTAAGTTTGTGTGGAAATCAAATTTCCACACCATCAAGCCTCTGGACCACAAATGGAAGAGGAAAAAGCTTCTAGCACAACGGATTTAAGCTAAATCCAGAGTGTAATTGAAGAGATGTCTCGGCGATATATGAGGGCACAAGAACAACAACAAGAGCAATACTTGAGAGATTGGGAGCAGCAAGAGAATTGGTAGATGAAGATGATAGAGAAACAAGAAAATTTCCAACTCATAATGATGGATCAAAGTAGAGAATTCCAAGCAAGAATTTTGGATCGGCAAAGGGAACTATCTGCTCACATCCAAGAATCATTTGATAAATTGTTCCAATAACAAGCCAAGCAAGAGAAGTTCTTCCAAAATCTCTATCAATGGAAGAATATATTACACACTACTGAAGAGCATAGGTATCTAGATCGAATAGAGTATGACATAGAGACTCAGGCAAAGCTCAATTACATGGTTTGTGCCATGCCAGTGATCAACCGAGAGATTAAACCATTTGTTGAATGTCATGAATTAGTCAACCATCAAAATGAAAGAGTTAAGAGAAATGTAGATAGAATGGAGCAGAGGTTGAAGGAGGCTGGACTCTAGGATCAGATAGACCAATCTTGGGATTGGAGATGCCTGCTGAGGAACAACAAGAAACAAGAAAGAAGAAAAAGAAGGAGCCAAAGAAGAAAGGAGAATCCAGCAAAGGAAAAGAACACAAAAACTAGAGGTGGTGGAGTTTCTTTCGTAATCTTAGTCAATAAGGAAAATTGAATTTCTTTTTCACGTAATTTACTACCGGCAAGTGCACCGGGGTCGCATCAAGTAATAAAACTCACTTAGAGTGAGGTCAATCCCACGAGGATTAAAGGATTAAGCAATCAACAGTTAGTTGATTATTCTAGTTAGACAATCATTTCAGAATGATAAGTAATAGGAAATATAAGTGGCTAGAAATTAAAAGAAAGCAATAAAGTGTAGGACAAGTAAATGACGTAAAAAGAAAGTGCTGGAAAATAAATTGCAAGGACTAGAAAAGTACAAGAAAGTAAAGTGCAGGAAAGTAAATTGCTAGAAAGTAAATAACGGAAAGTAAGGATGGAAAGTTGGTGCACGAAATTCTGATCTCAATGGTCCCAACAACTTGGTATGCATAATTGTAATCTCAACTCTTTTTTACAACTTCGCACAACTAACCAACAAGTGCACTGGGTCGTCCAAGTAATAAACCTTACGTGAGTAAGGGTCGATCCCACGGAGATTGTTGGCTTGAAGCAAGCTATGGTCACCTTGTAAATTTCAATCAGGTGGATTCAAATGGTTATGGAGTTTTAATAATTTAAAAGATAAATAAGCATAAAATAAAGATAGAGATACTTATGTAATTCATTGGTAGGAATTTCAAATAATCGTATGGAGATGCGTTGTTCCTTCTGAATCTCTGCTTTCCTATTGCCTTCATCTAATCCTTCATACTCCTTTCAATGGCAAGCTGTATGTTGGGGATCACCGTTGTCAATGGCTACCTCCTGTCCTCTCAGTGAAAATGGTCCTCTACGGTTTCTGTACGGTTAATCAACTGTCGGATTTCTCTTCTCGGATGAAAAATACCAGGCACAGCTACCGCATGGCTAATTAGCTGTTGGTTCTCAATCGTGTCAGAATAGGATCCAATGATCCTTTTGCGTCTGTCACTATGGCCCACAGTCGCCAGTTTAAAGCTCGTTACAGTCATCCCTTCCCAGATCCTACTCGTAATACCACAGACAAGGTTTAGACTTTCCGGATATCAGGAATGCTGCCAATTGATTCTAGCCTATACCATGAAGATTCTAATCTTGGATTCAGATGCCCCATCGTCAGAGGGGAGTCGATATGAATCGTTGATTAGAAACCCAAGATATATACATTCAAGCTTGTTTTCATGTAGAACGGAAGTGGTTGTCAATCACGAGTTCATGAGTGAGAATGGTGATGAGTGTCTCTGGTGCACGAATTTATAATCCGTACAACTAACCAGCAAGTGCACTAGGTCGTCCAAGTAATACCTTACGTGAGTAAGGGTCGATCCCACGGAGATTATTGGTTTGAAGCAAGCTATGTTTATTTTATTATTCTTAGTCAGGATGTCAATTAAAGTTATCAGTTGGAATTATTAGAAAAATAAAAGAGCGAGAATTAATTACTTATAATGCAGTAATGGGGAATATGTTGGAGTTTTGGAGATGCTTTAGATGCTTTGTCCTCTGAATTCCTGCAATGTAATATTCAACTCAATTGTTTGTAAAGTTCCATCCATGGCAAGCTGTATGTAGGGTGTCACCATTGTCAGTGGCTACTTCCCATCCTCTCAGTGAAAACATTCCAGATGCTCTGTCACAGCACGGCTAATCAGCTGTCGGTTCTCGATCATGTTGGAATAGGATCCATTGATCCTTTTGCGCTTGTCATCACGCCCAGCAATCGCGAGTTTGAAGCTCGTCACAGCCATTCAATCCTTGAATCCTACTCGGAATACCACAGAAAAGGTTTAGACTTTTCGGATCCTCATGAATGCCGCCATCTATCTAGCTTATACCACGAAGATTCTGATTAAGGAAGCTAAGAGATGCTCATTCATTCTGATATAGAACGGAGGTGTTTGTCAAGCACACGTTCATGGGTTGAGGAAGGTGATGAGTGTCACGGATGTCTATCTTCGCACAAAGTATGGACTATTATGTATTGCTGGAAAGCCCTGGATATCTACTTTCCAACGCCATTGAGAGAGCGCCAATTGGACTCCTGTAGCTCCAAAAAATCCATTCCGAGTGCAGGGAGGTCAGGATCGAATAGCATCAGCAGTCCTTTTTCAGCCTAACTCAGATTTTTGCTCAGCTCCCTCAATTTCAGCCAAAAATTACCTGAAATCACAGAAAAACATAAAAACTCATAGTAAAGTCCATAAATATGATTTTTGCCTAAAAAATAATGATATTCTACTAAAAACTAATTAAAACATACTAAAATCTACATGAAATTACCCCCAAAAAGCGTATAAAATATCCGCTCATCACAACACGAAACTTAAACTGTTTCTTGTCCTCAAGCAACTAGATAAATAAAATAGGATTTAACAGAAATTAAGAAGTAATAAAATTTTAGAGTTTTAAATGAGGTTCAGATTCTTATTAGATGAGCGGGGCTTGTAGCTTTTTGTTTCTGAATAGTTTTGGCATCTCCCTCTATCCTTTGAAATTCAGAATGATTGGCATCCATAGGAACTCAGAATTCATATAGTATTATTGATTCTCCTAGTGTAGTATGTTGATTCTTGAACACAGTTACTTTATGAGTCTTAGCCGTGGCCCTAAGCACTTTATTTTCCAGTATTACCACCGGATACATAAATGCCACAGACACATGACTGGGTGAACCTTTTCAGATTGTGACTCAGCTTTGCTAAAGTCCCCAGTTAGAGGTGTCCAGAGCTCTTAAGCACACTCTTTTTGCCTTGGATCACGACTTTAACCACTCAGTCTCAAGTTTTTAACTTGGACCTGCATGCCACAAGCACATGGTTAGGAACAGCTTGATTTAGCCGCTTAGGCCTGGAATTACTTCCTTGGGCCCTCCTATCCACTGATGCTCAAAGCCTTGGATCCTTTTCACCCTTGCCTTTTGGTTTTAAGGGCTGTTGGCTTTTATTCCCTTTTCTTGATCCAATGATTTCTTGTAAATTTTTTTTTGACTGCTTTTTCTTGCTTCAAGAATCAATTTCATGATTTTTCAGATCATCAATAATATTTTTCGTATTCCTCATTCTTTCAGGAGCCAATATTCATAAAATTTAGGATAAAATTATGCACTGTTCAAGCATTCATTCAGAGAACAAAAAGTGTTGCCACCACATATAGTTAATTATAATTTTTATTATTAAGAACTCAAAAAAATAAATTACTTCTTTATTCTAATTATCTACTATTTTATTCATGCCTGATGATGATGAGAAAAATAAATTATAACTTAATTGGAAATAAAACCAGAAGAGATATACTAATTACTACTATTACTACTATATATCTCCTAAGGTAAAACATTATCACAGAGTTAAAGCTAAAATTAGAACTCAACAACCTGTGTTTTGAGAAGTAGATGTTCCTCTAGTCTGTGGGGTGCTTTTCAAGGATTAATTTTTGGCGCTTCAGTTCCCTTAAATCATGCCCTTGCTCTTCCTGTTCCTTAAGCAGTTTGCAAAGCATGCTG
>NC_029776.3:61260674-61265501 GCF_000817695.3 Arachis duranensis | reverse complement strand
TTCTGTTCTTCCTTTATTTGGTCCATAGCTTCTTGCAATTTGGAAATAGAAGCCTCAAGATGTTCCCAATATTCGAATTGAGGCAGTTCTGGGAGGGCTTCCTGTGCTCTCCTCTTGGTTGAATCATCTTGTTGCTGTTGTCTGACGATTGATATTCCAGTGATTGGCCTCTCAACTGGGATATATTCTGTTATTCCCATCTTCACTCCAGCATCCCTGCAGAGCATAGAGATTAAGCTTGGATAGGCTAATCTGGCATCCTTGGAATTCCTGTTTGCTATTTTGTATAGTTTACACGAGATCAGTTGTTGGACTTCTACTTCTTTTCCCAACATGATGCAGTGAATCATCACTGCTCTTTTAACAGTAACTTCAGAACGGTTGCTGGTGGGTAATATGGAACGCCCAATGAAATCCAGCTAGCCTCTGGCTACTGGTTTGAGATCTTCTCTTTTGAGTTGATTTGGGATGCCAGTCGTGCTGGTGGTCCACCTGGCTTCGGGGATGCATATATCCTCTAGAATCTTGTCCAGACCTTTATTTACCCTCATCATTCTCCTATTAAAGGAGTATGGGTCATCTTTCAGTTGAGGGAGCTTAAAGATCTCCCTGATTTTGTCAGGATGGGTATGAACAATCTTTCCTCTGACTAAGGTCCGATGGTCATAGAGAGCAGCTCCAATTATTCTTTGCCTGTCTGTCTGCCATAGATTAGCATAGAACTCCTGAACCATGTTCCTTCCCACTTTTCTTTCAGGATTGGCTAGGATTTCCCAGTTCCTGTTTCGAATTTGCTCTTGGATCTCCGGATATTCATCTTCCTTCAGGTCAAATTTGACTTCTAGGATCACTGATCTGTGACTCATTATTTTGTAGTAGTGGTCTGAATGTTCTTTAGTTAAGAACTTCCCTTGATTCCAAAGTGGCTTTGGAATATTCTCTTTCTTGCCTCTTGGGTTGGGTTGTTTTCCTTTAGGGGCCATGATCAAAGTGAGTGTTTTTGTGATCACGGATAAGCACACCAAACTTAGAGGTTTGCTTGTCCTCAAGCAAAAGAAAAGAGAGAAGAGGAATAGGAGGAGAGCAAGTGTGGAATGGTTGATGGTGAGAGGGGCACCGAAAGTTGATATAAAGGGAGGGGGTGGGTATTCGAAAATAAGAAAAAGATATAAGATAAAAGATATGATTTATAAAAGATAAATATGACAAGAAAAGGATATAATTTAAAAAGATATGAATACTATTTGAAAATAAATTTGAAATTTATAATTTGAAAAAGATTATAAAAGATAATTAAATTCGAAAAGAGCTTGGAAAAAGAGTTGGATTGGATTGAAAATCAATTGTCTTTATGGATTAAGATGCATGTAAAATCTTTGAAGTAGGGATTTCAGAAATTAGAGATTTTAGAAATTAGGATTAAAATTTTTGAATTTGAAGGATGATATTTGAAAACATGTTTATGCAAGAAATTATAAATTAAAACATAAAAATTAGAAAATTTTTGAAGAAAAACGAATTTTTACCTCCTCCCCATCATCCTGGCGTTAAACGCCCAAACGCTGCATGTTTTGGGCGTTTAACGCCCAATTGATGCTTCTCCTGGGCGTTCAACGCCCATTTGTTGCTTCTTGCTGGCGTTGAATGCCAGGAAGTCCTTTGTCACTGGGCGTTTTTCTGAACGCCCAGGATGCTATGATTCTGGCGTTAAACGCCCAGAAGGAGCTTCTTGAGCTTCTTTCTGGCGTTCAATGCCCAGTGGATGCTCCTGTTGGGCGTTCAACGCCCAAAATGTTTCTCACTGGCTTTTCCACGGTAGTGAGCATCCAAATTCCCCTGTAACTCTGTGAACTCAAACAAATGCTATTTTACCTATTGAAAATACTTGACACATACCTGTAAAAAAAGGAAATTTATTTAATTAGTGAATAAATTTTGTAAATGGCTGGGTTGCCTCCCAGCAAGCGCTTCTTTATTGTCTTTAGCTGGACTATTACTGAGCTCTAATCAAGTCTCAGTTTTGAGCATTCTTGCTCAAAATTACTTTCAAGATAATGTTTAATTCTCTGTCCATTAACAATGAACTTTTTGTTAGAGTCATTATCCTGAAGCTCTACGTATCCATATGGTGATACACTTGTAATCACATATGGACCTCTCCACCAGGACTTTAATTTCCCGGGAAATAGTTTGAGCCTAGAATTGAATAGCAGAACTTTCTGCCCCAGCTCAAAGACTCTGGATGACAGTTTCTTATCATGCCATCTTTTTGCTTTCTCTTTGTAAATTTTTGCATTTTCGAAAGCATTGAGTCTAAATTCCTCTAGCTCATTTAACTGGAGCAATCATTTTTCTCCATCTAACTTGGCATCAAGGTTCAGGAATCTGGTTGCCCAGTAGGCCTTATGCTCCAGTTCCATTGGCAAGTGACATGCCTTTCCATACACAAGCTGTTATGGAGAGGTCCCTATAGGGGTCTTGAATGCTGTTCTGTATGCCCACAGAGCATCATCCAAGCTCCTTGCCCAATCCCTTCTACGGTTAATTACAGTCCGTTCCAGGATTCTTTTGAGTTCTCTATTTGAGACTTCAGCTTGCCCATTAGTCTGTGGATGGTGTGGAGTGGCTACCCTGTGGCTAACTCCATAACGAACCAAAGCAGAGTAAAGCTGTTTATTGCAGAAATGAGTGCCCCATCACTGATTAATACTCTAGGGGTACCAAATCTGCTGAAGATATGTTTCTGGAGGAATTTTAACACTGTTTTAGTGTCATTAGTGGGTGTTGCAATAGCCTCCACCCATTTGGATACATAATCCATTGCCACCAGAATATAAGTGTTTGAGTTTGATGGTGGGAAAGGTCCCATAAAGTCAATACCCCATACATCAAACAACTCAATCTCCAAGATCCCTTGTTGAGGCATGGCATAACTGTGAGGCAGATTGCCAGATCTTTGGCAACTGTCACAATTAAGTACAAACGCTCGGGAATCTTTATAGAGAGTAGGCTAGTAGAAGCCACATTGGAGGACTCTTGTGGCTGTTCACTCACTTCCAAAATGTCCTCCATACTGTGATCCATGGCAGTGCCATAGAATCTTCTGCGCTTCTTCCTTAGGCACACATCTACGGATTACTCCGTCTGCACATCTCTTGAAGAGATATGGTTCATCCCAAAGATAGTACTTTGCATCTGTGATCAATTTCTTGGATTGCAGCCTACTGTACTCTTTGGGTATGAATCTCACTGTCTTGTAGTTTGCAATATCTGCAAACCATGGCACTTCCTGGATGGCAAAGAGTTGCTCATCCGTAAAAGTTTCAGAGATCTCAGTGAGAGGAAGGGACGCCCTTCTACAATGGCGTAAACCACTGCAAGTAGCTCTTTTTCTGTGGTTGTGTAATTCTTCTGTGCGTCATTTAGAATATGGCTGGCATAGTAAATGACGTGCAGAAGCTTGTCATGCCTTTGTCCCAACACTGCACCAATGGCATGGTCACTGGCATCACACATCAATTCAAATGGTAATGTCCAGTCTGGTGCAGAGATGATTGGTGCAGTAACCAATTTAGCTTTCAGAGTCTCAAATGCCTGCAGACACTCTTTATCAAAGATAAATGGCGTGTCAGTAGCTAGCAGGTTGCTTAGAGGTTTGGCGATTTTTGAAAAATCCTTTATAAACCTCCTATAGAATCCTGCATGCCCCAGAAAGCTTCTGATTGCCTTAACATTGGCAGGTGGTGGTAATTTTTCAATTACCTCCACCTTAGCTTGATCCACCTCTATTCCCTTGTTCGAGATTTTGTGCCCAAGAACAATTCCTTCAGTCACCATAAAGTGACATTTTTTCCAGTTTAAAACCTGGTTAGTCTCTTGGTATCTCTTTAGAACAAGTGCTAAATGGTCAAGACAGGAGCTGAATGAGTCTCCAAATACTGAAAAGTCATCCATGAAGACTTCCAGGAATTTTTCCACCATATCAGAGAAAATTGAGAGCATGCACCTCTGAAAGGTTGCAGGTGCATTGCACAGGCCAAATGGCATCCTTCTGTATGCAAATACTCCAGATGGACATGTGAATGCCATTTTCTCTTGATCTTTTGGATCTACTTGGTGCACGAATTTGTGATTCGCACAACTAACCAGCAAGTGCACTGGGTCGTCCAAGTAATACCTTACGTGAGTAAGGGTCGATCCCACGGAGATTATTGGTTTGAAGCAATCAATGTTTATTTTATTAATCTTAGTCAGGAGGTCAATAAGGTTATTTGGATTTAATTGTAAGAAGTCAAACTATTTAGAATAAGTAATTGTTACTTTATTAATGAAGAATATGTTGGGGTTTTGGAGATGCTTTGTCCTCTGAATTTTTGCAATGTAATATTCAACTCAATTGTTTGTAAAGTTCCATCCATGGCAAGCTGTATGTAGGATGTCACCATTGTCAGTGGCTACTTCCCATCCTCTCAGTGAAAACGTTCCTATGCTCTGTCACAGCACGGCTAATCATCTGTCGGTTCTCAATCAGGTTGGAGTAGAATCCATTGATTCTTTTGCGTCTGTCACTAATGCCCAGCCTTCAGGAGTTTGAAGCTCATCACCGTCATTCAATCCCAGAATCCTACTCGGAATACCACAGACAAGGTTTAGACTTTCCGGATCCTCATGAATGCCGCCATCAATCCAGCTTATACCAAGAAGATTCTGATTAAGGAATCTAAGAGATCCTCATTCAATCTGATGTAGAACGGAGGTGGTTGTCAGGCACACGTTCATGGATTGAGGAAGGTGATGAGTGTCACGGATCATCACCTTCTTCATAGT
>NC_029776.3:61259671-61260163 GCF_000817695.3 Arachis duranensis | reverse complement strand
CTCATAGTAAAGTCCAGAAATATGATTTTTGCCTAAAAACTAATATTATTCTACTAAAAACTAATTAAAATTTGCTAAAATCTACATGAAATTACCCCCAAAAAGCGTATAAAATATCTGCTCATCACAACACCAAACTTAAACTGTTGTTTGTCCTCAAGCAACTAGATGAATAAAATAGGTTTTAACAGAAATTAAGAAGTAATAATATTTTAGAGTTTTAAATGAAGTTCAGATTCTTATTAGATAAGCGGGGCTTGTAGCTTTTTGTTTCTGAACAGTTTTGGCATCTCCCTGTATCTTTTGAATTTCAGAATGATTGGCATCCTTAGGATCTCAGAATTCGGATAGTGTTATTGATTCTCCTAGTTTAATATGTTGATTCTTGAATACAGATACTTTATGAGTCTTGGTTGTGACCCTAAGCATCTTGTTTTCCAGTAGTACTACAGGATACATAAATGCCACAGACACATAACTGGGTGAACCTTT
>NC_029776.3:61257155-61259481 GCF_000817695.3 Arachis duranensis | reverse complement strand
TTTAGCCGCTTAGGCCTGGATTTTATTTCCTTGGGCCCTCCTATCCATTGATGCTCAAAGCCTTGGATCCTTTTTACCCTTGCCTAGGGCTCATGGCTTTTTCTATTGCTCCTGCTTTCTTTTGACTGCTTTTTCTTGCTTCAAGAATCAATTTCATGATTTTTCAGATCATCAACAATATTTTTCGTGTTCCTCATCCTTTCAGGAGCCAATATTCATCAAATTCAAAGTACATATTATGCACTGTTCAAGCATTCATTCAGAGAACAAAAAGTATTGCCACCACATATAATTAATTATAAAATCAAAATAGACATACTAATTATTACTAAATATCTCCTAAGGTGAATTTTTATAATAATACTATCACTAAGCTAAAGCAGAAAAATTGGAACTCAGCAACCTGTTGTTTTGAGGAGTAGATGTTCCTCTAATCTGTGGGGTGTTGTTCAAGGATTAATTTTTGGCGCTTCAGCTCCCTTAGATCACGCCCTTGCTCCTCTTGTTCCTTGAGCAGTTTGCAGATCATGCTACCTTGATTATTCTGTTCTTCCTTTATTTGGTCCATAGCTTCTTGCAATCTGGAAATAGAAGCCTCAAGATGTTCCCAATATTCGAATTGAGGCAGTTCTGGGAGGGCTTCTTGTGCTCTCCTCTTGGTTGGATCATCTTGTTGCTGTTGTCTGACCATTGATATTCCAGTAATGGGCTTTTCAATTAGGATATATTCTATTATTCCCATCTTAACTCCAGCATCTTTGCAGAGCATAGAAATTAGGCTTGGATAAGCCAATTTAACGTCCTTAGAATTCCTGTTTGCTATTTTATATAGCTCACAGGAGATCAGCTGATGGACTTCCACTTCTTTTCCCAACATGATGCAGTGAATCATGACAGCTCTTTTGATGGTAACTTCAGAATGGTTGCTGGTGGGCAATATGGTAACTTCAGAACGGTTGTTGGTGGGCAATATGGAACGCCCTATGAAATCTAGCCAACCTCTGGCTACTGGTTTTAGATCTTCCCTTTTGAGTTGAACTGGGATGCCAGTCGTGCTGGTGGTCCACTTGGCTCCAGGTATGCATATATCCTCCAGAATCTTGTCCAGCCCTTTATTGACCCTCATCATTCTCTTATTAAAGGAGTCTGGGTTATCCTTCAGTTGGGGAAGCTTAAATATCTCCCTGATCTTGTCAGAATTGGTATGAATGATCTTTCCTCTGACTACGGTCCGATGGTCAAAGAGAGCAGCTCCAATTATTCTTTGCCTGTCTGTCTGCCATAGATTAGCATAGAATTCCTGAACCATGTTCCTTCCCACTTTCGTTTCAGGATTGGCCAGAATTTCCCAATTCTTGTTTCGAATTTGTTCTTGGATCTCCGGATATTCATCTTCTTTCAGATCAAATCTGACTTCCGGGATCACTGATCTGTGACTCATTATCTTGTAGTAATGGTCTGAATGTTCTTTAGTTAAGAACTTCCCTTGATTCCAAAGTGGCTTTGGATTGCTTTCTTTCTTTCCTCTTAGGGTGGTTTGCTTGGGTTGGGTTGTTTTCCTTTAGGAGCGATGATCTTTAGTGGGTATGTTTTTGTGATCACGGATAAACACACCAAACTTAGAGCTTTGCTTGTCCTCAAGCAAAAGAGAAGAAAGAAGAGGGATAAGAGGAGAGCAAGTGTGGAATGGTGATGATGAGAGGGGCGCCGAATTCAATATATAGGGAGGGGGTGGGAGATTTTTGAAAAATAAGAAAGAGATAAGATAGAAAATATGATTTATAAAAGATAGATATGATAAGAAAAAATATAGTTTTAAAAAGAGAAAGATATAAATCATAATTTAAAAGATAAATTTGAAATTTTTAATTTTGAAAAAGATTTAAAAAAAATAATTGATTTTTTAATTTTGAAAAAGATTATAAAAAAAGATAATTGAGTTTTGAAAACAACTTGAAAGAGTTGGATTGGATTAGAAAACAATTTGGCTTTATGGATTAAGATATATTTAAAATTTTGAAACATGGATTTTTAGAAATTAGGGATTTTAGAAATTAGGATTAAGATGATATTTTGAAACATGTTTATGCAAGAAATCCTGAGATGAAACATAAAAATTTTGAAAAATTAGGATTAAAAACGAAATTTTTTTTTTACCTCCTCCCACCATCCTGGCGTTAAACGCCCAAACGATGCATGTTTTGGGCGTTTAACACCCAATTGTTGCTTCTCCTGGGCGTTCAACGCCCATCTGATGCTTCTTTCTGGCGTTGAACGCCAGGAGATCCTTTGTCACTGGGCGTTTTTCTGAACGCCCAGGATGCTA
>NC_029776.3:61256891-61257052 GCF_000817695.3 Arachis duranensis | reverse complement strand
CAGATTGGCGTTAAACGCCCAGAAGGTGCATCTTTCTGGCGTTTAACGCCCAGATGGCTACCCTTACTGGCGTTAAACGCCCAGTGGGTGCTTCCTTTGGGCGTTCAACGCCCAAAGTGTTTCTTACTGGCTTTCTCATGCCAGTGAGCTTCCAAATTTCT
>NC_029776.3:61253148-61254853 GCF_000817695.3 Arachis duranensis | reverse complement strand
TCTCCAAATACTGAAAAGTCGTCCATGAAGACTTCCAGGAATTTTTCCACCATATCAGAGAAAATTGAGAGCATGCACCTCTGAAAGGTAGCAGGTGCATTGCACAGGCCAAATGGCATTCTTCTGTATGCAAATACTCCAGATGGGCAGGTGAATGTCGTTTTCTCTTGATCCTGGGGATCTACTGCAATTTGATTGTAACCTGAATATCCATCCAGGAAGCAGTAGTATTCATGACCTTCTAGTCTTTCTAGCATCTGGTCTATGAATGGTAAAGGAAAATGATCCTTTCTGGTGGCTGTATTGAACCTTCTATAATCAATGCACATACGCCACCCTGTAACTGTTCTTGTAGGAACCAGTTCATTTTTTTCATTATGAACCACTGTCATGCCTCCTTTCTTAGGGACGACTTGGACAGGACTCACCCAAGGGCTGTCAGAAATAGGATAAATAATCCCAGCCTCTAGTAATTTAGTGACCTCTTTCTGCACCACTTCTTTCATAGCTGGATTCAGCCGCCTTTGTGGTTGAACCACTGGCTTGGCGTCATCTTCCAGCAAGATCTTGTGCATGCATCTGGCTGGGCTAATGCCCTTAAGATCACTGATGGACCACCCAAGAGCTGTCTTGTGTGTCCTTAGCACTTGAATTAGTGCTTCCTCTTCCTGTGGCTCTAAGGTAGAGCTTATAATTACAGGAAAGGTATCACCTTCTCCCAGAAATGCATATTTCAGGGTTGGTGGTAATGGTTTGAGTTCGGGTTTTGGAGGTTTCTCCTCTTCTTGAGGGATTTTCAGGGGTTCTATTATCTTCTCTGATTCCTCCAAATCAGGCTGAACATCTTTAAAGATGTCCTCTAGCTCTGATTCGAGACTCTCAGCCATATTGACCTCTCTTACCAGAGAGTCAATAATATCAACACTCATGCAGTCATTTGGGGTGTCTAGATGTTGCATGGCTTTGACAACATTCAACTTAAACTCCTCCTTATTGACTCTCAAGGTTACTTCCCCTTTTTGGACATCAATGAGGGTTCGGCCAGTTGCTAGGAAAGGTCTTCCAAGAATGAGAGTTGCACTCTTGTGCTCCTCCATTTCCAGCACCACAAAGTCAGTAGGAAATGCGAATGGCCCAACCTTGACAATCATGTCTTCAATCACTCCTGATGGGTATTTAATGGAGCCATCAGCAAGTTGAAGACACATCCTGGTTGGTTTGATTTCTTCAGCTAAACCAAGCTTTCTGATAGTGGATGCAGGTATTAGGTTGATACTTGCCCCAATATCACATAAAGCTTGCTTGGCACAAGTACCCTCTAATGTGCATGGTATCATAAAGCTCCCAGGATCTTTAAGCTTCTCAGGTAAGCTTTTCAGATTGACTGCACTGCATTCTTCAGTGAGGTAAACTTTTTCAGTTTCCCACCAATCCTTCTTATGACTTAAGATCTCTTTCATGAACTTAGCATAAGAGGGTATTTGCTCAAGTGCTTCTGCAAACGGAATCTTTATTTCAAGAGTCCTGAGATAGTCTGCAAAGCGGGCAAATTGTTTATCCTGTTCCGGTTGGCAGAGTTTTTGAGGATAAGGCATTTTGGCTTTGTATTCCTCAACCTTAGTTGCTGCAGGTTTATTACCTACAGAAGTGGATTGGGAAGCCTTTTTAGAAGGGTTGTTATCAGCATTTGTATGTGACTGATCAC
>NC_029776.3:61251470-61252964 GCF_000817695.3 Arachis duranensis | reverse complement strand
ATGAGCATGGTCTGGGCGTTCAGCGCCAGCATCATTCCTCTCTGGGCTCTGATTGTCCTCAGAGGGATTTTGAGTAGACATTTGTTCATTTCTTGGCTTCCTACTGCTTTGAAGTGAGGTATTTAATGTTTTCCCACTTCTTAATTGGACTTCTTGGCATTCTTCCGCTATTTGTTTTGACAGTTGCTTTTCTGTCTGCTTTAATTGCACTTCCATATTCCTGTTAGCCATTCTTGTTTCCTGTAATATTTCCTTGAATTCGGCTAGCTGCTGAGTTAGAAAGTCTAACTGTTGATTAATTTCATTAGTCTGAAAACATTTCAGAGGGGCATTTTCTTAGCATCTCTCTGTATCTCTCCCAGGCATCATAAAGGGATTCATTATCTCCTTGTTTGAAGCCTTGGATGCTTAGCCTTAGCTGTGTCATCCGTTTTGGAGGGAAATAGTGATTCAGAAATTTTTCTGACAGCTGTTTCCATGTTTTTATGCTGTTCTTAGGCTGGTTATTTAACCACCTCTTAGCTTGATCTTTTACAGCAAATGGAAACAGTAATAATCTGTAGACATCCTGATCCACTTCTTTATCATGTACTGTGTCAGCAAATTGTAAAAATTGTGCCAGAAACTCTGTAGGTTCTTCATGTGGAAGACCAGAATACTGACAGTTTTGCTGCACCATGATAATGAGCTGAGGATTCAACTCAAAGCTACTAACTCCAATGGAGGTGTTCATACCCTGACCGGGCTCCTCCAACTCGGTCAAATTCATAAAAGGTCCGACCTCGTCCTAAGGCCCACGCCTAAAGGTCGGACCTCGGACAATAAAGTAAGGAAGGCCCATCAAAAGGAACGCAGCCCAAAACTTAAAGGCCGAAAAGGCCTAGAAAAGGCGGTTCCACAAAGATAGAGATAAAACTCCCAAAAGATAAGATAAGATGAGAATATCTTATCCAGGGAAGATCACGGCTAACTACTATAAATACACTGGAGCACCCAGGTATGACATTCATTCCACATTCTACACATATCTGCTTGGACCCATGCTAACTTAAGCATCGGAGTGTCATTGCAGGTACAACCACCAACCACTCCGCATATCAAGCTCGGGTCCTTGAACCCCCACCTCGGGCCTCTCCAGACGACCGAGCTACACGTTTCAGGTAACCCCTGGAACATTGGCGCCGTTGCTGGGGACCTGGAAGTCATCCCTCTACCATGGCGGACGACCCTCACAACAATGACCGCGCTGCATCTGAACAAGAGGACGAAATTGACACCGGAGAACGACCGGACAGCCCTCTATCACCACGCACTCCAGGAGGAAACAAACAGAATCACCCAAAGACATCACTCCCAAACAAAGATCCACAAAATTCCGAAAAAGAGAAGAGCTCGGAAATTCTAGAAGCAGTCCGGGCACAACAAAACCGACTGAAACAACTCGAAGAGGACATAAAAAAGCAGAAAGAAACTGAACAAGATCTGAGAAGGGAG
>NC_029776.3:61247541-61248521 GCF_000817695.3 Arachis duranensis | reverse complement strand
AACCAAGCCGAATACGAGGCCCTACTAGCAGGCCTAAAGCTAGCCGAAGAGGTCGGAGCCCAGAAAATCACGATCTTCAGCGACTCCCAGGTCGTCACATCACAAGTAAATGGAAGCTACCAGGCCAAAGACCCAACTATGAAAAAATACCTGGACCAAACACAGGCACAATTACGCCACTTTTCAGAAATACAGATCCAGCACATACCTCGGGAACAAAACGCCCGGGCAGACGCCCTCTCAAAGCTCGCCAGCACCAAGCCCGGAGGCAACAACAGAAGTCTCCTCCAAGAAACCTTACAATCTCCCTCCGTGTTAAGAGAGGAAGAAACGCTAAATATATCCAACCAACAGCAGGGATGGATGACCCCCATACTCAACTACCTGAAGTCGGGAACTCTTCCCGCCGAAAGAAAGGAAGCTAAAAGACTCACGAAAGACGCCCAGAATTATACACTAATTCACGACGTATTATACAGAAGAGGATTCTCAAACCCCCTCCTTAGGTGCGTCCCGACCTCAGAAACAAAGAGCGTCCTCGAAGAAGTCCACGGAGGCATGTGTGGAAACCATCTCGGAGTTCGGGCATTATCCAAAAAAGTAGTCCGAGCCGGGTTCTACTGGCCAACCTTGCAAAGAGACGCAACGGAATTTGTGAAAATATGCCCCCCTGCCAAAAACACGCCAATTTTCACAAGGCACCACCCGAAGACCTTATCAGCATCACCGCACCATGGCCCTTCGCCAAATGGGGACTTGACCTACTCGGCCCGTTCCCCCAAGGACCGGGGCAATCAAATACCTCATAGTAGGGGTCGACTACTTCACAAAGTGGATCGAAGCTGAACCCTTAGCCACCATTACGGCTCAGAAAAGCCGCAAATTCCTATACAAAAACATTGTCACAAGGTTCGGAGTCCCCTACTCCATCACAACAGACAATGGAACACAGTTCACGGACACAAGTTTTCAGAACTTGG
>NC_029776.3:61230353-61231149 GCF_000817695.3 Arachis duranensis | reverse complement strand
ATTAAGGAATCTAAGAGATACTCATTCAATCTGATGTAGAACGGAGGTGGTTGTCAGGCACACGTTCATGGATTGAGGAAGGTGATGAGTGTCACGGATCATCACCTTCTCCATAATTAAGCGCGAATAAACATCTTAGATAAGAACAAGCGTGTTTGAATGGAAAACAAAGGGATTGTATTAAATCATCGAGACGTTGCAGAGCTCCTCACCCCCAACAATGGAGTTTAGAGACTCATGCCGTTAAAAAGTATGTAATTCAGATCTGAAAATGTCATGAGGTCCAAGAATAGTCTCTAAAAGTTGTTTAAATAGTAAACTAGTAACCTAGGTTTACAGAAAATGAGTAAACTAAGATAACTGGTGCAGAAATCCACTTTTGGGGCCCACTTGGTGTGTGCTGGGGCTGGGACTAAAGCTTTCCACGAGTTAAGGCTTTTCTTGGAGTTGAACTCCAAGTTATGACATGTTTTGGGCGTTCAACTCCGGATCATGACGTGTTTCTGGCGTTTAACTCCAGACAGCAGCATGTACTTGGCGTTCAACGCCAAGTTACGTCATCTATCCTCGCGCAAAGTATGGACTATTATATATTGCTGGAAAGCCCTGGATGTCTACTTTCCAACGCCGTTGAGAGCGCGCCAATTGGACTCCTGTAGCTCCAGAAAATCCATTTCGAGTGCAGGGAGGTCAGGATCCAACAGCATCAGCAGTCCTTTTTCAGCCTAACTCAGATTTTTGCTCAGCTCCCTCAATTTCAGCCAGAAAATACCTGAAATCACAGAAAAACACACAA
>NC_029776.3:61226482-61227790 GCF_000817695.3 Arachis duranensis | reverse complement strand
ATTGAAAATATTTTGAAATTGAAATCTGAATTTTTATATAAAATTTTCGAAAATGTAGTTTAAAATTAGTTAGGAAAGATAATTTTTTTGAATTTTGAATTTTTTTGATGAAAGAGAAAAACACACAAAAGACACAAGACTTAAAATTTTTAGATCCAATGCTCCTTATTTTCGAAAATTTTTGGAGGGAAAACACCAAGGAACAACAAACTTAAAAATTTTAAGATTAAAACACCAGAAAGACTCAAGAACACCTTGAAGATTCACAAGAACACCAAGAACAAAAGAAAGAACACCAAACTTAAAATTTTTAGAAAACCAAGACAAATTTTCAAAAATTAAAGAAAAGTTAATAAGAAAACACCAAACTTAGAGTTTGGCACAAGATTCAATCAAAGAAAAATTATTTTTGAAAAAGATTCCAAAGAAGATACCCAATTATCAAGAACAACTACTAAAGCTCCAGCCAATTGGGCAGCAACTTCAGTGTTGATTTTAAAGATGTATTATATTTATGGATAAAAGTATAAAATTTTTGAAAGCTAATGTTTTGAAAAAGTATAAGAAAAACAAGAAAAGACACAACACAAGAAAAACTCAAGATCAAACAAGAAAAATAAACAAGAACAAGTTGAAGATCAATGAAGAACAAAGAACACAAGTTCGAAAATTTAAAGAAAAATATAAAATATGCAATTAACACCAAACTTAGAACAAGACACTAAACTCACGAAAATTAATAATTAATTAAGAAAAATAATATTTTTGAAAAGAAATTTTTGAAAAGAAACTATCCTATCAGGATTTACTGACTCTATAACAATAAAAATAAATTATTCGTAATCTAAGAAATAAAATAAACTTTTAGTTGTTCAAACTCGAACAATTCCCGGCAACGGCGCCAAAAACTTAGTGCACGAATTTGTAATCCGTACAACTAACCAGCAAGTGCACTGGGTCGTCCAAGTAATACCTTACGTGAGTAAGGGTCGATCCCACGGAGATTATTGGTTTGAAGCAAGCTATGTTTATTTTATTATTCTTAGTTAGGATGTCAATTAAAGTTATCAGTTGGAATTATTAGAAAAATAAAAGAGCGAGAATTAATTACTTGTAATGCAGTAATGGGGAATATGTTGGAGTTTTGGAGATGCTTTGTTCTCTGAATTTCTGCAATTAATATTTAACTCAATTGTTTGTAAAGCCCGTCTACGGCAAGCTGTATGTAGGGTGTCACCATTGTCAGTGGCTACTTCCCATCCTCTCAGTGAAAATGGTCCAGATGCTCTGTCACAGCACGGCTAATCA
>NC_029776.3:61215503-61226351 GCF_000817695.3 Arachis duranensis | reverse complement strand
AATCCTACTTGGAATACCATAGACAAGGTTTAGACTTTCCGGATCCTCATGAATGCCGCCATCTATCTAGCTTATACCACGAAGATTCTGATAAAGGAAGCTAAGAAATGCTCATTCATTCTGATATAGAACGGAGGTGTTTGTCAAGCACACGTTCATGGGTTGAGGAAGGCGATGAGTGTCACGGATCATCACCTCCTTCACAATTAAGTGCAAATGAACATCTTAGATAGGAACACACACACGTTTGAGTGAAATAGAAACAATTGCATTAATTCATTGAGACGCTGCAGAGCTCCTCACCCCCAACAATGGAGTTTAGAGACTCATGCCGTCAAAGTGTATAAAATTCAGATCTGAAAATGTCATGAGGTACAAGATAAATCTCTAAAAGTTGATTAAATAGTAAACTAGTAACCTAGGTTTACAGAATATGAGTGAACTAAGATAATTGGTGCAGAAATCCACTTCTGGGGCCCACTTGGTGTGTGCTGGGGCTGAGACTAAAGCTATCCACGAGCTGAGGCTTTTCTTGGAGTTAAACTCCAAGTTATAACGTGTTTTGGGCGTTCAACTCCGGATCATGGCGTGTTTCTGGCGTTTAACTCCAGACAGTAGCATGTATGGCGTTCAATGCCAGGTTACGTCATCTATCTTCACGCAAAGTATAGAATATTATATATTGCTGGAAAGCCCTGGATGTCTACTTTCCAACGCCGTTGAGAGAGCGCCAATTGGACTTCTGTAGCTCCAAAAAATCCATTCCGAGTGCAGGGAGGTTAGGATCCAACAGCATCAGCAGTCCTTTTTCAGCCTAACTCAGATTTTTGCTCAGCTCCCTCAATTTCAGCCAGAAATTACCTGAAATCACAGAAAAACACACAAACTCATAGTAAAGTCCAAAACTAATGATTTTTGCCTAACAATAATACTTTGCATTAATACTCGAGGAACAGTAGAGCTCCACACCTTAATCTATGGTGTGTAGAAACTCCACCGTTGAAAATACGTAAGTGATAATGGTGTTCATTGGCTTCGGCCCCAGAAGGGAACCATAATAACCAAGACTAAGGTCTAAGGACTAAACATCCAAAGATCCCCGCATGTCTAATACAATGGTAAAAGGTCCTATTTATACTAGACTAGTTATTAAGGTTTATGGAAATAAGTAAATGATGCAGAAATCCACTTCCGGGCCCACTTGGTGTGTGATTGGGCTGAGCATTGAAGCTTTCATGTGTAGAGACTTTTCTTGGAGTTAAACGCCAGTTTACAACCTGTTTTGGGCATTTAACTCAAGCTTGTAACCTGTTTCTGGCGTTTAATGCCAGAATAGGGCAGGGAATTGGCGTTTGAACGCCAATTTTGTGTCTTTAAAACTCGAGCAAAGTATGGACTATTATATATTTCTGGAAAGACCTGGATGTATACATTCCAACACAATTGAGAGCGGGTAATTTGGATTTTTGTAGCTCCAAAAAATCTATTTCGAGTGCAGGGAGGTCAGAATCCAACAAAATCAGTAGTCCTCTTTCAGCCTCTGAATCAGATTTATGCTCAGGTCCCTCAATTTCAGCCAGAAAATACCTGAAATAACAGAAAAACACACAAACTCATAGTAAAGTCCAGAAATGTGAATTTTGCTTAAAAACTAATAAAAATATACAAAAAATAACTAAATCATACTAAAAACTATGTAAAAACAATGCCAAAAAGCATATAAATTATCCGCTCATCACAACACCAAACTTAAATTGTTGCTTGTCCCCAAGCAACTGAAAAGAAAATAGGATAAAAAGAAGAGAATATACAATGAATCTCACAATATCAATGAAACTTAGTCTCAATTAGATGAGCGGGGCATCCGATGAGCGGATAACTTATACGCTTTTTGGTATTGTTTTTAGGTAGTTTTTAGTAGGATCTAGCTACTTTTAAGGATATTTTTATTAGTTTTTATGCAAAATTCACATTTCTAGACTTTACTATGAGTTTGTGTATTTTTCTGTAATTTCAGGTATTTTCTGGCTGAAATTGACAGACCTGAGCAAAAATCTGATTCAGGCTGAAAAAGGATTGATGATGCTGTTGGATTCTAACCTCCCTGCACTCGAAATGGATTTTCTGGAGCTACAAAACTCTATATGGCGCGCTCTGAACTGCGTTCGAAAGTAGACATCCAGAGCTTTTCAGAAATATATAATAGTCCATACTTTATTCGAGTTTAGATGACGCAAACTGGCGTTCAACGCCAGCCCCATGCTGCATTCTGGAGTAAAACGCTAGAAACACGTCACAAACCAGAGTTAAACGCCAAAAACACGTTACAACTTGGCGTTTAACCCCAAGAGAAGCCTCTGCACGTGTAAAGCTCAAGTTCAGCCCAATCACACACCAAAGTGAGCCCCAGAAGTGGATTTCTGCACTAAGACTTATTTCTATAAACCCTAGTAACTAGTCTAGTATAAATAGGATTTTTTACTATTGTATTTTCGTCTTTTGACCAGATCTTGGAATCATCTTAGATCAGTTTTATGCTAGACTTTTGTGAAGGCTGGCCATTCGGCCATGCCTGAACCATTATCACTTATGTATTTTCAACGGTGGAATTTCTACACACCATAGATTAAGTTGTGGAGCTCTGTTGTTCCTCGAGTATTAATGCAAATACTATTATTCTTCTATTCAATTCAGCTTATTCTTATTCTAAGATATTCGCTGCACTTCAACATGATGAATGTGATGATCCGTGACACTCATCATCATTCTCACCTATGAACGCGTGCCTGACAACCACTTCCGTTCTACCTTAGATCGACCGCATATCTCTTAACCTCCATTCCGAAAGATCGGAGTCTTCCTGGTATAAGCTAGAATTATTGGTGGCCATTCCTAAGATTCGGAAAGTCTAAACCTTGTCTGTGGTATTCCGAGTAGGATCTGAGATGGGATGACTGTGACGAGCTTCAAACTCGCGAGTGTTGGGTGTAGTGATAGACGCAAAAGAATCACTGGATTCTATTCCAACATGATTGAGAACCAACAAATGAATAGCCGTGTTGTGACAGAGCATTTGGACCATTTTCACTGAGAGGATGGGAGGTAGCCATTGACGCCAGTGAAACCCAAACATACAGCTTGCCATGGAAAAGAGTATGAAGGATTGGATGAAGGTAGTAGGAAAGTAGAGATTCAACAGGAACAAAGCATCTCTATGCACTTATCTGAAACTCTCACCAATGAATTACATAAGTATCTCTATCTTTATTTTATGCTTTATTTATCTTTATATTCAAAAACCATTATAACCAATAGAATCCGCTTGACTGAGATTTACAAGATGACCATAGCCTGCTTCATACCAACAATCTTCATGGAATCGACCCTTACTCACGTAAGGTTTATTACTTGGATGACCCAGTGCACTTGCTGGTTAGTTGTGCGAAGTTGTGAAAAAGAGTGATATTACAATTGTGCGTACCAAGTTATTGGCGCCATTGAGATCACAATTTCGTGCACTAGCATCTCACTTTATCCTTTGAAATTCAGAATGATTGGCATCTATAGGAACTGAGAATTTTAGATAGTGTTATTGATTCTCCTAGTTCAGTATGTTGATTCTTGAACACAGTTACTTTATGAGTCTTGGCCGTGGCCCTAAGCACTTTATTTTCCAGTATTACCACCGGATATATAAATGCAACAGGCACAGAACTAGGTGAACCTTTTCAGATTGTGACTCAGCTTTGCTAAAGTCCCCAGTTAGAGGTGTCCAGAGTTCTTAAGCACACTCTTTTTGCTTTGGATCATGACTTTAACCACTCAGTCTCAAGCTTTTCACTTGGACCTTCATGCCACAAGCACATGGTTAGGGACAGCTTGATTTAGCCGCTTAGGCCTGGATTTTATTTCCTTGCCGCTTAGGCTTGGATTTTATTTCCTTGGGCCCTCCTACCCATCAATGCTCAAAGCCTTGGATCCTTTTTACCCTTGCCTTTTGGTTTAACGGGCTATTGGCTTTTTCTGCTTGCTTTTTCTTTTTCTTTCTTTTTTTTCACTGCTTTTTCTTGCTTCAAGAATGAATTTCATGAGTTTTCTGCTTATCAATAACATTTCTTTTTGTTCATCATTCTTTCAAGAGCCAACAATTTTAACATTCATAAACTTCACTATAAAAAATATGCACTGTTCAAGCATTTATTCAGAAAACAAAAAGTATTGCCACCACATCAAAATAATTAAACTAATTTCAAGATAAAATTTGAAATCCAAGTACTTCTTGTTCTTTTGTAATTAGGCACATTTTTCATTTAAGAGAGGTGAAGGATTCATGGAATTATTCATAGTTTTTAAGACATAGACTCTAGACACTAATGATCATATAGTGAAGACACAAACATAGACAAACATAAAGCATCAAATTCAAAAAATAGAAAAATAAGAACAAGGAAATTAAAGAATGGGTCCACCTTAGTGATGGCGGCTAGTTCTTTCTCTTGAAGATCCAATGGAACACCTAAGCTCCTCTATGTCTCTTCCTTGCCTTTGTTGCTCCTCCCTTATAGCTCTTTGATCTTCTCTAATCTCATGGAGAATGATGGAGTGTTCTTAGTGCTCCACCCTTAGTGCTTTTGGTGCTCCTATCCTTAGTTGCTCCCAATAGTTATGTGGAGGAAAATGTATCTCTTGAGGCATCTCATGGATTTTTTGATGAAAAATTTCCTTATGCTCTTGTTGAGGTCCATGAGTGGGCTCTCTTGTTTGTTCCATCCTCTTTTTAGTGATGGGCTTGTCCTCTTCAATGAGGATGTCTTTCTCTATGACAATTCCAGCTGAATTGCATAGGTGACAAATGAGATAAGGAAAGGCTAACATTGCCAAGGTGGAGGACTTGTCAGCCACCTTGTAGAGTTCTATAGGTATGATCTCATGAACTTCCACTTCCTCCCCAAGCATGATACTATAGATCATGATGGCCTGATCCACAGTCACTTCAGATCGGTTGCTAGTAGGAATGATGGAGCGTTGGATGAACTCCAACCATCCTCTAGCCACAGGCTTAAGGTCTGGTCTTCTCAATTGAACCGGATTACCTCTTGAGTCTCTTTTCCATTGAGCTCCTTCCAAACATATGTCCATGAGGACTTGGTCCAACCTTTGATCAAAGTTGACCTTTCTAGTGTAGGGGCGTGCGTTTTCTTGCATCATTGGCAAGTGGAACGTCAACCTTACATTTTTTGGACTAAAATCTAAGTATTTCCCCCGAACCATTGTAAGCCAATTCTTTGGATTTAGGTTCATAGTTTGATTATGGTTCCTAGTGATCCATGCATTGGCATAGAACTCTTGAACCATTAAGATCCCGACTTGTTGAATGGGGTTGGTGAGAACTTCCCAACCTCTTCTTCGGATTTCATGTCAGATCTCTGGATACTCATTCTTCTTGAGAATGAAAGGGACCTCAAGGATCACCTTCTTCTTGTCCACAACTTCATAGAAGTGGTCTTGATGGACCTTTAAGATGAATCTCTCTATCTCCCATGACTCGGAGGTGGAAGCTTTTGCCTTCCCTTTCCTCTTTCTAGAGGTTTCTCCGGCCTTAGGTGCCATAAGTGGTTATGAAAAAATAAAAAGCAATGCTTTTACCACACCAAACTTAAAAGGTTTGCTCGTCCTTGAGCAAAAGAAGAAAGAAAGAAGGGGAAGAAGAAGAAAATGGAGGAGATGGAGGGAGAGATAGGTTCGACCAAGGGGGTAGGAGAGGGTTTGTGATGTGTAGGGAAGATGATAGGATTTGATAGGTGAGTGGTGTTTTGGGTAGAGTGTTTATAGAGATGTATGAGGGGGAGAGAGAGAGAGGTGGGATAGGTGGGGATCCTGTGGGATCCACAGATCCTGAGAGGTCAAGTATTTCTCATCTCTACTCCAATTAGGCGTGTAAACGCCCTTAGTGTTTAATCCTGGTGTTTAACGCCAGACTGCTACTTGTTTCTGGCATTAAATGCCAGCTTTTATCCCTTTTTTGGCGTTAAACGCCAAGCTGCAACCTGTTTCTGGCGTTTAACGCCAGTTTGTTGCTTCTTTCTGGCATTTAACGCCCATAATGGTGCCAGACTGGGCGTTAAACGCCCATGCTGCTACCCTTACTAGCATTTAAATGCCAGTAAGTTTCTCCTCCAAGGTGTGTTATTTTTAATGCTATTTTTTATTTTTCTTTAATTTTTGTAGTTGTTTTTGTGACTCCACATGATCATCAACCTAAAAAAAGAAAATAACACAGAAAAATAAAATTGGGTTGCCTCCCAATAAGGGCTTCTTTAATGTCAATAGCTTGACAGTGAGCTCTCATGGAGCTTCACAGATGTTTAAAGAATTATTGGGGCCTCCCAACAATAAACTTTGAGTTTGAATGTGGGGGTTCAACACCAAACTTAGAGTTTGACTGTAGGGGCTTTGTTTGACTCTGCATTGAGAAAAGCTTTTCTTGCTTCCTCTCCATCGTTACAGAGGGAGATCGTTGAGTTTTAAACACAAGGTAGTTCTCATTCAATTGAACGATCAACTCTCCTCTGTCCACATCAATCACAGCTTTTGTTGTGGCTAGGAAGGGTCTTCCAAGGATGATGGATTCATCCTCATCCTTCCCAGCGTCTAGGATTATGAAATCAGCAGGGATGTAAAGGCCTTTGACCTTTACTAGCACGTCTTCTACCTGTCCATAAGCCTTTTTCATGGATTTTTCTGCCATCTCTAATGAGAATTTGGTAGCCTGTACCTTAAAGATTCCCAGTTTCTCCATTACTGAGAGTGGCATTAAGTTTATGCCTGACCCCAGGTCACACAGAGCCTTCTCAAAGGTCATGGTGCCTATAGTACAGGGAATTAAGAATTTACTAGGATCTTGTTTCTTTTGAGGTAATGTCTGCCTAACCAAGTCATTCAGTTCATTGGTGAGCAAGGGGGGTTCATCCACCCAAGTATTATTACCAAATAACTTGGCATTCAGCTTTATGATTGCTCCAAGGTACTTGGAAACTTATTCTTCAATAATATCTTCATCATCTTCAGAGGAGGAATAGTCATCAGAGCTCATAAATGGCAGAAGTAGGTTCAATGGAATCTCTATGGTCTCTAGATGAGCTTCAGATTCCTTAGGTTCCTCAAATGGGAACTCCTTTTTATCCAGAGGACGTCCCATGAGGTCTTTCTCACTGGGATTCACGCCGTCCTCCTCATCTATAGGTTCAGCCACACCAAGTAAGGTTATGGCCTTGTACTCTCTTTTTGGATTCTCTTCTGTATTGCTTGGGAGAGTACTATGAGGAGTTTCAATGACTCTTTTATTTAGCTAGCCCACTTGTGCCTCCAAATTTCTAATAGAGGACCTTGTTTCATTCATGAAACTTAGAGTGGCCTTAGATAAATCGGAGACTATGTTTGCTAAGCTAGATGGGCTCTGTTCAGAATTCTCTGTCTGTTGTTGGGAGGATGACGGAAAAGGCTTGCTATTGCTAAACCTGTTTCTTCCACCATTATTAAAGCCTTGTTGAGGCTTTTTTTGATCCTTCCATGAGAAATTTGAATGATTTCTCCATGAGGGATTATAGGTGTTTCCATAGGCTTCACCCATGTAATTCACCTCTCCCATTGCAGGTTCTCAAGATCATAAGCTTCTTCTTTAGAAGATGCTTCTTTAGTACTGTTGGATGCATTTTGCAATCCATTCAGACTCTGAGAAATTATATTGACTTGCTGAGTCAACATTTTGTTCTGAGCCAACATGGCATTCAGAGCATCAATTTCAAGAACTCCTTTCCTCTGAGGCATCCCATTATTCACAGGATTCCTTTCAGAGGTGTACATGAACTGGTTATTTGCAACCATCTCAATGAGTTCTAGAGCTTCTGCAGGCATTTTCTTCAGGTGAATAGATCCACCTGCAGAATGGTCCAATGACATCTTAGACAATTCAGATAGACTATCATAGAATATATCCAGGATGGTCCATTCTAAAAGTATGTCAGAAGGAGACTTTTTGGTCAGTTTCTTGTATCTTTCCCAAGCTTCATAGAGGGATTCACCTTCTTTCTGCCTGAAGGTTTGAACATCCACTCTAAGCTTGCTTAGCTTTTGAGGAGGAAAGAACTTGGCTAAGAAAGCCGTGACTAGCTTATCCCAAGAGTTCAGGCTATTCTAGGCTGAGAGTCCAACCATGTTCTAGCTCTGTCTCTTACAGCAAAAGGGAAAAGCGTAAGCTTATAGACATCGGGATCAAATCCATTGGTCTAACAGTATCACAGATTTGTAAAAATTTAGTTAAGAACTGAAAAGGATCTTCTGATGGAAGTTCATGAAACTTGCAATTCTGTTGCATCAGAGAAACTAATTGAGGCTTTAGCTCAAAATTGTTTGCTCCAATGGTAGGGATTGAGATGCTTCTTCCATGGAAGTTGGAATTTAGTGCAGTAAAGTCACGAAGCATCTTCCTTACATTGTTGTTGGGTTCGGCCATGTCTCCTTCTTTTTTGAGATTCTCTGTAAGGTTTTCTCTGGATTGTTGTGCTTTAGCTTCTCTTAGCTTCTTCTTCAGAGTCCTTTCAGGTTTAGGATATGCTTCAACAAGAATGTCCTTTTTCTTGCTCCTGCTCATATCAAAAAGAAGAGAACAGAAATAATTGGGATCCTCTTTACCCAGATGTAGAGGTTCCTTTATGTGAGTAGAAGAGAAGAAGAATAAGAATGAAGACGGAAAGAGAAAAATTCAAACTGAGAGAGAGAGAGGGTTCAAATTTTTTATGAGTGGAGGAGAAGTGTTAGTAAATAAATAAAATAAATAGAAGGAGAGGGGGGAGTTTTCGAAAATAATTAAAAAGGAAAAGGAAAATATTTTTGTTTTTATTTTAAAATTTAGTTAGAATTCGAAAATTAAGAGAAGAAATAGAATAAAATTAAAATTTAAAACAATTAGTTAATTAAAAAGAATTTTGAAAAAGAAGTTAATGATTTTCGAAAATTAGAGAGAGAAAAGTAGTTAGGTGGTTTTGAAAAATATAAGAAATAGTAAAATAAACAAATAGTCAATTAGTTAATTGAAAAAGATTTGAAAATCAATTTTGAAAAGATAAGAAGTTAGAAAAGATTTTGAAATTCATTTTGAAAAAGATATGTTTTGAAAAAGATATGTTTGAAAAGATATAATTGAAAAGATATGATTGAAATTTATTTTGAAAAAAGATTTGATTTTTAAAATCAGAATTAATGTCTTGACTCACAAGAAATCAAAAGATATGATTCTAAAATTTAAAGTTTGAATCTTTCTTAACAAAAAAGTAATAAACTTGAAATTTTTGAATCAAAACATTAATTGCTAGTATTAATTTCGAAAATAAAAGATAAAATTAAGAAAAAGATTTTTGAAAATTAATTTTAAAGAATTTTCGAAAATAATAAAAAGAAAAAGAAAAGATTTGATTTTGAAAAAGATTTGAAAAGATAAATTTTAAAATTGAAATCTTGACTTGACTAACAAGAAACAACTTATTTTAAAAATTTTTGACTTAGTCAACCCAAAGATTTCGAAATTTATGAGTGAAATAAGGAAAAGATAATTTTTTGATTTTTTGAATTTAATGAGGAAAGAGAAAAACCAAAAAATGACTCAACACATAAAAATTTTGGATTAAAACAAACGATGCATGCAAGAACACTTTGAATGTCAAGATGAACACCAAGAACACTTTGAAGATCATGATGAATATCAAGAACTTATTTTTGAAAATTTTTCAAGAAAAGAAAAGCATGCAAGACACCAAACTTAGAATTTTTCATGTTTAGACACTATGAATGCAAAAATGCATATGAAAAACAACAAAAGACACAAAACAAGAAAATATGAAGATCAAACAAGAAGACTTATCAATAACAACTTGAAGATCATGAAGAATGCAATGCATGAATTTTCGAAAATAAAAATTTTTTTTAGAAAAATTAAAACATGCAATTGACACCAAACTTAAAAATTGACACTAGACTCAAACAAGAAACACAAAATATTTTTGATTTTATAATTTTATAATTTTTTTTTTGGATTTTTCGAAAATTATTTTAGATAAATGAAAAAGAAGAAGAATTTTGAAAGATTTTGAAAACTTTTTGAAAATAAAATAAAGGTTAAAACAAGCATAAAATTACCTAATCTGAGCAACAAGATGAACCTTCAATTGTCCAAACTCGAACAATCCCCGGCAACGGCACCAAAAACTTGGTGCACAAAATTGTGATCTCAATGGCGCTAACAACTTGGTATGCACAATTGTAATCTTAACTCTTTTTCACAACTTCTCACAACTAACCAGCAAGTGCACTGGGTCATCCAAGTAATAAACCTTACGTGAGTAAGGGTCTGATGAGCGGATAATTTATACGCTTTTTGGCATTGTTTTTAGGTAGTTTTTAATAGGTTCAAGCTACTTTTAGGGATGTTTTCATTAGTTTTTATGCTAAATTCACATTTCTGGACTTTACTATGAGTTTGTGTGTTTTCCTGTGATTTCAGGTATTTTCTAGCTGAAATTGAGGGACCTGAGCAAAACTCTGATAAGAAGGCTGACAAAGGACTGCTGATGTTGTTGGAATCTGACTTCCCTGCACTCGAAATGGATTTTCTGGAGCTACAGAACTCCAAATGGCACGCTCTTAACGGCGTTGGAAAGTAGACATCCAAAGCTTTCCAGCAATATATAATAGTTCATACTTTATTTGGGAATTAACGACGTAAACTGGCGCTCAACGCCAGTTCCATGTTGCATTCTGGAGTCAAACGCCAGAAACACGTCACGAACCAGAGTT
>NC_029776.3:61178593-61215476 GCF_000817695.3 Arachis duranensis | reverse complement strand
TCAAGCTCAGCCCAAACATACACCAAGTGGGCCCCAGAAGTGGATTTATGCATCAATTACTTACTTCTGTAAACCCTAGCAGCTAGTTTATTATAAATAGGACTTTTTACTAGTGTATTAGACATCTTTCAACGTTTAGTTCTTAGACCTTGGGGGCTGGCCTCTCGGCCATGCCTGAACCTTCATCACTTATGTATTTTCAACGGCGGAGTTTCTACACACCATAGATTAAGGGTGTGGAGCTCTGCTGTACCTCAAGTTTTAATGCAATTACTATTATTTTCTATTCAATTCGATTTATTCCTGTTCTAAGATACCATTCGTACTTCAACCTGATGGATGTGATGATCCGTGACACTCATCATCATCCATCCATATGAACGCGTATCTATTCAATTCGTACCTGTTCTAAGAGTGCGTATCTCTTGGATTCCTTAATCAGAATCTTCGTGGTATAAGCTAGAATTGATGGCGGCATTCATAAGAACCAACAGATGATTATCCGTGCCGTGACAGAGCATTTGGACCTTTTTTACTGAGAGGATGGGATGTAGCCATTGACAACGGTGATGCCCTACATACAGCTTGCCATGGAAAGGAGTAAGAAGGATTGGATGGATGCAGTAGGAAAGCAGAGATTCAAAAGGAATACAGCATCTCCATACACTTATCTGAAATTCCTATCAATGAAATTACATAAGTATTTCTATCCTTTATTAATAAATTAATTATATCTTTATATTTTCGAAAACCCAATAATCAATTATTATCCACCTAACTGAGATTTACAAGATGACCATAGCTTGCTTCATACCAACAATCTCTGTGAAGTTATATTTAGACCATGGTATTGAGCACCAATTTTTTTGGAGCCATTACTGGGGAATTAATTTCGAACAACAATTCAAGCATAAATCACAATTTCGTCCACCAAGTTTTTGGCACTGTTTCCGGGGATTGTTCGAGTATGGACAACTGAAGGTTCATCTTGTTGCTCAGATTAGGTAATTTTATTTTAATTTTAAGCTTTTTATTTTTATTATTAAATTTTCGAAAAAATAATAATAATAAATATTATTTTATTTTATTTTGTTTGATTGTTCTTAATTTTCAAAAAAAAATATATTACTTATTCTGTTCTTCAGAATTTTTAAGAATGAATTCTAGAGTTTCATGAAGCATCTTGAAGCCTGGTTGGCTGTAAAGCCATGTCTAAATTCTTTTGGACTGAGGCTTCAAAACCATCTTCATAGAGGCAAGTTATTGTATGCTTGATTTGTCACTTATAGCTTGGCTGGCCATTGGCCATGTCTAGTGTTTTGGACCGGAGCTTTTACAAAAGCTTGGCTGGCTAGTAAGCCATGTCTAATTCCTGGACTGAAGCTTTAGACTGACATTTGATGAACACTGGAATTCTCATTAAAAATTTAGAATTTCTTATTTTATTTTTCCTATATGTTTTTGAAAAAATATAAAAAAAATACAAAAAAATTAGAAAATCATAAAAATAAAAAATATTTTGTATTTCTTGATAGAGTTTTGTGTCAAGTTTTAAGTTTGGTGTCAATTGCATATTCATCTTGCATTTTTCAAAAATTGCATTCATGCATTGCATTCATCATGATCTTCAAGTTGTTCTTGATGAACTTTCTTATTTGATCTTCATATTTTCTTGTTTTGTGTTGTATTGTGTTTTTCATGTGCATTTTTGCATTCATAGTGTCTAAACATGAAAGATTTCTATGTTTGGTATCTTGCATGTTTTCTTTACATTGAAAATTTTTCAAAAATATGTTCTTGATGATCATCATGATCTTCAAAGTGTTCTTGGTGTTCATCTTGACATTCATAGTGTTCTTGCATGCATCATGTGTTTTGATCCAAAATTTTCAAGCATTGAATATTTTTAGTGTTTTTCTCTCTCATCAAAAAAATTCAAAAATAAAAAAATTAAATAAATATCTTATCTTTTTAAAATCTTTTTCAAAAATCATATATTTTCCATTTTTTTATCATATTCGAAAATTTCAAAAATCTTTTTCAAAATATTTTCAAAATCTTTTTCTTATCTTTACATCATATTTTTGAAAATATCATCAACAATTAATGTTTTGATTCAAAAATTTCAAGTTTGTTACTTTCTTGTTAAGAAAGATACAAACTTTAAGTTCTAGAATCATATCTTGTGATTTCTTGTGAGTCAAGTCATTAATTGTGATTTTAAAATTCAAATCTTTTTCAAAACTAATTTCAATCATATCTTTTTAAAACCATATCTTTTAAAATCATATCTTTTCAAAAATATCTTTTCAATCTTATCTTTTCAAAATCATATCTTTTTAAAATCATATCTTTTTAATCATATCTTTTCATATCATATCTTTTTCAAACTTTAATTTCAAAAATCTTTTCTAACTTCTTATCTTTTCAAAATTAATTTTCAAATCTTTTTCAACTAACTAATTGATTTATTTGTTTGTTTTTTCTTTTATCCTTTTCAAAACCACCTAACTAATTTTCTCTCTCTAATTTTCGAAAATTACCTTCCTCTTTTTCAAAATTCTTCTTATTAACTAATTATTTCAAATTTTAATTTTAATTTTATTTCATTTTAATTTTCAAAAATTACTATCCCTTTTTCAAAATTTATTTTTCGAAATTCTATCCCTCTCACCTCCTTCTATTTATTTTATTTATTTACTAACACTTCTCTTCATCCTTAAATTCGAAGCCCCTCTCTCTGAGTTCGAATTTTCCTCTTCTCCTTCCTATTCTTCTTCTTTTCTACTCACATAAAGGAACCTCTATATCTGGACAAAGAGGATCCCTATTATTATTTTCTGTTTCCTTCTTTTTCATATGAGCAGGAGCAAGGACAAGAACATTCTTATTGAAGCAGATCCTGAACCTGAAATGACTCTGAAGAGGAAGTCAAGAGAAACTAAAAATCAACAATTCAGAGAAACCTCAAAAAAAAGAAAAAAAAAAAGAGAAAAGGGAAGACAAAAAGCTCCCACCTCCAAGTCATGGGAGATGGAGAGATTCATCTCAAGGGTCCATAGCTCAGTAGAAGAGCATTTGACAGCACATCAAGAGAACATAAGGAATTCCCTCGTCAAGAAATCCCTGAGATACCTCAGGGGATACATTTTCCTCCACATAATTATTAGGAGCACCAAAATCACTAGGGAGGAGCAACAAAGACAAGGAAAAGACATAGAAGGGCTCAAGGACATCAATGGTCCTTCAAAAAGGCGCCACCCTCATTAAGGTAGACTCATTCCTTGTTCTTAAATTTTTTTTTCTGCTTTTCGTTTTTTTTATGTTATATGTTTATTTATGTTTTGTGTCTCTACTTTATGATCATTAGTATTTAGTAACTATGTCTTAAGGCTATGAATAATTCCATTAATCCTTCACCCCTCTTAAATGAAAAATATTTTTAATACAAAAGAACAAGAAGTACATGAGTTTCAAATTTATCCTTGAATTTAGTTTAATTATATTGATGTGGTGACAATACTTTTTTTTTCTGAATGAATGCTTGAACAGTGCATATTTTTTATCTTGTTGTTTATGAATGTTAAAATTGTTGGCTCTTGAAAGAATGATGAAAAAGAGAAATGTTATTGGTGATCTGAAAAATCATAAAATTGATTCTTGAAGCAAGAAAATGCAGTGAAAAAAGCAAAAGCTCGAAAAAAATATTTGGCGAAAAAAAATATTTGGAAAAAAAAATTTAGAAAGAAAAAGAAAAAGCAAGCAGAAAAAGCCAATAGCCCTTAAAACCAAAAGGCAAGGGTAAAAAGGATCCAAGACTTTGAGCATCAATGGATAGGAGGGCCCAAGGAAATAAAATGCAGGCTTAAGCGGCTAAATCAAGCTGTCCCTAATCATGTGCTTGTGTCATGAAGGTCCAAGTAAAAAGCTTGAGACTGAGTAGTTAAAGTCGTGATCCAAAGCAAAAAGAGTGTGCTTAAGAGCTCTGAACACCTCTAACTGGGGACTTTAGCAAAGCTGAGTCACAATCTGAAAAGGTTCACCCAGTTATGTGTCTGTGGCATTTATGTATCCGGTGGTAATACTGGAAAACAAAGTGCTTAGGGCCACGGCCAAGACTCATAAAAGTAGTTGTGTTCAAGAATCAACATAATTAACTAGAAAAATCAATAACACTATCTGAACTCTGAGTTTCTCGAGATGCCAATCATTCTAAACTTCAAGGGATGAAGTGAGATGCCAAAACTGTTCAGAAGCAAAAAGCTACAAGTCCCGCTCATCTAATTAGAACTAATATTCATTGATATTTTGGAATTTATAGTATATTCTCTTCTTTTTATCCTATTTGATTTTCATTTGCTTGGGGACACGCAACAATTTAAGTTTGGTGTTGTGATGAGCGGATAATTTTTACGCTTTTTGGCATTGTTTTTAGGTAGTTTTTAATAGGTTCAAGCTACTTTTAGGGATGTTTTCATTAGTTTTTATGCTAAATTCACATTTCTGGACTTTACTATGAGTTTGTGTGTTTTTCTGTGATTTCAGGTATTTTCTGGCTGAAATTGAGGGACCTGAGCAAAAATCTGATTCAGAGGCTGAGAAAGGATCCAAATGGCGCGCTCTCAATGGCTTTGGAAAGTAGACATCCAGGGCTTTCCAACAATATATAATAGTTTATACTTTATTCGAGATTAGATGACGCAAACTGGCACTCAATTCCAGTTCTACGCTGCATTCTGGAGTCAAATGCCAAAAACACGTCACGAACCAGAGTTGAACGCCAAAAACACGTTACAACTTGGCCTTCAACTCCAATATAAGCCTTAGCTCGTGTAAAGTTCAAGCTCAGCCCAAGGACACACCAAGTGGGCCCTGGAAGTGGATTTCTGCATCAATTACTTACTTCTGTAAACCATAGTAGCTAGTCTAGTATAAATAGGACTTTTTACTATTATATTTTCATCCTGGATCCTGGATTGTATTTTTGATCCTGTGATCACGTTTTGGTGGCTGGCCTCTCGGCCATGCCTGAACCTTCATCACTTATGTATTTTCAACGGTAGAGTTTCTACACACCATAGATTAAAAGTGTGGAGCTCTGCTGTACCTCAAGTTTTAATGCAATTACTATTATTTTCTATTCAATTCGATTTATTCCTGTTCTAAGATACCATTCGTACTTCAACCTGATGGATGTGATGATCCGTGACACTCATCATCATCCATCCGTATGAATGCGTGCCTGACAACCACTTCCGTTCTACAAGCGAAAGCTAGAGTGAGAATCTCTTGGATTCCTTAATCAGAATCTTCGTGGTATAAGCTATAATTGATGGCGGCATTCATGAGAATCCAGAAAGTCTAAACCTTGTCTGTGGTATTCCGAGTAGGATTCTGGGATTGAATGACTATGACGAGCTTCAAACTCACGATTGCTGGGCGTGATGACAAATGCAAAAGAATCAAGGGATTCTATTCCAACATGATCAAGAACCAACAAATGATTAGCCGTGCCGTGACAGAGCATTTGGACCTTTTTCACTGAGAGGATGGGATGTAGCCATTGACAACGGTGATGCCCTACATATAGCTTTCCATGGAAAGGAGTAAGAAGGATTGGATGGATGCAGTAGGAAAGCAGAGATTCAAAAGGAATACACCATCTCCATAAACTTATCTGAAATTCCTACCAATGAAATTACATAAGTATTTCTATCCTTTATTAATAAACTAATTATCTCTTTATATTTTCGAAAACCCAATAATCAATTATTATCCGCCTAACTGAGATTTACAAGATGACCATAGCTTGCTTCATACCAACAATCTCTGTGGGATCGACCCTTACTCACGTAAGGTATTACTTGGACGACCCAGTACACTTGCTGGTTAGTTGAGCGAAGTTGTGAGGTTATATTTAGACCATGGTATTGAGCACCAAGTTTTTTAGAGCCATTATTGGGGAATTAATTTCGAACAACAATTCAAGCATAAATCACAATTTCGTCCACCATTAACTAAGTTAATGTGGCCACTAACGTGGTAGTGAATACCATCTCCAGCATTAGTGACAAAGGTGAGTGTCACTAACATTGGATCATCAATCTTAGCTCCACGTTAACTTTCATGTTAGTGGTCTTAACGTGACCACTAACGTGGGCAATGCTAGCTTGATCCAATGTTAGTATCAAAGGTGAGTGTCACTAACATTGGTATTGTTCCTCTCTTCCACGTTAGAGTTCACGTTAACTAAGTTAACGTGACTCTTAACGTGGCTCATTGCCAGTTTTTGGAGCGTTAGTGGTGTTCACAGTTACCACAACGCTGGAGCTCTCTTTATCTCCACGTTAACTACCACGTTAACCTAGTCAACGTGGCAATTAACGTGGGCTTATGATGGCTTCGCAAGCGTTATTGGTGATCACTTTTCTCATTAACGTTACAAGCTCATTCCCATTCCACGTTAGTGGTCATGTTAACTAGGTTAATGTGGCTACTAACATGGTTCTTCCTTGCTTCATTTGTCCTGAAATCAAGCAAATAAAGTGCATCAAAGCTCTAGCCAAAGTCATGAGATTATGCATCATCAATTTGTCATTCAATTCTTGCAAAATCCTCATGAAATCATGTAAAATTCATAATAGTTGCTTGAATCAAGGTGTAAGTGAATTTTCATCCAAAACATGCCTTATTCACTAAGAAAATGCATACAACAACCCTAAAACAGTAAAGAAAAGGTCAGTGAAAATGGCCTAGATGCCCTGGCATCATAACACCAAACTTAAAGCTTGCTTGTCCCTAAGCAAGTACTAAAACATAGGAAGAATGAATGAAAGAACAAGATGAATATAAAAGTAAAATTCCTGGTTTATGGGGTTTCATGCATAGCAACTTAGGTTCATTCCTTTACTAGGTTTCAGGCCTTTATCAAGTCCTTGGTCACTCTCTTGATTCCAACACTCCCGAACCAGTTGGTTCAAGCTGCTAGGTGTTAAGACACCCCTAAGGAATTACTCCCTCAAGTCTCTTTCCCCCATACATACATACCACAGGCACATAGTTTGTTATTTTTTCTTTCTTGAAACCTTGGTGTCCATCACCTCTTTGGGTTGCTAAGTGCTCTGTAGCAAAGGTTGCTCTTGATAGTGGATTTTCAGCTGATAATCCCGGATTAGTTAATCCAAGTTACCAAGTGATAAGGCACCCCTGAGAGCTTATTCATCCAAGCATATCCCTTGCACATGAACACCACAGACACATGCCTCACTCTTCAAACCCTTGGTGCCTAGCATTGTTTCTTATTGTTTTTTTCTTCCTTTCCAACTTTTATTGCTCTTTCTCTTTTCTTATTGGGATCTTATTATTCAGTTAGTCTCATAGGATGTGTTTCAAGCATAGGATTCAGGATAGATAGTTGCCTTTTTTCCTTGTTGGTGAACCAACTTAGCTAATTAATCACCCTACCACAAACATTCATAACTCACTTCACAAAATAACTCCACTCTTGTTCTTTTCATAACATTCTCTTTTTGATTAACTTAAAGGACATGCATACAAGTAAGGAATGTGGAAATGTAGAAAGGACATTAGACTAGCACACTTGGATGTGAATAAAGAGGAACAAGTAGAATATGAAGGTTTTATTCAATCATTTTTCAATTAAAGTTCTGCATTTCGAGACAGTTCGATACAACCTCATAATGTCTTCCTTGGTATTCTAATCCTAGCATTTGCATCCTTGTCTGTTTCATTGGATGATGAGGTATGATCATTCCCTGAGATTGATTGAATTCCTGTAACACTATTGGAAGTTTCTTGTTCCCCAAGCACTTGGAAAAGAGTTATCATGCATGTATGCTTGTGAGTTTCTGATTCGGTGTGTGAACACCAAACTTAGTTCTTTGCTTAATTCAGCAAATTGAATACATGCAGAAACCTTGTATGCTTTTTATTAAGAAACAACTATGAGCTAAAAAGACAAACTATGCATTAGTGGTTAAACCTCTGTCAAGTGAGTTCTCTGGTTGCTAGAGCAATACTTTATCAATGAAGGGTTGCAATGCACTCTTCAGCTGGAGTTTTTGGTGGAACACCAAACTTAGAGTCCTATATTCACCCTTGAATTGTTTTGGTGTGTGACACCAAACTTAGCTCCTCACGCTACAGAGAATTCAACTTGAAGTTTTTATTGAGAAACTTATGAAAAGAGAATTACCTCAGGTTGGGTTGCCTCCCAACAAAGCGCTTTTTTTAGCGTCGCTAGCTCGACGATTCCTTCCTTAGTTGAGGTTATACTTCTGTTTGGGAGTTTCCCCCGTGCTACCCAAGTAGTGTTTGAGTCTTTGTCCATTCACAGTGAATTTCCTCTTTGAGCCTTCTTCCATGATTTCTATGTGTCCATAAGGTGAGACTTTTATGACTAGAAATGGCCCCGACCATCTTAATTTGAGTTTCCCAGGAAAGAGTTTCAGTCTGGAGTTGTAGAGAAGCACATATTGCCCTTCTTCGAAAATTCTTGGTGCCAGGTTGAGATCATGTTTCCTTTTTGCTTTTTCCTTATAGATCTTGGTATTTTCATAGGCTTGAGACCTAAACTCTTACAGTTCTTTAAGCTGCAAAACCCTCTATTCACCAGCAGCAGTGCTGTCTAGGTTCAGTATCTTAGGAGCCCAAGAGGCTTTGTGCTCCAGCTCTAATGGGAAGTGACAGGCCTTCCTGTATACCAGTTGATATGGGGACATCCCAATTGGTGTTTTGAAGGCTGTCCTGTATGCCCAAAGAGCATCATCTAGCTTCTTCGCCCAGTCCTTTCTTGATATCCCCACAGTCTTTTCCAAGATCCTTTTCAACTCTCAGTTAGATATCTCTGTTTACCCACTTGTTTGGGGATGATAAGGTGTGGCAACCTTATGCTTCACCCCATATCTTAGGAGTAGGATTTCCAATGGTCTATTGCAGAAATGGCTCCCTCCATCACTGATGAGGGCTCGTGGGACTCTAAATCTGGTGAAGATATTCTTTCAAAGAAAGTTTATGACCACTTTGTTGTCATTAGTTGGGGTTGCCACGGCCTCCACCCACTTAGATACATAGTCTACTACCACCAAGATATACTTGTTCGAATATGAGGGTGGGAATGGTCCCATGAAGTCGATCCCCTATACATCGAACAGTTCAAGCTCTAGAATGTATTGCTGTGGCATCTCATTTCTCTTGGGCAGATTGCCAGCCCTTTGGCATTTATTGTAGATCCTCACCAATTTCTTAGCATCCTTGAAGATAGTGGGCCAGTAGAACCCACATTGCAGTACTTTTGCGGCAGTTCTTTCTCCTCCAAAATGACCTCCATAGCTAGCACTATGACAACTCCACATGACATCTCGTCCTTCTTCTTCTGAGATGCACCTCCTATGGATTCCATCTGAGCATTTCTTGAAGAGATAGGGTTCATCCTAAATGAAATACTTAGCATCATTGATGAGTTTTCTTCTTTGATGTTTGTTGATCCCAGGGGGTAGATCACCGGCTACTTTAAAATTGGCAATATCTGCAAACCAGGGTGCTTTGTGAACCAACATTAACTGTTCATCTGGGAAAAACTCATTTACACTTGTATCATGTGTATCATCCTTCTCACAAGGGATTCTGGATAGATGATCTGCTACCTTGTTCTACACACCCTTTTTATCTCTAATCTCGATGTTAAATTCCTATAATAATAAGATCCATCTGATTAGTCTTGGTTTTGATTCCTGTTTGGCAAATAGATATTTGAGTTCTGTGTGATCAGTGAAAACAATAACTTTAGAGCCAATGAGGTATGATCTAAATTTGTCAAATGCAAAAACTATTGCCAGCAACTCCTTTTCGGTGGTGGTATAATTTCGTTGAGTATCATTAAGGATCTTGCTGGCATAGTATATGACATGCACCAAATTTTCTTTTCTCTGTCCTAACACTACCCCAACTGTGAAATCGGATGCATCACACATCAGTTCAAATGGTAAATTCCAATCAGGTGGGGTGATGATAGGAGCTGAGGATAGCCTCTTTTTCAAGTTTACAAATGCTAGCATGCACTTCTCATCAAAGATAAATGGTGTATCAGACATCAGGAGACTGCTTAAGGATTTGGCTATCTTTGAAAAATCTTTAATAAACCTTCTGTAGAAGCCAGCATGTCCCAAAAAGCTCCTAATTGCCTTGACATCACTTGGTGGAGGTAATTTTTCAATTTGCTCCACCTTAGCTCTGTCTACCTCAATACCTTGGTTAGAAACTTTATGGCCAAGGACTATTCCATCTGTCACCATGAAGTGACATTTTTTCCAATTCAAGACCAAGTTGGTCTCTTGACATCTTTTTAATACCAAGGCAAGATGGTTTAGGCAATTAGAAAAGGAATCTCCGAATACTGAAAAGTCATCCATGAAAACTTCAATGAACTTCTCTATCATATCTGAGAAGATGGAAAGCATGCAACGTTGAAAAGTTGCAGGTGCAATACATAGCCCAAATGGCATGCACCTGTAGGTAAACACTCCATATGGGCAGGTGAATGTTGTTTTCTCTTGGTCTCTTAGATCAACCACTATTTGGTTATATCCTGAATTAACCATCTAGAAAACAATAATGTGCATGTCCTGCAAGTCTTTCCAGCATCTGATCCATGAAGGGAAGTGGGAAATGATCTTTTCTTGTGGCTTCATTGAGCTTTCTGTAGTCAATACACATCCTCCATCCTATGACGGTTCTTGTAGGGATTAGCTCATTTCTTTCGTTGGGTACCACAGTGATTCCTCCTTTCTTGGGGACCACTTGGACTGGACTGACCCATGGGCTGTCTGAAATTGGGTAGATTACTCCTCCCTGCCACAACTTCATGACTTCTTTCTGTACTACTTCTTTCATAGCTGGATTCAACCTCCTTTGGGGCTGAATGGAAGGTTTGGCATCCTCTTTCAAAAGTATATTATGCATGCATATGGCTGAACTAATTCCGTGCAAGTCAGCAAGTGTCCATCCAATGGCATCCTTATGTTTTTGTAAGACTTGAAGCAACTTTTTCTCTTGTTCTTGGCTGAGGGCTGAATTTATAATCACTGGATAACTTTTATTTTCTCCTAAGTATGCATACTTGAGAGTGGGTGGCAGTGCCTTTAGCTCAAGTTTGCGTACTTTTTTTCTTTCATCCTTCCCTTCTAGTGTGCCTTGAACATGCATTTCAGCGGCTACAGCCTCTTCGCTTGATGTTAATTCCTCTTCTTCTATTAGTTCATCAAGTTCTTCTTCAAGAGTTTCTTGCACTACAGCATCCACCGAGTCCAACCTCATACATTCTCCCAATGAGTCGTGTGGGTAACTCATGGCCTTGAACACATTGAATATCATTTTCTCCGCATGTAGTCTAAGGACAAGTTCACCTTTTTGGACATCAATGATGGCTCCGGCAGTGACCAAGAATGGCCTTCCCATGATGATGGAAGTCTTAGCTCCTTCCTCTATGTCTAATATTACGAAGTCTGCTAGAAAGATTAAATCTCCCACTTTCACCAACGAGTCTTCTACTATTCTGTGGGGAAACTTGAATGATCTGTCTGCTAGTTGCAGGGCCATTCTTGTTGGTTTGGCTTCCTCAATCCTTATTTTCTGCATCATTGCTAAGGACATCAGATTTATGCTAGCTTCTAGACCACATAAAGCCTTTTCCACTGTGATTTCCCCTATGATAAAAGGAATTTGGAAGCTCCCAGGATCCTTCAATTTCTGGGGCAATTTGTACTGGATGATGGCACTGCATTCTTCGGTGAGTACCACGGTCTCATTATTCTTCCAGCTTCTCTTCTTGGTCATCAATTCCTTCAAGAACTTGGCGTAGAGTGGCATTTGTCTATTGCGTTAGCAAAGGGTATGTTAATTTGTAGTTTCTTGATGGCAGCATCTTGATTCTGCATGTTGGATCGCACTTCTTCCCGGAAAGCTTTACTATCTTGAATTTCCTTACAATGTTGGTGAGTTACATTATTGTTGGGATTGTGGTTGTGATGTCTCTGGACTTGGCCTTGGTCTTGTTGATTTCCCCATCCAAAGTTAGGGTGATTTCTCCATCCAGAGTTGTAAGTTTTAGAGTACAGATAATGGATTTGTCTAGGTGAGTTTCCAACATAGTTGGCTTGTTCCTAGTCAACCTCTCCTCCTACACTCACTCCTTCTTGAGTTGGTGATGAAGTGATGACTGCTGTAACTTGGTTTTCCTCCACCTTCTTGGTAAGATCTGCTAGCTACTTGGTGATCATCTTATTTTGAGCTAGCAATGCATCCATGTGGTTCAGCTCCATTACTCCTCGAGTGTTGCTTCTTTCAGAAGCATAGAAGTAGTCATTCTTAGCTACCGTCTCAATGACATCTATGGCTTCTTCAATAGTTTTCTTCTTGTTTAGAGAACCCCCTAAGGAATGGTCTACAGCCTTCTTTGACTCATAAGAGAGACCCTCATAGAAAATGTGAAGTTGAACCCATTCATTGAACATGTCCGGTGGGCATCTCCTTGTTAAGTCCTTGAACCTCTCCCATGCCTCAGAGAGAGTTTCACCATCTTGTTGCCTAAAAGTCTGCACCTCAGCTCTCAGCCTATTAATTCTTTGAGGAGGGTAGAATCTTACCAAAAACTTTTTCACCACATCTTCCTAATTTGTTAAGCTCTCCTTCGGAAAGGATTCTAGCCACTTGGATGCTTTGTCCCTGAGTGAAAAAGGGAACAAAAGCAGCCTATAGACATCCGAGTGTACTCTATTAGACTTCACAGTGTCACATATTCTCAAGAAGGTGGTTAGATGTTAATTGGGGTCTTCTTGGGCACTTCCTCCAAATGAGCAGTTGTTCTTAACAAGGGTGATGAGCTGGGGTTTTAATTCAAAGTTGTTGGCATGTATGGTGGGCTTTTGGATGCTACTTCCATAGTTTCCTAGATTTGGATTGATGTAAGAGCCAAGAACTCTCCTCTCTTGCCCAGCATGATTTGCAGGGCCTTCTCTGGCATGGTTGTGAGCCTCTCCTTCATGGTTGTTTTCCAAGTTCTCCTCCATGTTCGTTTCAAAGTACTCTTCCTCTTCCACAGCACCAACAACTCCTTTCCCTCTTGCTTCCCTCCTTAATCTCCAGAGGGTTCTCTCAGGTTCTGAATCAAAGGAAGTTGAAGCTCCACTTCTTCTCCCTGCCATACAACTAACAAAGCACACAACAAGAAATAAAATAAAGTGATGATTCTTGTTAGAGTGATTGTTAGTGTGAGTGGTGTAAATTATCAAACAGTTAGTGGGTTAGTGAGCAGAATTATAAGTAAATTTAAAGAAAAAGAAGATAACGAGGGGATAGGAGGGTGAGGAAGAAACTAAATAAACTGAAGGTAAATAACTGAATAAAATAAACAAACAGAAGAAAAATGCTCAATCTAGTGAACTTCCAACTTAATCATTGTTGATACCAAATCAATCCCCGGTAACGGCGCCATAAACATGATGCATGAAAACTTGTCTTTCAACAAATTTTCCTTCGGCAAGTATACTGAATTGTCGTCAAGTAAAAACTCACAATAGAGTGAGGTCGAATCCCACAGGGATCGATTGGTCAAGCAACTTTAGTTGGAAGAATATGTTAGTTGAGCTAAACAGAGTATGGTTGAGAGTTGCAGAAAATTAAATGGTGGGAAAGTAAATAGCAGAAAATAAAGTGCAGAATCTTAAATGGGAATTTGGGGAAATGAGCATAGAAATAAATGGCAAATATTAAAGAGAATGGGTAAGGTCAGAAATGGGGAATTCATTGGGCTCAGGAGATGTTGTATTCTCCGGATCAAATTCATTTTCATCTCTTCCTCAATCAAAGCATCTATTGATCTCCTTCGCAATCTTAAGTGATTGAATTCCAATTCCTTGGCAACCCAATCTCTCTAAGCTTGACAATTGCCCAATTCCTTGATTTAATTGCTCATGGAAAGAGATGAAGTGTGGTCACTGATTATACCACATGTATTTCCAAGTCAAAGTGTTGGGAGGATTACATGTCACTATATCCGCCCAGACCCCAATTTGGTCCAACATGAGAAAGTATTTCTAGCATGATCTCCTCATCCCTTTTCCAAGGCTTAGAGAAGATCCAATTATGGAGAGTTTCTTTTCCAAGACAACTAACCAATTGAATTAAGATCGAAAGCTTTCTAGTAAATCAAAACAGAAGAAAGAAGAAGAAGAATGAAAATTATAATTGATCTATCAAATTACAACAGAGCTCCCTATCTCAATGAAAGAGGTTTAGTTGTTCATAGCTCCAGAAATAAAAAATGGTAGAAAAGAATACATGCTCACTAGCAAAAATGCAGAAAAGTAAATATACAGAAAGTAGTTCTCCAAAGTGTCGAGCTTCCTATATAGTTCAAAACTACTCCTATATATACTACTCCTCTTGATCTTCTAGTGAGTTCTTCAAGTCTTGGATGTGGGCCTTAGATTTTGAGTTGAAGCAGTTACAATCTTTAGTGGGCTCAGCTTGCAGAAAAGTTTGAGTTAGGCATGGGCGTTAGTGATGTTAACGTTAAGTGAAATTGTGGGTTTAAGAACGTAAGTGGCAATCACCTTTTTCACTAACGTTCCAACCCATATAGTATACGTTAACTTCAACGTTAGTAGCACTAAGGTTGCCTTATGAACCTTCACAAGCGTTATAGGGACTCACCTTTCCCAATAACGTTGCCATGTGCCCCTCTTTCCATACGTTAGAGTTCACGTTAGTTCAACTAACGTGACTCTTAACGTGGGCACGCCTATCTTCGAGAGCGTTAGTGACACTTACCTTTGTCACTAACGCTCCAAATGCCCCTACTCTCCACGTTAGAGCTCACGTTAACTAAGTTAACATGGCCACTAATGTGGTAGTGAATGCCATCTCCAACATTAGTGACAAAGGTGAGTGTCACTAACGTTGGCTCATCAATCATAGCTCCACGTTAACTTTCACGTTAGTGGTCTTAACGTGACCACTAACGTGGGCAACGCTAGCTTGATCCAACGTTAGTGACAAAGGTGAGTGTCACTAACATTGGCATTGTTCCTCTCTTCCAGGTTAGAGTTCACGTTAACTAAGTTAACGTGACTCTTAACGTGGCTCATTGCCAATTTTTGGAGCGTTAGGTTAACGTGGCTACTAACGTGGTTCTTCTTTGCTTCATTTGTCCTGAAATCAAGCAAATAAAGTGCATCAAAGCTCTAGCCAAAGTCATGAGATTATGCATCATCAATTTGTCATTCAATTCTTGCAAAATCCTCATGAAATCATGTAAATTCAAAATAGTTGCTTGAATCAAGGTGTAAGTGTATTTTCATCCAAAACTTGCCTTATTCACGAAGAAATGCATGAAACTACCCTAAAACAGTAAAGAAAAGGTCAGTGAAACTGGTTTAGATGCCCTGGCATCAAATTACACCCCTCTTCGGGTGTCCCTTGTGGATGTCTACAGAGAGGTTAGCCACACTGAAAAAATACCTCTAGCTCGACCACTCAAAGACAAAAAAGGAGGAGGAAATCGGGCTGAATATTGTGAACACCATCGAATCTGTGGGCATTCCACCAATGAATGCTTTGACTTAAAAAATGTCATAGAAAAGCTAGTAAGAGAGGGGAAGCTAGATCGGTATCTGGCCACCTGGGATGATGAACAAAGAAAAAGAAGAAGGGAAGAAGATGTCGGACGAACCGAGCGGTCACCTCGTACACCAGAAAGACACGTCCACATGATACACAGTGGATTTGCGGGAGGAGAAGTCTCCAAATCATCTCGCAAAGGATATCTTAAAGAAGTATATCATGTCGAGGGGAAGGAGGAGGCACCCGACATCCCCGCGATTACTTTCACCAAAGAAGACGCATCTGGTATAATCTCAGGACACGACGATCCCATTGTCATCACTGTTATACTAGCAAACGCAAATCTCCACCGCACACTGATAGACCAAGGGAGCTCCACCAACATTTTGTTCAAAACTGCCTTCGACAAGCTCAGCTTGGAAGAAAAAATACTTAGAGCATATCCGAACTGCATGTTCGGACTACGAGACACCCCGGTTCAACCGCTTGGATACATCTCGCAACACACAACCTTCGAAAAAGGAAACCAGTCAAGAACACTCAAGATAGATTACATCGTGGTTGACGTAAGCTCAACCTACAACACCTTAATAGGCTGGACAACATTGAATCAGCTCAACGTAATAGTCTCGACTCCACATCTATGCATAAAATTCCCAATTGCAGAAGGGATAGCTACAATAAAAGCAGATCAAAAGACGGCGCGCCGCTGTTACCATGAAAGCCTAAACCTCAGAGGCGGAGGAGAAAAATTCCACACAATCGAACTTAGTGGAGTACAAAGGCGGGAAAAACTCTGCCCACAACCCGAAGGTGAAATAGAAATAGTCCAGATCGGGGACACCCCAGACCAAACGACTAATATCGGTACAATCCTAAAAGGAGACATAAAAGAATCACCATATAGTTCTTGCAAGATAACATCGACCTCTTTGCATGGAAGGCCGTAGACATGCCAGGCATAGACCCCAAGTTAATGTGCCATAAGCTATCAGTCTACCCAGGATCTCGGCCCGTACAACAGAGGCATAGAAAGCTCAGACCAGAACGCTCCCAAGCTATGGAAGAGCAGGTACATGCTCTACTGGAGGCAGGGTTCATAAGAGAAGTCAAATACCCACTATGGCTGGCTAATGTCGTCTTGGTGAAAAATCAAATGGGAAGTGGCAAATGTGCACCGACTACACTGCTCTCAACAAAGCCTGCCCAAAAGATCCTTATCCACTCCCAAGTATCGACGCTCTGGTAGATGCCTCCTCCGGATATAGATACCTCTCATTTATGGATGCATACTCGGGATACAATCAGATCCCAATGTATCCACACGGCCAAGAAAAAACTTCCTTCTTAACCCCAAAAGCAAACTACTGCTACATCGTCATGCCTTTCGGTCTTAAAAATGCGGGAGCTACTTATCAGATATTAGTGAATAAGGTCTTTTCGAATCACATCGGAAAAATCATGGAAGTCTATGTGGATGACATGCTAATAAAGACACAAAACGAAGAGATGCTATTGTCCAACCTGACCCAAGTATTCGACACTATAAGACGGCATGGCATGCGACTCAATCCCACAAAATGCACCTTCGTAGTAGAAGCCGAAAAATTCTTGGGTTTTATGCTCACACAGAGAGGAATCGAGGCAAACCTGGATAAATGCCGGGCCATACTCGACATGAAGAGTCTGACTTGTGTCAAAGAGGTACAACAACTCAACGGGAGGTTGGCAGCCTTGTCCAGATTTCTAGCCGGATCGGCAATAAGATCTCTTCCCTTCTACGCAACTCTAAGGAAGGGAAGAAGTTTGAATGGACAACGGAGTGCGACCAAGCCTTCTAAGATTTCAAAAGGTTCCTGGGACAGCCACCTATCCTAACTCGGCCACAGGAAGAAAAACCACTAATATTGTACCTCGCAGTAGGAAGTCGTGCAGTAACCTCAGCACTAGTCCGAGAAGACGACAGAGGACAACAACCCGTGTACTTCATCAGTAAAGCATTACAAGGATCCGAGCTGAACTACCAAAAAATAGAAAAGTTTGCCTACGCTCTCATACTAACATCTCGGCAACTTCGTCCATATTTTCAAGCCCACACCATTAGGGTTCGCACCAACCAGCCCATAAAAGGGATTTTATAGATGACAAAACTGGCGGGCAGAATCTTGCAATGGGCAGTCGAGTTGTCCGAATTTGATCTTCAATACGAAGCTCGAACAGCCATCAAATCACAATACCTGGCCGACTTTATTACAGAATTTACAGATACACCGAAAATCCCCACAGAATGGAATCTCTACGTGGATGGTTCCTTAAATAAAGCTTGAAGCGGCGCGGGTGTGATAATCAAAATTGACCAAGGAACCCAAATCGAACTTTCCCTCAAATTCAGGTTCTCTGCCTCAAATAACCAAGCGGAATATGAGGCACTACTAGCTGGTTTGAAGCTGGCTAGGGAGGTTGGAGCTCAAAAGCTTATCATATTCAACGACTCACAAGTAGTCACTTCACAAATAGAAGGAAGCTACCAAGCCAAGGATCCCACCATGAAAAAGTACTTGGACAAAACCGGGGAACAGCTCGGCCAACTCGAAGAATATGAGGTCCGTCACATACCCCGAGAATAGAATGCCCGAGCTGACGCACTCTCAAAACTAGCCAGCACCAAACCAGGGGGCAACAATAGAAGCCTCATCCAAGTAATCCTGCAGAATCCATCAATTTCGGAAGAAGAAAAAATCCTGACCATAACAGGTCAGGATTAAGGATGGATGATTCCCAAAATTAAATACCTCAAAATAGAAGTACTCCCCACAGAGGAAAAGGAGGCAAAGAGGTTAAAACGGGAAGCACAATACTCACTATCATAAACAATACTATATACAAAAGAGGGATTTCAATACCATTGTTAAAATGCGTACCGACTTCTAACACAAAGGAATTTCTAGAAGAAGTATACAGTGGTATTTGTGGCAATCATCTCGGAGCACAAGCACTTACCAAAAAAGTACTTCAGGCAGAGTTTTATTGGCCAACTCTACAAAAGGAAGCCATAGAGTTGGTAAAGACATGTCCATCATATCAGAAACATGCCAACTTTCACATCGCCCCACCAGAGGAGCTCATCAGCGTGACTTCACCTTGGCCATTCGCAAAATGGGGACTCGACCTTCTTGGACCCTTCCCTCAGGGATCGGGACAAGTTAAATTCCTCATAGTAGGGATAGACTATTTCACAAAGTGGATCAAGGCAGAACCCCTAGCCAATGCCACTGCTCAAAGAAGTAAAAAATTCCTATATAGGAACATTGTCACAAGGTTCAGGTTTGCACACTCTATCACCACAGACAATGGTACCCAGTTCACAAATGCAGGCTTCAGAAAGCTAGCGGCTGACTTGAATATAAAACAACAATTCACTTCCGTAGAACATCCCCAAGCAATTGGACAAGCTAAAGCTGCCAACAAAGTCATACTAGCTAGGCTGAAACGGAGATTACAGGACGCAAAGGGAGCTTAGGCCGAGGAGCTCCCACAAGTCCTATGGGCATATCGAACAACGCCAGATTCCACTACAAGGGAATCACCCTTCTAATTAGCGTACGAAATAGAGGCAATGATCCTAGTGGAAATTGAAGAAAGGTCGCCTAGAGTGATTCACTATAGTGAAGAAGCCAATTCCCAACTTCAAAGGGAAGAACTTGACCTACTTCCAGAAGTTAGAGAAAGAGCTCGGATTAGGGAAGAAGCATTAAAACGACGAATAGCTGTGAGATACAATCAAAAGGTAGTACAACGAGTTTTTGCTGAGAATGACATCATCCTAATCCGAAATGATATCGGAACAACTCGACCTGGAGAAGGAAAGCTGGCAGCAAACTGGAAAGGACCCTACCGAGTCATAGAAGTACTTGGAAAGGGCTACTATAGACTGTCCGAACTCGATGGGCGAGAGCTTCCTAGGTCATGGCATGCCTGCAACCTAAGAAGGTACTACAGTTAGGGATGATAAAGGATCTTAGGATAAGATGCACTCTTTTTCCTAAAAAGGTTTTTTAATGAGGCACCAAGCCAAGACCTACAAATCACCCGACTTAGAGGATAAACCTCCCGCATGTATATATTTGCATTTTTTATATAAAATATGTTTAGATCTTCTACAAATGCTCAAGCCGCATTAATCTGAAACATTCATCATCCAATTATAAAGCTACAGATCGGTAGAAAGTGAAAATCAAATTCACTACACGATCACGATAAAGACCAAAGATGAAAACCAAAGGTCGACCAAATGGGGGTAAAACCCAATCTCTACAAAAACGGCAAAGATGAAAACAGAAGAATGCAAGAAGTTATAGAAAGTGATCCATAGAAAGGACCTGACGAGGTCCTAATAAAATGGATTGCTAAAAAATAACTTAAAGACTGGTCGACATAAAGATATCGGACCAGTCGTAATAACTAAACTTATAAGTTAATCCATGGAAAGAGGTCTGGCCAACCCTATAAAAGAGAATTACTATAACTTACAAGGGCCCGACGTGATGAAGTCGGCCCAAAACATAAAAGTTATAAAAGTAATCCCTGAAAGAGACCTGAACAAGGTCCAAGAAAGAGGATTACAAAACAACTTAGAAGGGCCCGACCTGATGAAGTGGTCCAACACATAAAAGTTATGAAAGTAATCCCTGAAAGAGACCTGAACAAGGTCCAAGAAAGAGGATTACAAAATAACTTAGAATGGCCCGACGTGATGAAGTCGGCACAAAACATAAAAGTTATAAAAGTAATCTCTGAAAGAGACCTGAACAAGGTCCAAGAAAGAGGATTACAAAAATAACTTAGAAGAGACCGACATGATGAAGTCGGCCCAAAACATAAAGCGACAAAGTAATCCCTAAAAGAGACCTAAACAAGGTCCAAAAAAGAGGGTTACTAACAATAACTTGGACAAAACCGACATGATGAAATCGGCGACCTCAGCGTTATACAAAGTAATTCCTAATAAAGACCTGAACAAAGTCCAAACAAAACAAATTACTGCAAATAACATCAGGCAAAAGAATCAAGCCAATCCAAAAAGGTCAGACAGCGAAAAGTGCCAAAACCTAGAAAGGTACCAAGACGAGTGCAGACAGACATGATATAAAAACCACCAGTTATAATAACAGCAAGCTTTAGAGGCCACCAAAATCAGCCCTAAAAGCTTGGAAACTACTTTGTTTTTCAAAATAAAGTTGCTAAACAAGCAACTAAAAAAGTGTCAACAGTTAGCAAACATCATCTACAAAATAAAGAGTTTAAAAGCCCACAAGCTGGGCTATCTACACAAATATCCTGAATAATCATTAGGGATCCAAAGACTTCTCGGCAGCATCAACACGGGGTGAAGGAGGACGAGTCTAAAGAGGCACTGCATCCACTGTCCCATCATCCCGGTTCAAGATATGGCAATCTGGTTCTGACTCAAAACGATCGATCTCAGCAGTGGAAGTCAAAGAGGTCGGCACGACAGAGGTTTTGGTGGCAGGCAGTGAAAGACGATTATCATCATCATCATCAGGGTCATCAGGAACAATCTTACCATCTCTAATAATGTTATCCAGGCTAAAAAGGGAAAGGTCGAGCCTTGGCGCAAGAACTCGAACTTGCTCCTTCATATTCTCATAAGCAGTAGTAACACTGCCTACAAGGTGACTTTGAAATTAGGTATAATCGGCCCTGACAGATTCCAAGCTGTTCCTGAGATCCATCATCTCTCTATAGGTGGTAACATAGTTATCCTTATGTTTTAATGATGTGTCCTCAGCTAGTTGCGCAGCGGCCGCCAGTCCAATAGCCCGAGTCTTTTCCCCCTCCAACTCCTTCTCCAGCTTGGTCACTTTCACCTCAAACTCCTCTTTCAAACCCTTAATCTGGTCAAACTTCGATTTCGCCTCCTTCATAAAGGCCTTTGTAGCATGGATAGGAAGATCTTGAGCGGTCCGGTATAAAGCTGCTCCCATGTGTGCCAGTTTAATTCCACTCCGAGTAAAAAATCCAAATGATGAAGAATGGATACATCATCAGTAGGCATGACACCATAGGGAGTAATCTGTTAACCTACAAACCCGACAGCATCAAAGTCGGGAGCATCCAGACTAAAAGGCTCGACAGTCTGAGGTCTTTTTGGAGGAGGAGCTGCGGAAGGAGAAGAGGTACCAGCAGAAGTTTGTGAAGGATCAACCAAACGAACCCGAGGAGTAGGGATCATCCTCCTCGATCCAAGAGAGCTCGGAACCAAAGGCTTCGACGAGACTTGAGAAGACCCCTCCCCAGCCGGCTTGGCTGAGACGTTTTGAGCTGCGGTAGCCTTCCTTGCCCTTTTAAAGGCCTTCATGGATTCGTTATTTTTAATCATCTCTGCAAATAAAACATCACAGCAGGAAACAAATTACGAATTAGAAAAGATCTTATAAGAGATAAATTCGACAAAACAAGCAAATCCAAAAGGAGAATTGACCACTAACCAGCTCAGCTCGGAGGAGAGAGGGGTTTGCTAAGAATTTCTTTGTGTCGAGATGAGGAGGCTGCCACCAGTTTTTTTCCAGCACAATCACAAAAGCTTGCTCAGCCTCATCTAACATCTCCCACAAATATTTAGATACCATTACATTCTTTTGCCATTCTAAAGGAAAGGTGGGCTCATCATTTTCATCCAGAAAAAAGGGCCGAGATCCTTCAACAGCTCAGACCCTAAAAAAGTAATTTTTGAAATCGCGAAAAGATTCATCAAACATGGAGAAAACTTTTTTCCCCTGGGAAGCTCGGAAAGAAACCCAAGCGGCTTTCTTCTTAACTACAGCAGGCTTTGTCAAAATGAAAAGATAAAAGAAGAGGGATTTTGAAGCAGGGATACCAAAATCACGACACAGAAACTGAAAAATTTTTATAAAACCCCAGGAATTGGGATGAAGTTGGAATGGAGCCACATTACAGGACCATAACAGGTTGGTCTCGAATGGGGTAAAAGGAAGAGTAATATTCATTTGACTAAAAAAGAAGTCGTACGCATAGAAAAAGGGGCGCTCTCCAGCAATTCGGGTAGAAAAACAGACCCTTTCCTCAGAAGTTGGAGATACGAGCTCATAGTTCTTCTCATCACCACCATTACCACAAATCCTATGAAATTGCCTAAGTTGCTGACAAAACTCGGAGTCAACCAATGAAACACATAAAAGAACCATAGAATCCACCCAATCAGCCATGCCCTCAAGGACTTGGGAAGATGTCTCAATAATATTTTTGCGAGAAGATATGAGGTCAACTAGTCCTACAACAGGAAAAGAAGAATTGGATTACTCAAAAAATATCTCGAACAAATCAAAACAACTCGGATAATATAATCTAGCGTAGTATATGCAACAAAAGGAAACCCCAGGACCCACTCCAAAAAGATCCAGGGGCATCCTTTGGAGGCAGAACTAGGACTCAAAAAATCCTACAAGACTAACATCCCAATAAAACTTCCAGCAAAAGCCCTCTCCCAAAAGGCGACATCCCGAAAAGAAAGTCATTAACCAGAAAGCTACAAATCAAAAAGAAGTCATTAAAGATGCCACCTTTTTCAGAAAAACAAACCCTCTCCCAAGCGGGCAAACAACACAAAATCAAAACAAGCCATCAAAAATCGTTACTTTCTACAAAGGTTCATCAGCAAAATTATTGTTCATTCATCACAGTTACCAACAAAGAGAAAAAACATCAAAGGAACAATCTTTCAAAAGCCTCAGTGACAGCATGTATCACAGCAAAGTCAAAAATTGAATGCAAAACAACGAAGGAAGTAAAAGAGCAGAAAGAAGAACCAACCTGGGAAAGCCGAAGGCCTCAATAAAATTGAAGGTAGGAAATGGAGTCAGGAAGTCGCCCTTTCACGAACAAGGAAAGCACAAAATAATCACCGAAGCAGTGTCGCAGGAAGAAAAATAAAAACTGCAAACTTCAGGTAAAAACAGAAAGAGAAAAAAAAGGGAAGTTACGGAGAAGAGAAACCATTTTTCTAAAAAGTGAAAATTCAAAATGGAAAGGCTAAGAGAAATGGTGCAATTAAAAACAACTAATGAGTGTACTAAATCCTCGCCCGTTCCCAAGGCTAAAAGCGCTAATGTAAAAGTGCGCGCTTTTAAAGAAGAAGCAAAAGAAAACGTTCTGCATTCAAAGGAGAACTCTACAAAGAAGAAGTCGACAAAATGCTCGAGTTCGGCTTCACCAGAGAAGGATCGAAGTCCTAAAATTAAAGACTCGACCTCAAAAGGAACACCGAGCTCGAGCAGGGGCACTGTTCATACCCTGGGTCGAGCTGTCTGACCCAGGATGATTAGCAACGGGACGACCGACCTCCTCAGGTCAAGCTACCCGACCTCTTCTCAAAGAGCTCGGCCAAATTGCCAGGAGAAGCCCAACGAAGGGACCAAATAGAGGAACACGACCCAAATCCAAAGGCAGCCCGAGCCTATAGAGAGAAAGGTGGTTCCCTTGAAGATAAGATGACCTCACTTGAAGATAAGATAAAGATAAGATAAGATAACTAACTTATCTTACCTAAAAAGGTCACTCTACGCCATTATAAATATACTGAAGCACCCAGGTATAACTTATACTCTGATTCTACTAAAAAAATGCTTAATACCCTTGCTAACTTAAGCATCGGAGTCCCTTGCAGGTACCACCACCCTCCGGAGGCAAAGGATCAGCACCATCACCAAGTCCAACCAGTCGGACACAACTGCTCCGACCAATACAGAAGATCTCGTCCAAGATCGACCTACACTTTCAGGTAACCCTCGGAACAAGTGGCATCATTGAGTTTCCTGTAGTCAATGTACATCCTCCATTCTGTTACAGTTCTTATAGGGATGAGTTCATTCCTCTTATTGGGTACAACAATGATGCCTCCCTTTTTAGGAACCACCTGGACGGGGCTCACCCATGGACTATCTGAAATTGGATAGATCACCCCTGATTGCCATAGCTTCATGACTTCCTTTTGCACCACTTCTTTCATGACTGGATTCAACCTTCTTTGAGGTTGAATAGAAGGCTTGGCATCTTCTTCCAATAGCATCTTATGCATGCACATGGAAGGGCTTTTCCCCTTTATATCAGCAAGGGTCCATCCAATGGCATCTTGATATTTTTGTAGCACCTTGATCAACTTTTCTTCTTGTTTTTGACTGAGGGCAGCATTGATAATCACTGGATAACTTTCAGCACTCCCCAAGTATGCATACTTGAGAGTAGGAGGTAATGCTTTCAGCTCAAGTTTTGGTGTCTCCTTCACTTCAATCTTCTCCTCTAATGTGCTTGAGATAGGTGACTCTGTTGCTCGGGTTACTGCGGCTTCACTAGTTGACATGGGGTCTTCTTCTTACACCTCCTCAAGATCTTTCTCTTCAAATGTTTCTTGCACTAAAACTTTGATTGCATCCACTCTCATGTATTCTCCTAGTGGTTCTTATGGGTAACTCATGGCCTTAAACACATTAAACACCATCTTCACATCATGTAGCCTAAAGGTAAGTTCACCCTTTTGGATATCTATGATAGAACCCAGCTGTTGCCAAAATTAGTCTTTCCAAAATGATTGAGGCCTTAGCTTCCTCATCCATATCCAACACTACAAAATATGCTGGGAATATAAAATCTCCCACTTTCACTAATAGATCTTCTACCACTCAATGAGGAAATTTGAATGATCTGTCTGCTAGTTGGAGTGCCATTCTTGTTGGCTTAGCTTCCTCAATCTTCATTCTCCTCATCATTGCTAAGGACATCAGATTTATACTGGCTACCAAATCACACAAGGCTTTCTCCACTGTTATTTCTCCTATGATGCAAGAAATTTGTAAGCTTCCAGGATCCTTCAATTTCTGAGGTAATTTGTGCTGAATGATAGCACTACATTGCTCAATCAATAGCACGATTTCATCATTCCTCCAGCTTCTCTTCTTGGTTATCAGCTCCTTCAAAAACTTGGCATACAGAGGAATTTGCTCTAGTACCTCAGCAAATGAAATATTGATTTGAAACTGCTTGAAAATGTCCAAAAATCTGGAAAATTGGTTGTCTTTTTCATCCTTCTTCAATCGTTGAGGATATGGAGCCTTTGGAGCATATGGTTTTAAGATCTCCTTTTCCTTAGGTGGGCTAGGATGGGGTGTTGGCGCTTCTTCTTTATCACTTTCATTTGCATCCACTCGCTCCTCTTGTGCCTCCCTTGTGGTTTCCTTCAGCTCCTTCCCACTTCTTAGTGTAATGGCCTTGCATTCCTCCCTTTGGTTTGTCTTGGCACCACTTGGAGAGCAGTGGGTCAGAATTTGTTTGGATAAGTAATCCACTTGTGTCTCAAGTTTTTTGATAGCAGCCTCTTGGTTTTGCATGTTAGAGGTCACCTCCTCCCTGAAGCTCCTCATGTCTTTAGATTCTTTTCATAGAATTTCAAGCAAGGATTCAATCTTGGAGAGTCTATCCTTTGATGATGGTGGCATATTGAAGCTTGGGGGTTGAAGATGCCCATTTGGTGCTTGATATGGCTGTTGGAAAGAATTGTTGTGTGGGGCCTGGTATGATCTTTGGTTGGGTTGTTGGTAGGTAGAGTTGTTATAGTGGTTGGAGTTGTAAGGTCTCTAGTCTTGTCCTTGGTTTTGTTGGTTTTCCCACCCAAAGTTTGGGTGGTTCTTCCAACCAGGGTTGTAAGTCTTGGAATAAGGGTCATGGGGTTGTCTTGAGTTCCCAACATAGTTGGCTTGCTCCTATTTTCCTCCTTCCTCTACAATTGCTCCTTCTGAAGTTGGTGATGCTTGAGTGATGATGGCTGCAACTTGACTCTTCTCCATTCTCTTGGTAAGATCATCCAATTGTTTGGTGATCAACTTGTTTTGAGCTAGGATGCCATCCATGTGGTTGAGCTCTATTACCCCTCTGGTGTTGCTTCTCTCTGAGGCATAGAAATACTCATGGTCTGCTACTATTTCAATGACATTAATGGCCTCCTCTATGGTTTTGTTCTTGTTAAGAGAGCCTCCAGAAGAGTGGTCTAGAGCCTTCTTTGAGTCATAGGACAATCCTTCATAGAATCTAGCGAAGAACTTGCTTACCATATCTTTCCAAGTTGTGAGACTCTCCTTAGGGAATGGCTCTAGCCTTTTTGCTGCCTTATCTCTGAGAGAAAAAGGAAACAACAGCAGCTTGTAGGTATCTGCTTGGACACCATTACATTTCACTGTATCACATATCCCAAGGAAGGTGGTTAGATGTTAGTTGGGGTCTTCTTGGACACTTCCTCCAAAAGAGTAATTATTTTGAACCAATGTGATGAGTTGTGGCTTGAGTTCGAAATTATTGGCACGGATAGGTGGCTTCAGAATGCTGCTTCCACAATTCTCAGGATTGGGATTTATGTAAGACCCTAGCACTCTCCTCTCTTGCGGAGCATGGTTACCAGCACCTTCTCCAGCATGATTGTGAGCCTCTTCCTCCATAACAATGTCTTGGTCTTCCTCCAACTCTTCTTGTCTAACTACTCCCTTGCCTCTTACTTTCCTCCTTAATCTAAGGAGAATCCTCTCAGGTTCACTATCAAAAGAAGTCAAAGCTCCTCTTCTACCTGTCTTACACTCAGCAAGCAAAAAGGAAAACAACAAGTGGAAATCACAAAGTTAATGAAAATTTGGTTAGAGAAATTAATCAAATAGTTAGTGTGGTTAGTGGATTGGTTGAGCTGGGAATTAAATGAACAAGGAAAAATAACTGAAAGTGAAAAAGAAAAGAATAGTAAACAACGAAAGAAAAGAAAAGTGTGCAATCAAGTGATCCTCCAATTTAATCATTGTCAATTCAAAATCAATTTCCCGGCAACGGCGCTATAAACTTGATGCACGGAAAGTTGTCTCTCAATAATTTTCCCTCGGTAAGTATACCAAATTTTCATCAAGTAAAAACTCACAACAGAGTGCGGTTGAATCCCATAGGGATTGATTGGTTGATCAACTTTAATTGGAGGGGTGTTCTAGTTGAACTAAGCAGATTTGAATTTGGCAGTGCGGAAAAGTAAATTGCATGGATTGTAAATGACTGAAAGTAAACAATCGAAATTAACGTTCAAGAAAATAAATGGGAATGGGTGATTAAGCATGAAAGTAAATAACAGAAAATAAAGAGAATGGGTAGATCAGAAATGGAGAATTCATTGGGTTTAAGAGATGTTGCATTCTCCAGATCAATTTCATTCTCATCTCTTCCTTAATCAATGCATTCATTGATCTCCTTGGCAATCTTAAGTGATTGAATCCCAATTCCTTGGCAATACAATCTCTCTAAGCTTGAATAATTGCCCAATTTCTTGATTTAATTGCTCATGGAAAGAGATGAAGTATGGTCACTGATTATACCATATGTATTTCCAGATTAAAGTATTGGTAGGATTAAATGTCACAATATCCATCCAAACCCCAATCTGGTCCAACATGAGAAAGCAATTCTAGCATGATCTCCTCATTCCTCTTCCAAGGTTTTGAGGAGATCCAATTATGGGTAGCTTCTTTCCCAAGATAATTACCCAATTGGATGAAGATCGAATGCTTTCTAGCAAAATCAAGAGAAAAGAAAGAAGAAGAGAATGGAAACTAATTTTGATCCATTGAATTACAACAGAGCTCCCTAACCCAATGAAAGGGGTTTAGCTGTTCATAGCTTTGGGAATGGAAAGTGAAATTGAAAAGTGCATTGCTACAGAACTAAAAATTGAAGAGAAAGTAAATTGGCAGAGTTATAGTACTCAATACGTAAGCTCCCCCCTTCTAACTTAAGATCTATCCTATTTATACACTTTCTTCATTCAGTCTTCAAGTACTTGGACTGGGCCCTTTGGCCTCTATTGAAGCTAGTTGGGAATGGTCGTTGATGAGGACGTTTAGAAGTCAACGTTCATGCTTTGTATTGATGCCTTTCTGTATTGGAATGAGATTGACGTTGGAGTTCAACGTTTGGGCTAAAACGTTGGGTTAAATGTTGCCAAACAAGGTTGGGGCGTTGGCCCTCATGTTTACCCCATGTTGGGCTTAACGTTGGACCAATAGTTGGGATTCAACGTCGCTCATCCACGCGTACGCGTGCCTTACGTGTGCGCGTCGATTGTCAAAGTTCCTCATCTATGCGTACGCATGCTACACGCATGCGTGTCGTTTACAATTTTTCTTGGAACTTTGTCACGTATGTTGGACTCAACATTGGACCCAACGTTGGACCACCGACATTAGCCTGCCCACGCATATACGTGCTCTACGCGTGTGCATCGATAGGCCTGAAATACACACACATGCGTACGCGTCATACACGTGTGCGCGTTAATGCATATTTTCACAATCTCCAATCCTTGAATTTTATCGTGTATGTTGGAGGGAACGTTGGATCACCAACGTTGCCTCCAACGTTGGCACTCTTTTAGCCTCAATGTTGGACCCATAGTTGGAGTCCAACTTTGGCTCCAACTATGGTTTCTTAATTTACGTTGGGGTCATAGTTGGAGTCCAACTTTGGCTCCAACTATGAACCTTCTTTATACTCAACGTTTGAGGTAGTTTGAGGTCCAACTTTGGGCTCAAACATTGCCTTATTTTATAGTTTGAGTCATAGTTGGAGTCCAACTTTGGTTCCAACTATGAACCTTTCTTTGGTCAACGTTTGAATCAAAGTTGGAGGCCAAGTTTGGCTCCAACTTTAAACCACTTTAACATGCACGTTGGACCTAACGTTGGAGCATCAACTTTGGCTCCAACGTTGATTTCTTCCTTCTTTCTTCAACGTTTGAAGCAACGTTGGTGAGCCAACTTTGGCCACCAACGTTGCTTCTTCTTGATTCTTTTCATGGCTCTCTTTGCTCTTCCTTCCTTGGCATCCTTTCCACCTATCATTAAACATAAACTTGCATAAAAGTTTGCTATAATTCACAAGGTAATTGCATGATTTAATTATCAAGTAATATTGGCATAAAAACCTCATGAAAAGCACATAAATAACCAAGTTTGATTGAATCAAGGCATGCATGCAATTCTTATCCAAATACTTACTTATAACTGAAGAAAGTGCATAAAACCTAATGAAAATAAAAGAAAAAGGCTAGTGAAACTAGCCTAAGATGCCCTCGCATCACGTGCCACACACAGCTCAATGGCATGGCTTGGCGTGCCACGACAAGTTGCATGCTCCCTTAGTGCAGCTGGCTTGGCATGTTACACCCATAACTTAAGTCGCACGCCCTCAATGATATCTTCCTTCTTCCTCTCTGATAAGTAGAACTAGCGTGGCATGCCCAGAACTGGCATAGCACACCCTCAGCAAAGTCCTCATTCTTCTCTTATGGAAAGTGTAACTGGCATGCCATTCCCAGTAGTGGCATGCCATGCCATTGTTAAGCTCTTCATCCTTCTTTTCTAGTTACTTGAACTGGCGTGCCACGCCCAGGTCTGGTGTGCCACACCCAGGTTTGGTGTGCCACACCTCCAATAAGGTCTTCAATCTCTTCTCTATAAGGTTGAACTGGTGTGCCACGCCTTCGATGATACATGACCATTCCCCTCTAGTTTAGTAAGCTGACGTGCCACGCCCAGGTTTCAAGTGGCACTCCCATGATGCGAACAAGTTTGGCGTGCCACGCCTTAAGTCTCAAGTGGCACGCCTTCGATATGGCCTCGTTCCTTTTCTTATGGGTCTTTGCATTAGTGTGCCACACCTTCGAACTAGCGTGCCACACCCTTGTTGGGCTTTATTCTCCCTTGCTAGTCAAGTGAACTGGCGTGCCACGCTCAAACTCAAATGGCACGCCCATAATGGTGTTGTGGGCTCACAAGCTTGGCGTGCCACACCCAGGCTCAAGTGGCATACCCATAATGGTGCTTCCTCTATTCTCCTCTGGTCATTTGCACTGGTGTATCACGCCTTCGACTTGGCATGCCATACCCATTGTGGAGGATAAGGTTGGCATGCCACGCTAAGCTTGGCATGCCACGCCCCTTGCACGTCGTCAAGGATCCTTCTTTGGCCATAATGCCTGGCATGCCACGCACAGAAGTGGCGTGCCATGCCCATAGTAAAACTTGGAGTTCTTTCTCTAGAAAAGATAACTGGCGTGCCATGCCAGGCCATGGCGTGCCACATCCACTGTAATTCATCAAAGCCTCCTTTCTGGAAATTGCAGTTGGCGTGCCACGCCTGTCGTTGGCGTGCCATGACCATTGTAGCTCTTTATGGAGTCTTATCTGGAAGGTGTAACTGGCATGCCACGCCCACAGTAATCCTTCATGGGCTCTCTCTAGAATTGATAACTGGCGTGTCACGCCCTACTCTGGCGTGTCACTCCCATAGAAGCTCTTCCGCTTTGCTCCCTGGAATTAATAGTTGGCGTGCCACGCCCAGTCAAAATGGTGGCGTTTGCACCAAGTGGCACGCCCAGTACACACACCCATCTCCTTTTTCTTGTTTACTTCCTCTTTTGTTGCTATTTTCACCTGAAATTCAAACAAGACTCATTTCAAAGCAATGTCCTATAAAATTAATCATTTAGTTCATGTAATAGCATCAATTGAATGAGAATTCACCAATTATATAGTCCTTTTAGATAAGAGAAAGAGGTAGATGATATAAATCATCATAACAACAAACTTAAATTTTGCTTGTCCCCAAGCAAATCAATGTGAATTGTTTTTACTTGATTGAGACTTGTCCCTTAAGAGAATGTATTTACAATTAAAGATAGAAGCTAAGTATCAAATCATGTATGGACTTGGTTATTGCTTTCATATCACAATGAACTCTTAGACTTTTGAGGATCTCATTAAATGCTTGCTTCTAAAGCCCTTTCTATTGATTATCACCTTGAAGTAGTAAGAATTGTTATTTTTCCTTTGATTGCTTTATTCCTTTCATTCCTCTTTTGTTTTCTTGATTCACTATGACTCGAAGTGTTTTGTCTCAAGACGACCCTTTAGGTTAAGCTTTCAATTAGCACTCCCAAACCAATTGGTTTTAGGGTACTAGGTGTTGAAACATCCCTAAGAATTTACTTACCAGGTCTCTCTTCTTGACACAGATTCACCACAAGCATCTACTAGTATCTTGGCTCTTTGAGCTATTTGTTTCTTTTCTTTTATCCTAGTAGTTGACGCTCAGAGCCTTGGGTCTTGCTTACTACTTCTTGGTTCTATGGATATTCAAGGGTCATCCTTGGCATCTACTTGTTATGTCCTCTATGTCTAATTGTTCATTATGAGTTACCCACTTCTAGGTTTTTATTCATGATTACATACTTGTTCCTCATCTCTTAATTTGAATTAGCTCACTTGGGTCTTGGTTTCTTTACTATTGTTTTTCAACAACTCATCATTGATTCTTTGTGGAAACAAATTAATTTTATTGATGCAATGAAAATTTAACAAAAGACATTTTCTTTCTCAATTTAAAGATTGAAACTTAAAGGACTCATAGACAGATTCAAAAATAACAAACAACTAAGATATCAAGACACTACTAGCAGTAAATTCAGAGAATAAATTTCAACCATGGGACTCAACAACCTTTTACTCATCAGCAGCTTCAATGCATAGGCCCCTTCCCCTTATCCTTCTTTATGGAGGACTCATCACCATTCATCTTTGTGGAGGCTCCTTCTTGTGCTTGAGTGCTCCTTAGCTTCCAAAAGCCTAGCCTCCTCATGTAGGTCCTCTCATCCTCCTTGTGCTTGGCCAATATCTCCTCTTACCTAGCACTCAGCTCTTCCATTCCTTGCATGAAGGTTGGATAATTGGGGTTCAAAGTGGCTACCACATTACACAAGTGATTTAGTTTCGCTTGTGTGTTTATGTCATATGGTCTCCTTAATGTGGTCCTAGCCTCAAAGAGGTACCTAAATTCAGCAAGGTTCCTCTGTTGTACTCGTTGTTGCTCCATGATAGTGTTGAAGCTGCCTTGCATTTCTCCCTAATAAAATTGTCCTTGCTGCTCCTTCATATACTCTACACTTCCTTGGAGTTGCTAGGTGCTCTCCTACATTTGCTTCCATTGCTTTTGTTGCTCCTTGATTTGAGTGATGTCTTCTTGTATATGGTTGATGTTCCCTTACATTTGGTGGATGTTCCCTTGCATTTCTTCCCAATTAAAGCCTTCCAGAAATTGTGCTTGAAACTGTGGAATCGGTGCCGGCAGATGTGGATATGGTACTTGAACATATGCTTCTTCTTATTATGGTGGCCCTTGTGGTTCTTGCACATGAACCCTATGTTCTCTGGCTCTTTGTAGTGGGTTGATAGCCACCACTTTCTCCATCTTCTTGGCAATTATTGGCTTGTCTTGCTCAAGTAAGGTCTCGTCTATCACCTTCTCTACTCCAGCCTCATCATACATTCGCTGGATGATGCTTGGGAATGCAAGTCTTGTGCTATTTTTGGTGCTCTTTATCACCCTATGGATGATGGCTACTATCATCTTCCCATATTTATGTTCTCTCTTTTATTATGCTGTAAATCAATACAGCTCTTTCTAAAGTTACCTCCGAAGTGTTGGAGGTGGGGTTGAGGGATCTCCTCACAAAATCAAGCCACCCTCTAGCTTGAGGGCACAAAACTCTTCTCCTCAATTGGTTTGGCCTTCCATCTTTGTCATTGATCTACTGGACATTGAGGACGCATATCTCATTCAAGATTTCTTCAAATCCCATATCAAGTTATTTTACCCTTTCTTCACAGCTTCGATCTGATCTTGTGTGCCTCACTTCCAGCATTCTGTCCAGATTGGCAGGGCTATAGTCAATGTTCTTCCCCCTCACAAAGCTTTGGTAGTCCAATGCTTGACCCGGTTGTGGCATGGCGTTGGCATAGAACTCCCTTACTAGGCTTTCCACCACCTTCTTTGGTGGGTTACATAGGATAGCCCAGCCCCTACTGTTGATCTCTATAGTGATTTCCCTATGCTCATCTCTCTCAAGTTGGAAACCAACCTCAGGGATTATTTGTCTCTCACTCACCCACCTATAAAATTGGTTTTGGTGGAAGACTGAGAGAAACTTGACTTCATTGTAGCTTGAAGTGCCAGAGGAAGTTTTTTTGGTCTTTTTCTTCTTTGAACTAGTGGCCTTTGGTAGTGCCATTTGAGTGTGATGAGAGGGGTTAAAAGAGTGATGAAAAGGGTAAAGAAAGAAAGCAAAGCAAGGGTTTACTTTAACACCAAACTTAGGACTTGATTGTCCCAATCAAGAAACCAAGAAAAGAAAAAGAAAGAAAGCAAGAAAGTGGAGAAGGGGGTAGAGAGTTTCGGTGAGAGAAGGGCAGTTTGTAGTGTGGAAAAAAGGGGTGGGAGTGCATTTATATAGAAGGGGAAGAGAATAATCTGGAAGGTGTGAATTGTGGCAAAACTTAATGTTTCCACACTTGGGAGTGGCGCCTAATGTGGGAAGAAGCACCAACCCCAAACTATTCAGCTTTCTTTAGATTTTAGAGTTCCAAAGTGTGAAGTACACTTTGACTCCTTGTCTTGATGAGTGATCAATGTCATGTGGGTCCTACTTCTTCTGAAAATTCAGTTACAACTCTCATTAGTGATGACAAAAATTGCTTCATTTTCCATAATCAAATGGCATTCATTTTGCGTGTCTTTTGGACACCAAACATAGGTTCTTTACATCTAGTAATTGGCTCATGATTGGACTTTATTGTATGCATAATGAGTGGAATAAAATTAATTTTTCACACCTTTCCACTTCCATTCTATGTGTACACAATTAAGTGATCTATTCAATTCTTTTGCCAAGTTAATAGGTGCATTAAAATGCTAAATTAGTGGGTTTAATGTGGACACGCGACTGAATTGTTCATGATGGTGGCCACACCAAACTTAAATTTTTGTCTTATTCTTAAAATTAATCAATTTGTTGTAAGTCCAAAAATTAAGTGCGCTGGAGTATCTCTAGTTGCTTGTTGCAAAAGTGAGTTCCTCCATCACTTATAAGAGCTCTTGGAACCCCAAACCGGCTAAATATGTTATTCCTCAAGAAATTGATCACCACTTTGTTGTCATTTGTTGATGTAGCTATGACCTCTACCCATTTGGACACATAGTCTACAGCCACCAATATGTAATTATTTGAGTATGAAGGTGGGAATGGTCCCACAAAGTCAATCCCCCAAACATCAAACAACTCCAACTCCTTGATGAATCTTTGTGGCATTTCATTCTTCTTGGGTAAGTTCCCAGCTCTTTAACACTCATTACACCTTGTCATAAACTCCTTTGCATCCTTGAGTATAGTAGGCCAAAAAAATCCACACTGCAACACTTTGGCAGCAATCCTTTCTCCACTAAAATGTCCTCCATAGATAGATCCATGGCAATGCCAAAGAACCTCTTGTCCTTCCTCATGAGAGATGCATCTTCTTAGAATCCCATCAGCACAATTCTTGAAGAGGTAAGGCTCATCCCAAATGTAATACTTGGCATCATTGATGAGCTTCCTTCTCAAGTGCTTGTTAATGTTGGAAGGTAGCTCTCCAATGGCCTTGAAGTTGGCTATGTCTGTGAACCATGGAGCCTCTTGAATCATCATCAATTACTCATTCGAGAAGCTCTTATTTACCCCAGGGCTATGTGCTTCATCCCCTTCATGTGGTATCCTTGATAGGTGGTCAGCCACCTTGTTCTCTGCTCCACTTCTATCCTTGATTTCAATGTTGAACCCTTAGAGTAATAGGATCCATCTTATCAGTCTAGGCTTGAATTCTTGCTTGGTTAACAAGTATTTAAGAGCTGCATGGTCAGTAAATACAATGACTTTAGAACCAATGAGGTAAGATCTAAATTTATCAAATGCAAAAACTATAGCAAGGAGTTCTTTTTCTGTGGTGGTGTAGTTCCTTTGGGCTTCATTAAGGACTTTGCTAGCATAATAGATGACATGCACTAGCTTGTCTCTCCTTTGCCCTACGCACAGCACCAATAGCAAAATCTGAGGCATCACACATCAATTCAAAAGGTAAATCCCAGCTAGGTTGTGCTATAATAGGTGCAGAGGAAAGCTTCCTTTTAAGCTCATCAAAAGCTTGCATACATTCTTTATCAAAGATAAAAGGTACATTAGAGACAAGTAAGTTACTTAAAAGTTTGGAAATTTTTTAAAAGTCTCTAATGAACCTTCTATAGAACCCAGCATGTTGCAAGAAACTCCTAATTGCTTTGACATTGTAAGGTGGGGGATAACTTCTCAATCACTTTCACCTTGTCTCTATCTACCTCTATGCATTTCTTAGAGATTTTGTGGCCAAAGACTATCCCTTCGGTAACCTGGTGCACGAAATTGTGATCTCAATGGTGCCAACAACTTGGTACGCACATTGTAATCTCAACTCTTTTTCACAACTTTACACAACTAATCAGAAAGTGCACTGGGTCGTCCAAGTAATAAACCTTACATTAGTAAGGGTCGATCCCACGGAGATTGTCGGCTTGAAACAAGCTATGGACATCTTGTAAATCTCGGTCAGGCAGACACAAATGGTTATAGAGTTTTGATAATTAAAAGATAAATAACACATAAAATAAAGATAGAGATACTTATGCAATTCATTGGTGGGAATTTCAGATAAGTGGTGCGCGAAATTGTGAACACTACTTTTCATAACTCTCATAATCCACGGTCATGAACCCCAAAAACTTGGTGTTCAATACCATGGCATTAACACAACTTCGCACAACTAACCAGCAAGTGCACTGGGTCGTCCAAGTAATAAACCTTACGCGAGTAAGGGTCGATCCCATGGAGATTGTTAGTATGAAGCAAGCTATGGTCATCTTGTAAATCTTAGTCAGGCAAACTCAAATGGATATGGTGATGAACGCATAAAAACATAAAGATAAAGATAGAGGTACTTATGTAATTCATTGGTAGGAACTTCAGATAAGCGCATGAAGATGCCTTCCCTTCCGTCTCTCTGCTTTCCTACTGTCTTCATCCAATCCTTCTTACTCCTTTCCATGGCAAGCTCATGTAGGGTTTCACCGTTGTCAATGGCTACCTCCCATCCTCTCAGTGATTACGTCGCCTATGCTCTGTCACAGCATGGATAATCATCTGTCGGTTCTCGGTCAGGCCGGAATAGAATCCATCGATTCTTTTGCGTCTGTCACTAACGCCCCGCCTGCTAGGAGTTTGAAGCACGTCACA
>NC_029776.3:61171312-61172456 GCF_000817695.3 Arachis duranensis | reverse complement strand
CCCTAAAAAAATTGATTTGAAAACAAAATCTTCCCCCTTGTGCCATCCTGGCGTTAAACGCCCAGAATGGTGCACATTCTGGCGTTTAACGCCCAAAACTATACCCTTTTGGGCGTTAAACGCCCAACCAGGTACCCTGGCTGGCGTTTAAATGCCAGTCTGTCCTTCTTCACTGGGCGTTTTTGAACGCCCAGCTTTTTCTGTGTAATTCCTCTGCTGTATGTTCTGAATCTTCAATTCTCTGTATTATTAACTTGAGAAGACACAAATTAAAAATATTTTTGGATTTTTTGTAATAAGGACAAATCAAAATGCAACAAGAATTAAATAACAATGCAAGACACCAAACTTAGCAGTTTGTATACTACTGACACTAATGAGAATGCATATGAGACACACAAAACACTCAGTCAAGAGAATTCAAAGATCATATGAGACACACAAAACACTCAAGTCAATAGAATTCAAAGATCAGAGCAAGAAATCATCAAGAATTACTTGAAGATCCTTAAGACACATGAATGCATGCAGTTGACACCAAACTTAAGATGAGACACTAGACTCAAGCAAGAAATTTTTGGATTTTATGATTTTTTTGATTTTTTTTTCGAAAATTAAGTGGAAAAAGATGTCAAAATTCTTAATGAGAATTCCAGGAATCAGTGCAATACTAGTCTAAGACTCCGGTCCAGGAATTAGACATGGCTTCACAGCCAGCCAAGCTTTCAAGGAAAGCTTCGGTCCAAAACACTAGACATGGCCAATGGCCAGCCAAGCCTTAGCAGATCACTGCTCCAAAAGCAAGATTGATAAAAATCAACAAGCTCTTGTGATGATAAGTTGAAACCTCGGTCCAATGAGATTAGACATGGCTTCTCAGCCAGCCAGACTTCAACAAATCATCATGAAACTCTAGAATTCCTCTTCAAGAATTTCGAAAAAAAATACCTAATCTAAGCAACAAGATGAACCTTCAGTTGTCCAAACTAAACAATCCCCGGCAACGGCGCCAAAAACTTGGTGCGCGAAATTGTGACCACTACTTTTCACAACTCTCATAATCCCCGGTCATGAACCCCAAAAACTTGGTGTTCAATACCATGGCATTAACACAACTTCGCACAACTAACCAGCAAGTGTACTG
>NC_029776.3:61157067-61170312 GCF_000817695.3 Arachis duranensis | reverse complement strand
TGAACTATCATATATTGCTGGAAAGCCCAGGATGTCTACTTTCCAACGCCGTTGAGAGCGCGCCAATTGGGCTTCTGTAGCTCCAGAAAATCCACTTCGAGTACAGGGAGGTCAGAATCCAACAGCATCTGCAGTCCTTTTTGGTCTCTTAATCAGATTTTTGCTCAGGTCCCTCAATTTCAGCCAGAAATTACCTGAAATCACAGAAAAACACACAAACTCATAGTAAAGTCCAGAAAAGTGAATTTTAACTAAAAACTAATAAAAATATACTAAAAACTAACTAGATCATACTAAAAACATACTAAAAACAATGCCAAAAAGCGTACAAATTATCTGCTCATCAATAAGCGTATAGAGATGTGTTGTTCCTTCTGAATCTCTGCTTTCCTATTGCCTTTATTCAATCCTTCATACTCCTTTCTATTGCAAGTTGTATGTTGGGTGTCACCGTTGTTAATGGCTACTTCCCGTCCTCTCAGTGAAAATTGTCCTCTCTACAAGAAAAAGGCATCCTTTCCTGGCGTTAAACGCCAAGCTATAACCTGTTTCTGGCGTTTAATGCCAGTTTGTTGCTTCTTTCTGGCGTTTAACGCCAGTCTAGTGCTTTTTTCTGGCGTTTAACGCCCAGAATGGTGCCAGTGCGTTAAACGCCCAATCTGCTACCCTTACTGGCGTTTAAACGCTAGTAAGTTTCTCTTCCAGAGTGTGCTGTTTTTAATGTTATTTTTTATTTTTCTTTAATCTTTGCAGTTGTTTTTGTGACTCCACATGATCATCAACCTAAAAAAATAAAATAAAATTGGGTTGCCTCTCAATAAGCACTTCTTTAATGTCAATAGCTTGACAGTGAGCTCTCATGGAGCTTCACAGATGTTCAGAGAGCATTGTTGGGACCTCCCAACACCAAATTTAGAGTTTGAATATGGGGGTTTAACACCAAACTTAGAGTTTGGTTGTGGACTCCCAACACCAAACTTAGAGTTTGACTGTGGGGGCTTTATTTGACTCTGCATTGAGACAAGCTTTTCTTGCTTCCTCTCCATGGTTGTCAATGGCTACTTCCCGTCCTCTCAGTGAAAATGGTCCTCCACGGTTTCTGTACGACTAATCAACTGTCGGATTTCTCGTCTCGGATGAAAAATACCATGCACAGATATCGTATGGCTAATCAGCTGTGGGTTCTTGATCATGTAGGAATAGGATTTACTATCCTTTTGCGTCTGTCACTATGCCCTACAGTCACGAGTTTGAAGCTCGTCACAGTCATCCCTTCCGAGATCCTACTCGGAATACCATAGACAAAGTTTAGACTTTTCGGATCTCAGGAATGCTGCCAATTGATTCTAGCCTATACCATAAAGATTCTAATCTCGGATTCAGATGCCCCATTGTCTGAGGGGAGTCAATGTGAATCGTTGATTAGAAACCCAAGAAATACACACTCTAGCTTTTGCAGGTAGAACGGAAGTGTTTGTTAAGCACGCGTTCATAAGTGAGAATGGTGATGAGTGTCACGGATCATCACATTCATCAGGTTAAAGTGCGAGTGAACATCTTAGAATAAGAATAAGCATGAATTGAATAGAAGAACAATGGTACTTTGCATTAATACTCGAGGAACAGCAAAGCTACGCACCTTAATCTATGATGTGTAGAAACTCCACCGTTGAAAATACATAAGTGATAATGGTGTTCATTGGCTTCGGCCCCAGAGAGGGAACCAGAATAACCAAGACCGATCCAAGGACTAAACGTCCAAAGATGACTAATACAATAGTAAAAAGTTCTATTTATACTAAACTAGTTACTAGGGTTACAAAAACAAGTAAATGATGCAGAAATCCACTTCCGGGCCTACTTGGTGTGTGCTTGGGCTGAGCATTGAAGCTTTCATGTGTAGAGGCCTTCTTTGAAGTTAAACGCCAGTTTGCAGCTTGTTTCTGGCGTTTGACTCTAGCTTGCAACTTGTTTCTGGCGTTTAACGCCAGAATAGGGCAGAAAGCTGGCGTTGAACGCCAGTTTGCCTTGTTTAAGCACGGGCAAAGTATGGACTATTATATATTGCTGGAAAGCCCTGAATGTCTACTTTCCAACGCAATTAAGAGCGCGCCATTTGGATTTCTGTAGCTCTAAAAAATCTATTTCGAGTGTAGGGAGGTTAGAATCCAACAGCATCAGCAGTCCTTTTTCAGCCTCTGAATCAGATTTTTGTTCAGGTCCCTCAATTTCAGCCAGAAAATACCTGAAATCACAGAAAAACACACAAACTCATAGTAAAGTTCAGAAATGTGAATTTTGCTTAAAAACTAATAAAAATATACTAAAAATTGAATACAACATACTAAAAACTATATAAAAATAATGCCAAAAAGCGTATAAATTATCCGCTCATCATAACCATAAAATGACACTTTTCTCAGTTCAAAACTAGGTTAGTCTCTTGGCATCTCTTGAGCACTAAGGCAAGATGGTGTAAGCAATTACGAAAGGAGTCACCAAACACTAAAAAATCATCCATGAAGACCTCAATAAACCTTTCAACCATATCAAAAAAATGGACAACATGCACCTTTGGAATGTGGTAGGTACATTGCACAAACCAAAGGGCATACGTCTATATGCAAAAAAACCATAAGGGCAAGTGAAAGAAGTCTTCTCTTGGTCTTTAGGATCCACTACAATATAATTGTAGCTTGAGTATCCATCCAAGAAACAATAGTACTCATGTCTAGCAAGCCTCTCTAACATTTGATCCATGAATGGTAGAGGAAAATGGTCCTTCCTTATGGCTTCATTGTGCTTTCTGTAGTCTATACACATGCGCAATCCAGTCACTGTTCTTGTTGGTATCAACTTATTTCTTTCATTTGGAACAACTGTGATTCCTCCTTTCTTGGGGACTACTTCAACAGGGCTCACCCAAGGGCTGTCTAAGATTGGGTAAATTACCCCTGCTTGCCACAACTTCAGCACTTCTTTTTGCACCACTTCCTTCATTGTTGGATTCAATCTTTGTTGTGGCTGTATTGAGTGCTTGGCATCCTCCTCAAGAAGGATTTTATGCATGCACATTGAAGGGCTAATCCCCTTAAAAACTTAAAGTGTCTACCCTATGGCATCCTTGTGTTTTTTCAACACCTTAATAAGCTCTTCTTCTTGTTCCTTGCTCAAGGCTGAATTAATAATCACTGGAAAAGTGTTATTGCTCCCCAAGTAAGCATACTTCAAGCATGGGGGCAAGGTCTTCAACTCCAACTTTGGTGCTTCTATTTCTTCCTTGTTTGTCTTGTCTAGCATGACTGAGCCTTCCATGGTTTCTTGTGGTAGCTCACCATATGATGTTTGTTCCTCTTGTTCAATTGCATCTTCAAGTTTGTCTTCTTCTAGGGTAACTCATTGCAGTGAAAATGTTGAAAACCATATTTTCTTTATGCAGCCTTAGGACTAACTCTCCCTTTTGCACATCAATTATCGCCCCAGCTGTTGTTAAGAATGGACTCCCAAGTATGATTGATGCATTAGCCTCTTCTTTCGTATCAAGCATTACAAAATCAATTGGGAAGATGAACTCTCCCACCTTAACCAACAAGTCCTCCACCACTCCATCGGGAAACTTGAATGTCCTATCAGCTAGTTGAAGTGCCATTCTTGTTAGTTTGGCTTCTTCAATTCTCATTCTCTTTATCATGGCCAAGGACATAACGTTGATGCTAGCTCCCAGATCACACAATGCTTTCTCAATGCTAATATCCCCTATAATGTAAGGGATTTGAAAGCTCCCAGGATCCTTTACCTTTTGGGGAAGCTTCTTTTATATGATGGCACTACATTCCTCTGTGAGCACCACAATTTTCTTTTCTCCCCAGTTTATTTTCTTAGTCATGAGCTCTTTTAGGAACTTGGCATAGAGTGGTATTTGTTCTAGTGCTTCAGCAAAAGGTATGTTAATTTAAAGCTTCTTAAAGACCTCCAAGAACCTAGAAAACTAGCTATCTTTCCATCTTTTTCATCCTTTGTGGGTATGGTGCCTTTGGTACATAGGGCTTTAAAACTTGTTTTAGTGGGGCTGGAGCATGTATCACTTCTTCCTTCTTGATTTCTGAGTCATTGGCAGCTTCTTCTTCCTGCAAGTTGTGGCTTGAGGATGCCTCTTTTACCACTTTCCCACTTCTTAATGTGATGGCCTTGTATTCCCCTCTTGGTTTAGTCATGGTATCGCTTGGGAATGCATTTGTGAACATTGGTATCTGCTTGGATAAGTATCCAAATTATGTTTCCAGTTTTGTGATTGCTGCCCCTTGGTTCTTTATGTTAGACCTAGCGTCCTCTTGGTATGCATCTATCTTTTTTCAGCTTGTACTTGTCTATCTGCAAAAGTAGCAATATCCCCTGCTAATCGTGCCATCATGGCCTCCAATCTTGCAAAATTGTCACTGTCATCACAAGGTTGTGGGGTTGGGAATGATACATTTTGAGAATGGTTGTAGTGTGATTGTTGGTTAGAGTAGTAGAGAGCATTACGTGAGTTGTGGTAGGATCTATGATTGTTAGATTGATGGTTCGGGTTGTTATATGATTAGAGTGGTATGGTTTGTGGTCTTGGTTATGATTTTGTTGGTTTTCCCACCCAAAATTTGGGTGGTTCTTCCATCCTGAGTTGTAGGTTTTATGATTAGGATCATATGGTTGTCTAGATAAATTGTTCACATAGTTGCCATGCTCCCATTCACATTCAACTTCTGGGCTAGCTCCTTCTTGCACTAATGCTTGGGTGTTGATTACTGAGACTTGATTCTTCTCTATTTGCTTGGATAGAGCTGCCAATTGAGCTGTGATCACCTTGTTTTGAGCCAGCAGAGCATCCATCTGGTTCAGCTCCATTACTCCTCTCCTTGGGTTTCTATCGAAAGCATAGAAATACTCATTATCAGCCACAGTTTTTATGATATCTATGGCCTCTTCAATAGTCTTCTTGGTATTGAGAGAGCCTCCTGAAAAGTGATCTAAGACCTTCTTTGACTCTTAAGACAATCCTTCATAGAAAATGTGCAGATGTACACATTCATTGAACATCTCTGAAGGGCACCTTCTTGTCAACTCTTTTTATATCTCCCATGCTTCATAGAGAGTCTCTCCATCTTGTTGTCTAAATGTTTGTTCCTCAGTCCTCAACTTGATAACTTTTTAGGGAAAGTAGAATTTTTCCAAGAACTTATTCACACCCTTTCCTAAGTTGTCAAACTCTCCTTTAGAAAGGATTCCAGCCACATAGATGTTTTATTCCTAAGAGAAAAGGGGAACAAAAGTAGTCTATAGGTGTCAGGGTGAACACCATTAGCCTTCACTATGTCACAGATTCTCAAGAATATGGTTAGATGTTGATTTGGATCTTCTTGAGCATTTCCTCCAAATGAACAGTTATTCTGAACAAGAGTGATTAGCTGTGTGATGGAAAGATTACCGACGTCTAGAATTTTCGTCAGTAAGAAGATCAAATCATTGTCATAGTATAGCCCTAGACCGACAAATAATCTTCTTGATCAAATTTTGATTTGGTTGTCACAAAGTTCAACCCCAATAAAAGTAAACCGAAGTATTCAAACCTCGGGTTATCTCACAAGGAATGAGCAAACATGTGCATCAATATTGGTTAGAATTTCGGGATTAGGAGTCATAAACAAGAATTTAAACTACTAAACTTAACATGCAATGAATTTTAAAGTGCAAAGAACTAAGTCAAAGCAACTAAAGCTAAGCATAAGAGAATGGAATCTAACAAGATAACATATAAAGCTACTTCTATTCTAAGACTAAGCAAGTAACTACTATAACAAGAATCAAGCAACTAGGATTTTTGGGTTTCAAATATGAATAATAAAAGGAACTCTTGGCTAGGCATGGGAATTGGGGTCACTATCCTTGTCTAATAACCATATCTTGACAATTATGAGGAACCAAGCTCATTAAGTCTACTTCTATGCTTGAAATACGTATAATGTCTATTTCAACACTTGAAGTATGTCAAATGGCTTGATCAATCTCAACACATAAGTCCCAATCCAACTACTAATTGGCTTAGTAGTAGATTGGTGTCAATGGGTATCAATTTGACCACTAGGATTCTCAAATCCCAAATCCATTAGACCCAATGACTCAAGTTTACCCAATCTCCTTAGCCTAGGCCAAGAGTAAAAAAACTACTCCTAATCAAAGAAAACATTTCATCAAACACATGGTATGCATCAACAAATGACATATTCAAATTGCAAATTAACTGGAAATTACAAGTACCCAATAACAATTATCAATAGAGAACAACTAGAATAACACTATCAATCATGGAAGATATCAATGTCCCAATAGAAATTCATAATCCATAAAGTTCATAAAATGAGAATAAAAGAGGAAAATGACAAGAAAACACAAATTCAACACAAGATCTAAACAAAATCATAACTAGAGAACTCAAATTAAGTAATTGAAACTAAAATCAACAAAACTCAATTCAGAAATTCAACAAAGGGAAATCAAAACAAACTAGATCTAGAGAGAAGTAAGAGTTTCTCTCTCTAGAATACAAGAACTAAAAGCTAGATAAAACTATGTGTTGTGTAAAATGATTGATCTCTCCTTTTTTCTTTAGTTCCTTGGGTCTTTTCCATGCAGAATCAGCTTGGATTTGGGCCTGAAGCCTCTCATAAATCGCCAGCCATGATTTCATTAATGAAGTCACGTGCTGCGCGTCATGCGTGCGCATCATATGAACTATTCAGGCCACGCGTACGCGTCGGCCACGCGTGCGCGTCGATGGGAATTTGCGCCACCACGCGAATGTGTCAACTCTTGCGCACGAGTTCCAACTGCATGAATCTACGCGTGCGTGTCAGCCACGCGTGTGCGCATCAGCCACGCGTGCGTGTCTCGGCCAGTTTTCCAAAGCTTCATTTGTCATGTCACTTCCACTTGTGCATGCTTCCCTTCCATCTTCTAGGTCATTTCTATCCTATAAACTCTGAAATCACTTAACGAACATATCACGGCATCGAATGGCATCAAGAGAGGATTAAAAATTGGCATTTTTAGGGTTAAATAAGCATGTTTTAAACCATGTAGCAAAATGAGGAAGGAAACCCAAAACCATGCAATTTATATGAATAAGTATGAGAAATATTGATAAAAACCCCCAAATTCTACACAATATAAACTCTAAAATTGGGGTTTATCACTGTGGTTTGAGCTCAAAGTTGTTGGCATGTATGGTGGGTTTTAAGATGTTGCTCCCACAATTCCCAAGGTTGGGATTGATGAAGGAGCCTAGTACTCTCCTTTCTTGTGGAGGAGCATGGTTGCCCACTACTTCATCTTGATGATTGTGTGCTTCACCTTCCATATTTTGGGTTGGATTCTCTTCTTCTTCTTCTTTACCAACCACCCTTTTACCTCTTGCCACTGCCTCTCTTTTCAATCTTAAAAATGTCCTCTCTGGTTTAGAATCGTAGGAGGTTACAGCTCCTCTCTTCCCTGTCATATACAACACAAAACACAATATAAAACAAGGATGATCACCCTCTTAGAAGAAGGGTGGGTAAGTCCAGTTTGGTTGATGCAAAACATCAAACAGTTAATGTGCTTCTGGTTAGAGTGGTTATATATACAACAAACAATTGAGAATTCAAATGCTTAAAAGAAATAACAAAAATAAAGGACTAAAATAAGAATGATTAACAAGGTAAATAAAACTACTCAATCTAAATACCCATCAACATAATCATTGTCAATTCAAGATCAATCCCCGGCAACGGTGCCATAAACTTGGTGACTGAAAATTCACTATGTTCCTATAATGAATCCGTCTTTGGTAAGTATACCAAATTATCGTCAAGTAATAACTCACTATGAGTGAGGTTGAATCTCACAGAGATTGATTAATTGAACAACTTTAGTTACTGGTGATTTAGTCAAGCTAATCAAGAAGAGTATTGGAGTGCCGAATTCTAAAGAGCAGAATTGTAAATGGCTTAAAGATAAAGGAAAGCAATAAAGTGCAGAAATATAAAGAACATGAAAGTAAATTGTAGAAACATAAATGACTGAAATATAATTAGGGAATGGGTTAATAGTAGAAATTAAAGAAAGCTATAAAGAATAGGGAAGATTCATTGGAGTTGGGAGATATTGCTCTCTTTGGATTAAATTCAGATCATCTCATCTTCAATCATGCAACTCATTGACCTCTTGGCAATCATGATTGATTGAACCTCAATACCTTAGTGATTCAATCTCTCAAATCTTGATAATCAACCAATTTCTTGATCTAATTGCTCATGAAGAGAGATAAACTTGGTCCCTGATTTTACCACAGATTCTCATAGATCTAAATATTTGAGTAGATTTCATGTCACCAAATCCAATCCTGAAATCTAGATCTACTCAATGTGAAAAGAGATTTCAAGCATGGTTTCATGTTTCCTTTTCCAAGGCTCCCATGAAACCCAAATTGCATTCAACCTCTTTTCTAAGATGATTGAACACTAAGCATGAAGAACAAAATTCCTTCTGGCAAATTAAAGAGAAGATGAAAAGAAGAAGAAATTCACTATCAATTAAATCATCAAGTACAATAGAGCTCCTTCCCCCAATAAGAGGGAGTTTAGCTACTTATAGCTTAGAGAAAGTACAAGAGATAGAAGAAGGTGAAGTGAAGTATAAAGTAAAATTTCCAAGCTAACAACCAACTACTCAACCCCATTTTTTAGTACTCTGATGAGCGGATATTTTATACACTTTTGGGGGGTGTTTTAATATAGTTTTTAGTAGGATCTAGCTACTTTTTAGTATATTTTTATTAGTTTTTATGCAAAAATACATTTCTGGACTTTACTATGAGTTTGTGTATTTTTCTGTGATTTCAGGCATTTTCTGGCTGAAATTGAGGGACCTGAGCAATAATTTGATTTAGAGGCTGATAAAGGACTGCTAATGCTATTGGATTCTGACCTCCCTGCACTCGAAGTTGAATTTTTGGAGCTACAGAAATCCAAATGGCGCAATCTCAATTGCGTTGGAAAGTAGACATCCAGGGCTTTCAGAAATATTAATAGTCCATACTTTGCCCAAGTTTAGATGACACAAATTGGCGTTTAACGCCAACTTTCTACCCTATTCTAGTGTCAAACGCCAGAAACAAGTTGCAAAGCAGAGTTAAACGCTAGAAACAGGTTACAAACTGGCATTTAACTCCAAGAATGGCCTATGCATGTGAAAGCTTCAATGCTCAGCCCCAGCACACACCAAGTGGGCTCCAGAAGTGGATTTCTGCACTATCTATCTTAGTTTACTCATTTTCTGTAAACCTAGGTTACTAGCTAAGTATATAAACTACTTTTAGAGATTTATTTTGTACCTCATGACATTTTACATCTGAACTTGTATCTTTGATGGCATGAGTCTCTAAACCCCATGGTTGGGGGTGAGGAGCTCTGCAGCGTCTCGATGAATTAATGCAAGTATTTCTGTTTTCTATTCAATCTCGCTAGTCTCTATTCTAATATACTCGTTCGTACTTCAACATGATAAATGTGATGATCCGTGACAATCATCACCATTCTCAACCTATGAACGCGTGCCTGACAACCACTTCCATTCTACCTTAGATTGGATGTTTATCTCTTGGATTTCTGGCTCACGAGTTTGACTGCCTCTCCTGACAACAGAGCGTTCAATCCGTGAGTCCAGAGTCTTCGTGGTATAAGCTAGAACCAATTGGCAGCATTCCTGAGATCTGGAAAGTTTAAACCTTGTCTGTGATATTCCGAGTAGGATCTGGGAGGGGATGTCTATGATGAGCTTCAAACTCATGAATGCTGGGCGTGGTAATATTAGTGAGAACCAACAGATGATTAGCCATGTACATGGACCCTTTTCACTGAGAGAACGGCTGGTAGCCATTGACAATGGTGATCCACCAACATACAGCTTGCCATGGAAGGAGACCTGCGTGCGTGAAGAAGAAGGCAGTAGGAAAGCAGAAATTCAAGGGACAAAGCATCTCCAAAACTCCAACCCACTCTCCATTACTACGTAACAAATATTCATTTCATGCTCTTTCACTTTTTTTACAATTAAAACTAAAGAACCCTATTGATATCCTGACTAAGAATAATAAGGTAACCATAGCTTGCTTCAATCCGGCAATCTCCGTGGGATCGACACTTATTCACGTAGGGTATTACTTGGATGACCCAGTGCACTTGCTGGTTAGTTGTGCGGAATTACATAGTGTGAGTGTAATTTTCGTGCACCATACTCTCAAAGGGTATTTATACTACTCTTATTACTAGAAATGAAAATCACAAAAGGAAAGGAAAATTACAATTGAAAACTAAGGAGAAAAATCATTAAATTGAGACATGTGTCTGGCGTGTGAGCGGCGTGTCACTTTCGGCTCAATGGGTTGGCTTGGCATGCCATGCCAAGCTCCCAAGTGGCACGCTCCCTTAATACAGCTGGCTTGGTGTGCCATGCCCATAACTCAAGTGGCACACCCTCAATGATATCTTCCTTCTTCCTCTCAGGTAAGTAGAACTAGCGTGGCACGCCCAGAACTGGCGTGCCACGCCCTCGACAAAGTCTTCATTCTTCTCTTCTGAAAACTGTAACTGGCGTGCCACGCCCAGCAGTGGCATGCCATGCCCTTGTTAAGCTCTTCATCCTTCTTTTCTAGTTACTTGAACTGGCGTGCCACACATCCAATAAGGTCTTCAATCTCTTCTTTGGAAGGTTGAACTAGCATGCCATGCTCAGATCTGGCGTGCCACGCCCTCAATGATGCATGATCATTCCCCTCTAGTTCAGTAAGCTAGCGTGCCACGCCCAAGATTCAAGTGGCACACCCATGATGTGAATAAGTTTGGCGTGCCACTCCCCAAACACCAAGTGGCACACCCATTGACTCTTTGACTTGGAGTACCATGCCTTAAGTCTCAAGTGGCACGCCTTTGATATAGCCTCGTTCCTTTTTTTCTAGGTCTTTGTATTAGTGTGCCACACCCTTGTTGGGCTTCATTCTCCCTTGCTGGTCAAGTGAACTAGCGTGCCACGCTCAGACACAAGTGGCACACCCATAATGGTGTTGTGGGCTCACAAGCTTGGCGTGCCACGCCCAAGCTCAAGTGGCACACCCATAATGGTGCTTCCTCCATTTTCCTCTGCTCATTTGCACTGGCATGCCACGCTTACGACCTGGCGTGCCACGCCCATTGTGGAGGATAAGGTTGGCACACCACACTCAGCTTGGCATGCCACCGCCCTTGCACGTCTTCGAGGTTCCCTCTCTGGCCAGAATGCCTGGCGTGCCAGGCGCAGCAGTGGCGTGCCACGTCTATAGTAAAACTTGGAGTTCCTTCTCTGGAAAAGATAACTGGCGAGCCACGCCTGGCTTTGGCGTCCCACGCCCATTGTAGCTCTTCATGGAGTCTTATTTGGAAGGTGTAACTGGCGTTCCACACCCATCAATGGCATGCCACGCCCATAATAATCCTTCCTGGGATCTCTCTAGAATTGATAACTAGTGTGCCACGCCCATAGAAGGTTTTCCACTTTGCTCCCTGGAATTAATAGCTGGCGTTCCACGCCCAATAGTTGGCGTGCCATGCCCAGTCAAAATGGTGGCGTTTGCACCAAGTGGCACACCCAATACACATGTCCAGCTCCTTTTTCTTGTTGTCTTTCTCTTTTATTGCTATTTTCACCTGAAATTCAAACAAGACTCATTTCAAAGCAATGTCTCATAAAATTTATCATTTAGTTCATGTAATAGCATCAATTAAATGAGAATTCGCCAATTCTATGGTCCATTTAGATAAGAGAAAGAGGTACATGATGTAAATCATCAGTACCGCAAGTGTAACGCAAGCGGAGTTAGGCTTCAAATACTAAAATTTAATTAAAACTCAATAAATTTATATCTAAAATAAATAGAAAATAAATTAAATATGCTCACGCATCACCCTGTTCCTCTACATAAATAATTCGAGCAAGAAAAAGCGAGATTCTCAATGTCATAGTGATGAGAATCCCAACGAGGCACACAAAAAAGAAGAAAAAGAGTTAAAATAAATTAGGCCAAAGGGGAAAAAATTTAAATGAAAATAATACTAGAAAGAAACAAAAATTCAAAAGGAATAGAAACAAAATTAAAATAAAATAAACTAGAATAAAGTAGCAGCTAAACAAAAATTAAGACAAAGAAAAAAAGGTCTAATCTAGGCAACTCATCAACTGGTAGTTGTTAGTCATAACTAAACCTCCACAACAGTGCTAAACACTTGGTGGTAGAATCTCACACCACAACTTACCAGCAAGTGTAACGGGTCGTACCAAGTAATAACTCATGGTGAGTAAGTGTCAATCGTGATGAGTCTATATTTGATGATAAATTTTGGCTTAAATTAGATGGATTTCATCACATAAACTCACACTTAATCACCAAAATAGCATACTTTTGTGTTTTATTCCTAAATTGGAATTAAATGTGAAAACAAGCATTTTTTGTGCTTAAATTGAGCAATTTGATTCCACTTTTATTCCATTCGATGCGATGATATTTGTTAAGTGATTTCAGGTCAATTAGGCATGAATGGCAAGGCAAAAGTGGGCGGAAGCATGTAAAAAGGGAGAAACATGAAGAAAACAAAGGAGAAGCACACACTGATGTGTGCGTGTGCACAACCCCTTGTGCGTACTGGTGCACGAAATTGCAATCACACTTTTGCAACTCCGCACAACTAACCAGCAAGTGTACTGGGTCGTCCAAGTAATACCTTGCGTGAGCAAGGGTCGATCCCACAGAGATTGTCGGCTTGAAGCAAGCTATGGTTATCTTGTAAATCTTAGTCAGGATATCAGAAATTATCAGGATTGATTGTGAAAAGCAAAAGAACATGAAATGATTACTTGTTTCGCAGTAATGGAGAATAGGTTGAGGTTTGGAGATGCTCCATCTTCTGAATCTCTGCTTTCCTACTGTCTTCTTCTTCAAACACGCAAGTCTCCTTCCATGGCAAGCTGTATGCAGGGTTTCACCGTTGTCAATGGCTACCTCCCATCCTCTCAGTGAAAGCGATTGCATATGCTCTGTCACAGCATAGCGGAATTCATCTGTCGATTCTCAATCAGGCCGGAATAGAATCCAATGATTCTTTTGCATCTGTCACTAATGCCCCGCCTTCAGGAGTTTGAAGC
>NC_029776.3:61153931-61155513 GCF_000817695.3 Arachis duranensis | reverse complement strand
TTATGAATTAAGAACAAGACTCAAAAATAAATATAAGATGAGACTAGAAAATAAAAAAAACAAAAATTCAAATAGGCTTCTTATGATAGAGGTTTTCACAGAGTTAGGACTCAACAACCTTGATTTTGAGAAGTGGATGCTCCCTCAGCTTGAGAGGATAGCTTTTGGCGTTTCAACTCTTGGAGTTCACGCCCCTGCTTCTCTTGTTCCTTTAGCAATTTGCAGAGCATGCAGTTCTGATTCTGCTGTTCTTCCTTCAGTTGCTCCATAGTCTCTTGCAACTTGGTGATAGATGCTTCTAGGCTGGTCCAGTAGTTAATTCTTGGGAATTCAGGGAGGAATTTCTGCGCCCTCCTCTTGATAGAGTTGTCTTGCACTTGTCCTTCCATTGACTTCTTGGTGATTGGGTGTTCAATGGGTATGAACTCATTTACTCCCATCTTCACCCCAGCCTCTTTACAGAGCAAGGAGATCAAGCTTGGATAAGCCAGTTTGGTTATAGTGGAATTCTTATTTGCAATTGTGTAGATCTCACAAGCAATTACATGATGAACCTCCACTTCTTTTCCCAGCATAATGCAATGAATCATCACTGCCCTCTTGATGGTGACCTCAGAACGGTTGCTAGTGGGCAATATGGAATGCCCAATAAAGTCTAGCCAACCTCTTGCAATTGGTTTGAGGTCTCCCCTCTTGAGTTGGTTTGGGACACCCTTTTAATTGGTTATCCACTTAGTCCCAGGGAGGCATATTTCCTCTAGAACTTGATCCAACCCTTTATCTACTCTCACCATCCTCCTATTGAAGGAATCAGGATCATCTTGCAGTTGAGGTAGTTTGAAGATTTCTCTTATTTTGTCCAGATGGAAGTACATAACTTTCCCTCTGACCATGGTTCTGTAGGTATGGTAAGCAGTTCCAGTCATTCTCTGCTTATCTGTTAGCCACAGATTAGAGTAGAATTCCTGAACCATGTTCCTTCCAACCTTTATTTCAGGATTGGTCAGAACTTCCCATCCTCTGTTTCGAATTTGCTCTTGGATCTCCGGATATTCATCTTCTTTCAGATCAAATTTAACTTCCGGGATCACTGACCTCAGACCCATTATTTTGTGATAATGGTCTTCATGTTCTTTGGTTAAGAACTTCTCTTGATTCCAAAGATTCTTTGGATTAGTCTCTTTCTTTCCTCTTGAGTTGGTTTGTTTTCCCTTAGGAGCCATGATCTTGATGAATCTTGGCTTAGTGATCACGGAAAAGCACACCAAACTTAGAGGTTTTGCTTGTCCTCAAGCAAAAAGAGAAGAAAGAAGAGAAGAGAGAGAGAGAGGAAGATGGAATTCGAATGGTGTGGTGGAAAGAGGGAGCCAAACACGAATTTATAAGGTGAGGGGGAAAGTATTTTCGAAAAAAAAGAGAGATTTGAAAGGGGATTTTAGAAGATATGAAAAAAAATTGAGAAAAGGGTGAGTTTTTGAAGAAGATTTGGGATTAATTTGAAATAGATTTGAAGAATGGTTTTGATTTGTGAAGATTTGAAAGTGAATGATGAAAGGTTGAAGTGCATTGATGTAGAAGAGTA
>NC_029776.3:61152126-61153081 GCF_000817695.3 Arachis duranensis | reverse complement strand
CTGTTCTGTATGCCCACAGAGCATCATCCAAGCTCTTTGCCCAATCCTTTCTTCGGGCCATCACAGTCTGTTTTAGGATTCTTTTTAGCTCTCTGTTAGAGACTTCAGCTTGCTCATTTGTCTGTGGATGATACGGAGTTGCCACTTTGTGGCTAATTCCATATCTAACCATAGCAGAGTATAGCTGTCTATTGCAGAAATGAGTGCCCCCGTCACTGATTAGTACTCTGGGAACACCAAATCTGCTGAAGATGTATTTTTAGAGGAATTTCAGCACGGTCTTGGTATCATTAGTGGGTGTAGCAATTGCTTCTACCCACTTAGATACATACTCCACTACCACCAGAATGTAAGTGTTTGAGTATGATGGTGGGAATGGACCCATGAAGTCAATTCCCCATACATCAAACAATTCTATCTCCAATATCCCTTGTTGAGGCATGGCATATCCGTGAGGTAAGTTACCAGCTCTTTGGCAACTGTCACAGTTACGCACAAACTCTCGGGCATCTTTATAGAGAGTAAGCCAGTAGAAGCCACATTGGAGGACTTTAGTGGCTGTTTGCTCACTTCCAAAATGTCCTCCATACTGTGATCCATGGCAGTGTCATAGGATCCTTTGTGCTTCTTCTCTGGGTACACACCTGCGGATCACTCCGTCAGCACATCTCTTAAAGAGATATGGTTCATCCCAGAGGTAGTACTTGGCATCTGAAATTAATTTCTTTCTCTGCATGTAACTGTACTCTTTGGGTATGAACCTCACAGCTTTAAAATTTGCAATATCTGCAAACCGTGGAGCTTCCTGAATGGCAAATAGTTGCTCATCTGGGAAAGTCTCAGAAATCTCAGTAGAAGGGAGGGACGCCCCAGCTACTAGTTCTATTCGGGACAGATGATCAGCTACTTGGTTCTCTGTCCCTTTTCTGTCTCTTATTTCTATATCAAACTCTTG
>NC_029776.3:61151607-61152047 GCF_000817695.3 Arachis duranensis | reverse complement strand
GATATTTAAGAGCAGCATGGTCAGTGTACACAACCACTTTGGATCCCACTAGATAGGATCTAAACTTGTCAATGGCATAGACCACTGCAAGTAACTCTTTTTCTGTGGTTGTGTAGTTCTTCTGTGCGTCATTTAGAACACGGCTGGCATAGTAAATGACGTACAGAAGCTTGTTATGCCTCTGTCCCAACACTGCACCAATGGCATGGTCACTGGCATCACACATTAGTTCAAATGGCAATGTCCAGTCTGGTGCAGAGATGACTGGTGCTGTGACCAGCTTAGCCTTCAGGGTCTCAAATGCCTGCAGACACTCATTATCAAAGATAAATGGAGTGTCAGCAGCTAGCAGATTACTCAGAGGTTTGGCAATTTTTGAAAAATCCTTTATAAACCTTCTGTAAAATCCTGCATGCCCCAGAAAGCTTCTGATTGCCTTA
>NC_029776.3:61148770-61149431 GCF_000817695.3 Arachis duranensis | reverse complement strand
AACGCCAACTTTTCCCCCTTTTCTGGCGTTTGAACGCCAGAACTGGGCAAGGAATGGGCGTTTAACGCCAGCTTTCCTTCCCTTTCTGGCGTCTGAACGCCAATGACGTTCCTCTCTGGGCTCTTACTGTCCTCAGAGGGATTTTGAACAGTAGTTTGGTTGTCCTCTGTCAATTGTTCCTTGTTTGGCTTTTTGCTCTTCTGAGCAGTGTTATTCAGGGTCTTCCCACTCCTCAGTTGAACTGCTTGACATTCCTCTGTTATCTGTTTAGATAATTGCTGTTTTGCTTGATTCAACTGCAGTTCTATGCTCTTGTTAGCAACTTTAGTCTCATGGAGCATCTCTTTAAAGTCTGCTAACTATTCTGTCATCAGGAGCAACTGTTGATTAAGCTCAGTTATCTGTTCTTGAGGACTAGGGTTAGTGACTACTGCCATGACCTCCTCTTTTGGAGAGAACTCATTGCTAGAATACAAATATTAGTTTCTAGCAACAGTGTCTATAAGCTCTTGAGCTTCTTCAATTGTCTTCCTCATGTGTATAGATCCACCAGCTGAGTGGTCTAAAGACATCTGACCTTTTTCTGTAAGCCCATAGTAGAAAATGTCTAACTGTACCCACTCTGAGAACATTTCAGAGGGACATTTCCTTAGCATACCTC
>NC_029776.3:61138880-61147453 GCF_000817695.3 Arachis duranensis | reverse complement strand
TACAGATACAATGTCAAAAGATCCTATTAATAGTAAACTAGTAGCCTAGGGTGTACAGAAATGAGTAAATGACGTAAAAATCCACTTCTGGGTCCACTTGGTGTGTGCTTGGGCTGAGCATTGAAGCTTTTATTTGTAGAGACGTTTTCTGGAGTTAAACGCCAGTTCTCATGCCAGTTTGGGCGTTTAACTCCAAATTTTATGCCAGTTCCGGCGTTTAATGCTGGAATTTCTGAGGCTGTTTTGCCACGCCGGTTTGGGCCACCAAATCTTGAGCAAAGTATGGACTATCATATATTTCTGGAAAGCCCAGGATGTCTACTTTCCAATGCCGTTGAGAGCGCGCCAATTGGACTTCTGTAGCTCCAGAAAATTCACTTCGAGTGCAGGGAGGTCAGAATCCAACAGCATCTGCAGTCCTTTTTGGTCTCGGAATCAGATTTTTGCTCAGGACCCTCAATTTCAGCCAGAAAATACCTGAAATCACAGAAAAACACACAAACTGGACCCTAAATTTCAGCCAGAAAATACCTGAAATCACAGAAAAACACACAAACTCATAGTAAAGTCCATAAAAGTGAATTTTAGCTAAAAACTAATAAAAATATACAAGAAACTAACTAGCTTATACTAAAAACATACTAAAAACAATGCCAAAAAGCATACAAATTATCCGCTCATCACGTACGCACAAGTGGCCAAACCAGCAAGTGTGCGTACGCATACATTTGTGCATACACACAAGTAGAAAAATCAGCAAGTGTGCGTACGCATAGGTCCCTACGTTTGATTTCATTAATGAAGCACGTGGCTCGCAATTTTGGGGCTTTCTTGGCCCAATTTTGAGTGTGCTGAAGCTGGTTGGAGGTGCTATATGAAGCGGACATCAACACATATCAAAGCATTAGTTTTAGAGAGCTCACTTAGATAGTTTTACAACATAATTAAGAGTAGGAGTAGTGTAGATTAGGAAATGCTCTCTTAGGGTTTATGTAGTTTTCATTGTAGCATTTTATAGTTTCAAGTTTTCAAATCCCACGAGGATTAACTGACTAAGCAAGAAATGGTTCATTAGCTATTCTAGTTAGACATATTAAAATAGAAGTTCTGATTGTCAAATAGCATAAAAGATAATAAAGTAAGAAAACAAACAATGAACGGTTGAGAAAACGGTATGAGAATGGAGTTAAGGCTTCGGAGATATTTAAATGTTTGGATTAATATTCAATATCAACTACTTTGATCATGCAATGATTATGTTTATGGCAAACCCCAAGTGATTAAATTTCTATTCCTAGGCAATCCAATCTCCTCTAATATAACAGATCGTCAATTCCTTGATCTCTCAATTATATTAGAGGATTAAGTTCAGTTTCCGATTTATAAGCCACACAACCCTAAGAATCCTAAATCATAATGCAGTTATATGTCATGTACCTCACTAAGTCTAGATAATTAGAACTTATGAGAAATTGGTCTTAAGCTGTAATTCTAACGATATAATTTTTCTAAGACTCAAATAGAATTCAAGTAGAAATAGAGTTATTTTCCAATAATAACTAATCCCTAAGATGAAGAACAAAATCAATCTTTAAACAATAATCAAAGCATTAATCAAGAGCAGAAGAACAAATATTTATTAATCCATTCAAGTAAATAGAGCTCCTAACCTTAATAATGGAGGTTTAGTTGCTCATGGTGTAGAAAATCCAAGCAGAGAAAAAGTGTAAAAGTGCATAATCAAATACAACCCTAAGAGATCTTTTCTAATAGCTATTTGAATTACAAAATCAAATCTCCAAAAGCTTTGTTGATTTGTTGCAACATGTGGTACCCATTCCTTTGTACGCACTTGGCGCTAAATGCCAGGCTCTGGGCATTTAGCACCACCCAGGAAGTGAGGCTTATATGCGAAATATGGGCTTGGATGCAAAATACTGTTCGTTGGGCATTTAGCGCCAGGTCTCCTGAGTTGTGGCATGCGTTACGAAGCTTTAAGCGCTGAACGCCAAGTCATGGCATCAACCATCTAGAGGAGAATTGTCTCTTTTAAGCCTTTTTATTGGTGTGTACGCGCAATACATGAGAACGCACGATCTCCCTTTCTGCTCCAGTGATGCATACGCATCGTCCTCTTTTGCTTCTTGATGCCGTTTTAACAATTCTTTACCTGAATACTACCTAAAATCAATCATAAGCCACAAAACTAAAAGTGGTATCCAATTGGGGCTAATCCACTAAAATCCTCTAACAAATCAACGAAAAATCCATATAAATCACACAGAGAAGATACTAATGATGCTCACGCATCAGTCTTTACACTAGTTGTAACCCCATCATACATATCTTTAATTGTACGAAAATATGCGATCCTTACTCTATTCCTTTCCAAAACCTCCCAAAAGACCTCCCATGGCACCCTATCGTATATGATAAACCTCAATTTTTCGGTTTATCTTGTGCTTATTTCAGGAAATTTTATCACCCTTTCTCACATTTATTCAATGAAAACGCTAGGGGCAATTTCTGAGCTGCCTAAGCCCAAATCCAACTCGTTTCTGAGAGTATTTCATGCAAAATTCAAGCTTGAGCAAGGGGGAGCAATTAGTTTTAGGTTAGCATCATGTAGATTAGTTTTCTAGAGAGACAAGCTCCCTCTTCTCTATAGAATTAGGGTTCTTAGGCTTAATTGCATCTTAGATCTAGGGTTTAATTCTTGCTTTCCTCTTATTTCCTTTACAATTTCTTGTTCCTACACTTTCATTCTCTTAGTTTGTAGTATTAATTTTCCTTTCATGCCTCTCTTTAGTTTTATGAATGCACATATTGGATTTGGATCTCCTTTAATGCAATTTCATATTTGATGTTCTTTTATTGTTGATTTGAGTGGTTGTTATTATTTCCTTGCAATTGGGTAGTTGTAGATTTATTATTCTTGCAATTTTATCATCCTTTCCTTTTATGCCTTCCAAGTGTTTGATAAAGTGCTTGGTTGGGCTTTAGAGTAGATCTTTGAGCATTCTTGGCTTGGAAATAGGAATTAGGCAATCTTGAGTTTGATAATATTGTTTCTATTAACGCTAATCTTTTACTAATTCAATTAGTAAGTTGATTAGGACTTTTGAATTGAGATTAGCTAGTCTTATTAGACTTTCTTCGAGTGTGAAGATAATATTATACCTTCTTCTATCGTCAGGGATGACGTAATAAGATAAATTCTTGTTAATCATTGTTATTAGTGACTAGGACAGAAAGTCTATATTCTCAATCCTTGCCATAAATGTCTCTCTTTATTACTTGCTTTCTTTAGTTACTTGCTTGATTTACTCTTCTTGTCATTTAAATTCTTGCCCCTTTATTTTATTGCCCCTTTATCAATCAAAACCCCTTGTTCCTTCATAGCCAATAATCATTTACTTCATTGCAATTCCTTGTGAGACGACCCAAGGTTTAAATACTTCAGTTAATTTTTATTGGGGTTTGTACTTGTGAAAACAAAAATATTTAAATTTGATGTGAGAGTTGTTTGTCGGTTGGAAACTATACTACCAACGGAAGTATTTTGTGTGAAATTCCTAACCAACACAATTCTCCTATCAGTATACTTTTTCCAAATTAATAAACACCATATATAGCTTTAGTAGTGGATCTGCCTGGCATTAAACCAAATTAGTTTTCTGTTACATGTGTCTCTTGTCTGATCTTTGTTCTATCACCCTTTGACGTTAGGATTTTTGCTAGTAAAGAATTTTATAAAAATAGTCGCGTTGTAGATATAGATTCTAAACCAACAGAAATCCCTTCGTGCAAATGTTTTGGTTGTCACAAGTAACAAACCCCTTTAAAATTGATAACCGAGTATTTAAACCTCGGGTCGTCTTCTCAAGGAACCGCAGGGAAGTATGTTCTTATTATTGGTTATGCAAAGGTATGTTTTGGGGTTTTTGATTAAGGTAAAAGGTTAGTTGAATGACAAGTAAAATAAAATAATAATAACTGTAAAATAAACTCTTGGTAAAGTATGAGAACTGGAAGTCCTATCCTAGTTATCCTTATCAATTGTGATGAGAATTGGAGTTTTCTCCTACTTTTTTAACCTCTAACTATGAAGGTAAGTTAAGAAGATAAATTAATTCGAATCCTCAAGTCCCAGTCTTTCCTTGGGAAAAGTTAGAGTTATTGGATCTCGAATCAATTCTTGAAGAATTCCAATTTTCAATCAACAATGAGTTTGATAACCCAAGAGTCACCAATTAATCAACCAAAGCCAAAAATATAGAAAGCTAAATTAAAATCATAAATATCTGGAATACCTCAAATAACATACATTCGAAGCAATGAAATCTAACATGGAAAAGTTCATAAGCCAATTAGGCAACATAAATCAAATACAAATAAAAGCATTAAAATATCTCAAAGTAGAAGAGAAGTCAAAATAAAGAAATATTGAACCTGATGTGAAGATGAGATAAATTCCTAATTTCTAAAAATCCTAAACCTAAATTCTAAGAGAGAGGAAAGAGCCTCTCTCTCTAAAAACTACATCTAAAACATGAAAAGTGAATTATCAGAGCCTAATCTGATGAATGGATGCATTCCCCCACTTTATAGCCTCTAATCTATGTTTTCCAGGCCAAAAACTGGGTCAAAAATAGCCCAAAAATTGCCCTCTGTGTATTCTGGTACGTTCAGGTCGCGGGCAAGTGACGCGGAGGCGTCGCCCACGCGGCCGCGCAGATTGAAGTTCGTAGATGCAATGCGTCTGCGTGGATCACGCGTTCTCGTCGCCTAGCGTCAGAACAACTATGGCATATTATATATCAAATCGAAACCCCGGACGTTAGCTTTCCAATGCAACTGGAACCGCATCGTTTGGACCTCTGTAGCTAAAGTTATAGCCATTTGAGTGCGAAGAGCTCAGGCTGGACAGCTTAGCAGTTTCTCCAACTTATTGTATTTCTTCCATTTTTGCATTCTTCCTTTCCATCCTCTGAGTCATTCCTGCCCTATAATATCTGAAAACACTTAACACACATATCAAGGCATCTAATGGTAATAAGAGAGGATTAAACATAGGGAACTTAAGGCCAAAGAAACATGTTTTCAATCAAAGCACATAATTAGGAAGGCAAATGTAAAACCATGCAAATAGTATGAATAAGTGGGTAAAGAGTTGATAAAATTCACTCAATTAAGCACAAGATAAACCATAAAATATTGGTTTATCAACCTCCCCACACTTAAACAATAGCATGTCCTCATGCTAAGCTCAAGAGAAACTATAAAGATGAAGAGGAATGGTAGGATGTATGAAATGCAACCTATCTATATGACTGCAGCTACATTCAAAGATGTTTCTACCTACTTGGTTAAAAATAAATAAGTTCTCCAAGACAAACATAAATCAGATTTCATTAATTCAAATCATATAAAATAAAGACAAGTAGACTTGTAAGAAGATAGCTCATGAAAGTAGGGAACACAGAATTTAAGCACTGAACCCTCATAGGAAGTGTATATGCACTCTAATCTCTCAAGTGTATAGGGTAATTCACTCTACTCTTCTCTAATCATGCTTTCTAAATATTGTCCTTCATCTAACCAATCAACAAATATTTAGTACACCCATGCACACATCATGAGGTCTTTTCAAGGTTGTAATGGGGCCAAGGCAAGGGTGATGATATATGTATGGCTAAGTGAGCTATAAATTGAATCTTTGAGTAACCTGAGCTATCACCTAACATACATACATGCTATATAATTTCTAAAATCATGCCTAGCTACCCATAATTCCCACTTTTATATCACATACTCATGTGTCAACTTTTCTTTTGATTTGTGTCACATATGCATTGATCTTTTATTAACTTAACATTGGGGTAATTTTGTCCCCTTATTTATTTATTTATTTATATTATATTTTTTTTCTTTTCTTTCTTTTTTTTTTTCTTTTTTTTAGAGACATAAAAACTAAAATAACATATCAACGCATATGGAATTTTTTGAATTTCTGTTTTACATGAGTAGGTTCCCAAATTTCTCAATCTTCAAAATTAGCAACATGATACATTCCCTTTATTAACCCATGTTCTCACAGTTTCCCCACACTTAGCTGATACATAATCTCTATCTTAAGCTAACCAAAGATTCAATTTGGGATTTTTGCTTTTATTTTTCTGCTTAAGGATAGTGATGTGGTTATAGAATAGAAGGGGATTAAAAGGCTCAAGGTGGCTAACAAGGGTGATGTAAAGTGAGCTAAAATCAAATAATGGCCTCAATCATATGCAAACATGTAAATACACTAAATATTGGACATATAGAATGGAACAAAATAAAGATTGCAATCATAGAGAAGAAAAACACACAAGAATAAAATTTTATGGTTAAATAATGTAACCATACAATTAAGCTCAAATCTCATAGGTTGTGTGTTCTTTGGCTCAAAAACCATGTTCCAAATACAACTTCAAACAAATTTAACACATAGGAAATTTTAATTTTTAATTTAAATTAGTGAAATATTATAAAATAAAGTCTTGAAAAGAAATTTATTACCTCAACCAAGTGGTGGTAAAATATGCACAAAATCTAACTATAATGCAATCAAACATGCAAATGCAAGAACTAACTACAAAGAAGTTTAAACATTGGTGTTGAGTCAAAAAATAACTAACCTATGGAGATCGGTATCGACCTCCCCACACTTAAAGATTGCACCGTCCTCGGTGCATGCTAAGATGTATAAGTGGACGGGCTACTCCAACTGATGTCTTTCGCTATAGATTGTGCAGATTGACTTGTCTATCTCCCCATGTAAACGTTTTCCAGTTCCCTTCTGGGTGGTCATCCTGAAAGAAAAAGGGAAGAAAAGTAACCCGGAATAAAGATAAGAAAATAAATAAAGTATGGGTGGGTTAATGCCAATTGATAAGGGTCTCATTTACATGGAAGCTTCAACATGTACGTGAGAAAATAATAGAAGCCATGGCATGCCAGTGGTATAAAATGTACAACAATGGGGAAGAGAGTGGGTAATGAAAGACAATGTAAGTTCATGTCAATGCAAAAGGAATACAGGTATCATAAAAGATTGATATTGACAGAAAAATAGGATCACCCAACATTGTAAAATAAGTCACTAAAAATTATACCAGAAAAGATGCAATAGTTAAATAAGAAAATCAACACCAAAGGAAAAATAATAAATTTAGAAAAGAAAAGAAAAATATGCACTAAATTAAAATGCAATGAATGAAATATGCAAATAAATAAAATGAAAGATAAGAAGAATGAGAAGGAAAAGAAGTGAGTAAGAAAGGAGGGAGGAAAACATTAGGATTGGGGAAGAAAAGATAAGATATTTGGCATATTAGGTTAAGGTGTGCGGCGCAAGCGACGCGGACGCATGGGAAACGCGTTCGCGCGACTTGCGCTTAAATTAATCAACGCAGACGCATCAGTCACGTGGTCGCATGACACATTTTATGCAACTGGCGCGAGGGCCGCCTCGCACTCGCACAACTCTCTGTTCAAAATCTTATTTTTGCCAAATCTTGGGTGACGCGATCGCGTGGTTCATGCGATCGCGTGAGTGGCCATTAGAAGGATATGACGCGGACGCGTGGGGCATGCATTCCCGTGGTAGGGACGGCGCGTCTAGCGTGAGTCCAGCACCACTCCAGCACAACTTTCGGTTGTGCACCCTTTTCACGTCGATTTTCAGGTCACGCGGCCGCGTGGGTGACGCGGTTGCGTGGGAGGCTAAAGTTTCCACATGACGCGGTCGCGTGAGCGATGGTGCACGAATTTGTGATCATCAACAATGGATCCAATAATTTGGTAGCTCTCACACGTGAATTACACTTAGTCACAACTCCGCACAACTAACCAGCAAGTGCACTGGGTCGTCCAAGTAATACCTTACGTGAGTAAGGGTCGATCCCACGGAGATTGTTGGTATGAAGCAATCTATGGTCAACTTGTAAATCTCAGTCAGGCGGATAATAATTAATTATGGGAAACATAAAGAGATACTTGCTTAAATAATAAAGGATAGAACTACTTATGTAAATTAATGGTGGAAATTTCAGATAAGTGTATGGAGATGCTTGTCCCTGTTGAATCTCTGCTTTCCTATTGCTTTCATCCAATCCTTCTCACTCCTTTCCATGGCAAGCTGTATATAGGGCATCACCGTTGTTAATGGCTACATCTTATCCTCTCAGTGAAAAAGGTCCAAATGCTCTGTCACAGCACGGCTAATCATCTGTCGGTTCTCAATCAGGTTGGAATAGAATCCCGTGATTCTTTTGCGTCTGTCACTAACGCCCAGCATTCAAGAGTTTGAAGCTCGTCACAGTCATTCAATTCCGGAATCCTACTCGGAATACCACATACAAGGTTATACTTTCTGAATTCCCATGAATGCCGCCATCAATTCTAACTTATACCACGAAGATTCTGATTAAGGAATCCAAGAGATATGTGCCCGGTCTAAGGTAGAACGGAAGTGGTTGTCAATCACGTGCGTTCATAGGTGAGAATGATGATGAGTGTCACGGATCATC
>NC_029776.3:61136068-61137994 GCF_000817695.3 Arachis duranensis | reverse complement strand
GTTTGTTGATTCTTGAACACAGCTACTTTTTTTTTTTTTGAGTCTTGGCCGTGGCCCTAAGCACTTTGTTTTCCAGTATTACCACCAGATACATAAATGCCACAGACACATGAATGGGTGAACCTTTTCAGATTGTGACTCAGCTTTGCTAGAGTCCCCAGTTAGAGGTGTCCAGAGCTCTTAAGCACACTCTTTTTTGCTTTGGCTCACGACTTTAACCACTCAGTCTCAAGCTTTTCACTTGGACCTGCATGCCACAAGCACATGGTTAGGGACAGCTTGATTTAGCCGCTTAGGCCTGGATTTTATTTCCTTGGGCCCTCCTATCCATTGATGCTCAAAGCCTTGGATCCTTTTTACCCTTGCCTTTTGGTTTTAAGGGCTATTGGCTTTTTCTACTTGCTTTTTCTTTTTCTTTCTTTTTTTTGCCAATATTTTTTTTCGCAAGCTTTTGCTTTTTCACTTCTTTTTCTTACTTCAAGAATCAATTTCATGATTTTTCAGATTGTCAATAACATTTCTCTTTGTTCATCATTCTTTCAAGAGCTAACAACTTTAACATTCATAAATAACAAGATAAAAAATATGCACTGTTCAAGCATTCATTCAGAGAACAAAAAGTATTGTCACCACATCAATATAATTAAACTAAATTCAAGGATAATTTTGAAATTCATGTACTTCTTGTTCTTTTGAATTAAAAATATTTTTTTATTTAAGAGAGGTGAAGGATTCATAGAATTTATTCATAGCTTTAAGACATAGTTACTACATACTAATGATCATGAAGTAGAGACACAAAACATAAATAGACATGAAGCATAAAAATCGAAAAACAGAGAAATAAGAACAAGGAATGAGTCCACCTTAGTGGCGTCTTCTTCTTGAAGGACCAATGATGTCCTTAAGCTCTTCTATGTCCCTTCCTTGCCTTTGTTGCTCCTCCCTCATTGCTCCTTGATCTTCTCTTATTTCATGGAGAATGATGGAGTGCTCTTGATGTTCCACCCTTAATTGATTCACATTGTAACTCAAATCTTCTAAGAAAGTGTTGAGTTGTTCCCAATAGTTGTTGGGAGGAAAGTGCATCCCTTGAGGCATCTCCGGGATTTCTTGGTGATGAGCTTCTTCATGCATCTCTTGGGTTCCATGAGTGGGCTCTCTTGTTTGCTCCATCCTTTTCTTAATGATGGGCTTGTCCTCCTTGATGAGGATGTCTCCTTCTATGATAACTCCAGCTGAGTAACATAGATGGCAAATAAGATGGGGAAAAGCTAGCCTTGCCAAAGTAGAGGACTTATTGGCTATTTTGTAGAGTTCATAGGAGATGACTTCATGAACTTCTACTTCCTCTCCAATCATGATGGCCCGATCCACAGTAACTTCAGATCGGTTGCTAGTGGGAATGATGGAGCAATGAATGAACTCCAACCATCCTCTAGCCACAGGCTTGAGGTCCAGTCTTCTTAGTTGAACCAGCTTGCCTTTGGAGTCTCTTTTCCATTGAGCTCCTTCCACACATATGTCCATAAGGACTTGGTCCAACCTTTGATTAAAGTTGACCCTTCTAGTGTAGGGGCGTGTATCTTCTTGCATCATGGGTAAGTTGAACGCCAACCTTACATTTTCCGGACTAAAATCTAAGTATTTCCCCCGAACCATTGTAAGATAATTCTTTGGACTCGGGTTCACACTTTGATCATGGCTCCTAGTGATCCATGCATTGGCATAAAATTCTTGAACCATTAAGATTCTGACTTGTTACATGGGATTGGTTAGGACTTCCCAACCTCTTCTTCGGATTTTATGTCGGATCTTCGGATACTCATTTTTCTTGAGCTTGAAAGGGACCTCAGGGATCACCTTCTTCTTGGCCACAACATCATAGAAGTGGTCTTGATGGGCTTTGGAGATGAATCTTTCCAT
>NC_029776.3:61129507-61135902 GCF_000817695.3 Arachis duranensis | reverse complement strand
AAACTTAAAATATTGCTTGCCCTCGAGAAAGAGAAGAAAGAAGAGAAGAAGAAGAAGAAGAAAAGAAGGAGGAGAAGGGGAGGTGTAGGTTTCGGCCAAGGTATAGAAGAGGGGGTTGTGGTGTGTGAAAATGAAGTAGAATGGAGGGGTATATATAGGGAGGGGGAGAGGGTAGGTTCGGCCATTTAGGGTGGGTTTGGGTGGGAAAGATTTTTGAATTTTAAAGGTAGGTGGGGTTTATGGGGAAGAGTGGATGGATGTGAGTGGTGAAGGGTTTTTTGGAAAGTGTGTTATAGGATTAGGAGGTAAGGTGGGAATATGTTAGGTGCGGATCCTGTGGGGTCCACAGATCCTGAGATGATCCTGTGGGGTCCACAGATCCTGAGGTGTCAAGGATTTACATCCCTGCACCAATTAGGAATGTAAAATGCCTTAGCATACCATTCTGCCGTTTAAACGCCGAAATGGTGAACGTTCTGGGTGTTCAACGCCCATGTGTAGCATGTTTCTGGCGTTGAACGCCAGTTCCATGCTTGTTACTAGCGTTCAGCACCAGCTTTCCTCAGGGCACATTCCTGGCATCCAAACACCAGGATGTTGCTTGTTTCTGGCATTCAGCGCCAGATGCACCTTACTAGCGTTTAAACGCCAGTAAGTCCTTCCTCTAGGGTGTGATTTTTCTTCTGCTATTTTTGATTCTGTTTTTAATTTTAATAAAATTTTCGTGACTCCACATGATCATGAACCTACTAAAACACAAAATAACAATTAAATAAAAAATAAAATTAGATGAATAAAAATTGGGTTGCCTCCCAACAAGTGCTTCTTTAATGTCAATAGCTTGACAGTGGGCTCTCATGGAGCCACAAAGGTGGTCAGGTCAATGTTGTGGACTCCCAACACCAAACTTAAAGTTTGGATATGGGGGTTCAACACCAAACTTAGAGTTTGGTTGTGGCCTCCCAACACCAAACTTAGAGTTTGATTGTGGGGGCTCTGTTTGACTCTGTGTTGAGAGAAGCTCTGCATGCTTACTCTCCTTTGTTACAGAAGGATAGCCGTGTGCCTTAAACACAAGGTTGTCCCCATTCAATTGAAGAACTAATTCTCCTCTGTTAACATCTATCATAGCTTCTGCTGTGGCTAGGAAAGGTCTTCCAAGGATGATGCATTCATCATCTTCCTTCCTAGTGTCTAAGATTATGAAATCAGCAGGGATGTAAAGGCCTTTAACCTTTACCAACATGTTCTCTACTGATCCATAAGCTTGTCTTACTGACTTGTCTGCCAATTGTAATGAGAATAAGGCAGGCTGTACCTCAATGATCCCCAGCTTCTCCATTACAGAGAGTGGCATAAGATTTATGCCTGACCCTAGGTCACACAGAGATTTTTCAAAGGTCATGGTGCCTATGGTACAAGGTATTAAGAATTTCCCAGGATCTTGTATCTTTTGAGGTAGAGTTTGCTGAACCCATGTATCAAGTTCACTAATGAGCAATGGAGGTTCACCTTCCCAAGTCTCATTACCAAATAACTTGGCATTCAGCTTCATGATGGCTCCTAGATATTGAGCAACTTGCTCTCCAGTTACATCTTCATCCTCTTCAGAGGAAGAATAGTCTTCAGAGCTCATGAATGGCAGAAGGAGATTTAGTGGAATCTCTATGGTCTTTGTATGAGCCTCAGATTCCTTTAGGTCCTCAATAGAAAACTCCTTCTTGTTTGAGAGACGTCCCAAGAGGTCTTCCTCACTAGGATTTTCGTCCTTCTCCTCCCTTGTGCATTCGGCCATATTGATTACATCAATGGCTTTGCACTCTCCTTTTGGATTTTCTTCTGTATTGCTTGAGAGAATACTGGGAGGAGTTTCAGTTACTTTCTTGCTCAGCTGGCCCACTTGTGCCTCCAAATTCCTGATGGAGGATCGTGTTTCACTCATGAAACTTAAAGTGGCCTTAGACAGATCAGAGACTAAATTTGCTAAATTAGAGGGGCTCTGCTTAAAATTCTCTGTCTGTTGCTGAGAAGATGATGGAAAGGGCTTGTTATTGCTTAGCCTGTTTCTTCCACCATTATTAAAGCCTTATTGAGGCTTTTGTTGATCCTTCCATGAGAAATTTGGATGATTTCCCCATGATGAATTAAAGGTGTTTCCATAAGGTTCACCCATGTAATTTACCTCTGCTATTGCAGGGTTCTCAGGATCATAAGCTTCTTCAAAAGCTGCCTCTTTAGTACTGTTGCATGGATTTTGCCATCCATTCAGACTTTGAGAAATCATGTTGACTTGCTGAGTCAACACTTTGTTCTGAGCCAATATGGCATTCAGAGCATCAACATGAAGAACTCCCTTCCTCTGAGGCGTCCCATTATTCACAGAATTCCTCTCAGAAGTGTATATGAATTGGTTATTTGTAACCATGTCAATAAGTTCTTGAGCTTCTGCAGGCGTTTTATTTAAGTGAACGGATCCACCTGCAGAATGGTCCAATGACATTTTGGAAAACTCAGATAGACCATAATAGAATATATCTAATATGGTCCACTGATGAGCGGATATTTTATACGCTTTTTGGGGGTAATTTCATATAGATTTTAGCATGTTTTAATTAGTTTTTAGTAGAATTTTATTAGTTTTTAAGCAAAAATCATATTTCTGGACTTTACTATGAGTTTGTGTGTTTTTCTGTGATTTCAGGTATTTTCTGGCTGAAATTGAGGGAGCTGAGCAAAAATCTGAGTTAGGCTGAAAAAGGACTGCTGATGCTGTTGGATCCTGATCTCCCTGCACTCGGAATGGATTTTTTGGAGCTACAGGAGTCCAATTGACGCGCTTTCAATTGGGTTGGAAAGTAGACATCCGGGCTTTCCAGAAATATATAATAGTCCATACTTTGCGCAAATATAGATGACGTAAACTGGCGTTCAACGCCAGTTCCATGGTGCAGTCTGGCGTCCAGCGCCAGAAACAGGTTACAAGTTGGAGTTCAACACCCAAAACACGTTACAACCTGGCGTTCAACTCCAGAAACGGCCTAAGCACGTGAGAGGCTTAAGTCTCAGCCCCAGCACACACCAAGTGGGCTCCAGAAGTAGATTCTTGCACCAATTATCTTAGTTTACTCATTTTCTGTAAACCTAGGTTACTAGTTTACTATTTAAACAACTTTTAGAGACTTATTTTGTATCTCATGACGTCTATAGAACTGAATTTTATATTCCTTGGCAGCATGAGTCTCTAAACTCCATTGTTGGGGGTGAGGAGCTCTACAGCATCTCGATGAATTAATGCAATTGTTTCTATTTCTCCATTCAAACGTGTGTGTTCTTATCTAAGATGTTCATTCGCGCTTAATTATGAAGAAGGTGATGATCCGTGACACTCATCACCTTCCTCAATCCATGAACGTGTGCCTGACAACCACCTCTGTTCTACATCAGATTGAATGAGCTTCTCTTAGATTCCTTAATTAGAATCTTCGTGGTATAAGCTAGAATTGATGGCGGCCGCTCTTGAGGATCTGGAAAGTCTAAACCTTGTCTATGGTATTCCGAGTAGGATTCAAGGATTGAATGGCTGTGACGAGCTTCAAACTCGCGATCGCTGGGCGTGATAACAAGCGCAAAAGGATCAATGGATCCTATTCCAACATGATCGAGAACCAAAAGCTGATTAGCCGTGCTATGACAGAGCATTTGGACCATTTTCACTGAGAGGATGGGAGGTAGCCACTGACAATGGTGACACCCTACATACAGCTTGCCATGGAGGGAACTTTGCAGTTTTCCATGGATGGAATATTACATTACAGAAATTTAGAAGACAAAGCATCTCCAAAACTCCAACATATTCTCCATTACTGCATTACAAGTAATTAATTCACGCTCTTTTATTTTTCTAATAATTCAAACTGATAATTTTAATTGAAATCCTGACTAAGAATAATAAAATAAACATAGCTTGCTTCAAACCAATAATCTCCGTGGGATCGACCCTTACTCACGTAAGGTATTACTTGGACGACCCAGTGCACTTGCTGGTTAGTTGTGCGGATTGCAAAAGTGTGATTGCAATTTCGTGCACCAAGTTTTTGGCGCCGTTGCTGGGGATTGTTCTAGTATGGACAACTGACAGTTCATCTTGTTGCTCAGATTAGGTAATTTTCTTTTCAAAAAAAAGTTTTCAAAAATATTCTTCAAGAAAATTCCTCATTTGTTTTCGAAAATTATTCAGAATTTTTAAAGAATGAATTCTAGTGTTTCATGAAACATGTTGAAGCCTGGCTGGTAGTAAAGCCATGTCCAAATTCTTATGGACTAAGGCTTCCAAATCATCATCACAAGAGCTAGCCAACTATTCCTCATCCACTTGCTGTTGTGTGACTGATTATATCCCAAAGCTGGCTGGCTATTATGCCATGTCCAACCCTTTGATTGGAGCTTTGGGCTAATATTGAAAGATTCCTGGAATTCTTCTTAAAGATTTTGAATTTCTTATTTTCTTTATCCATATGTTTTTCGGAAAAAATAAAATAAAATAAAATACAAAAAAATTAGAAAATCATATAAACCAAAAATATTTTGCGTTTCTTGTTTGAGTCTTAAGTCAATTTTTAAGTTTGGTGTCAATTGCATGTTTTAAAAAAATACTTTTATGCATTTTTCGAAAATTCATGCATTCATAGTGTTCTTCATGATCTTCAAGTTGTTCTTGACAAGTCTTACTTGTTTGATCTTGATGTTTTCTTGTTTTGTGTTGTTTGTTGTTTTTCATATGCATTTTTCGTTTGTTAGAGCCCATGCATTAAATATTTCTAAGTTTGGTGTCTTGCATGTTTTCTTTGCATCAAAATTTTTCAAAAATTTGTTCTTGATGTTCATCATGATCTTCAAAGTGTTCTTGGTGTTCATCTTGACATTCATAGTGTTCTTGCATGCATCATGTGTTTTGATCCAAAATTTTCATGTTTTGGGTCATTTTTATGTTTTTCTCTCTCATCATTAAAAATTTAAAAATAAAAAAATATATTTTCCTTATTTCCCTCCAAATTTTTGAAATTTTGGGTTGACTTGGTCAAAAATTTTTAAAATTAGTTGTTTCTTACAAGTCAAGTCAAATTTTCAATTTTAAAAATCTTATCTTTTTAAAATCTTTTTCAAAAATCATATCCTTTCCATTTTTTATTATTTTCGAAAATTTCAAAAATCTTTTTCAAAATATTTTCAAAATATTTTTCTTATTTTTATATCATATTTTCGAAAATCACATCATCAATTAATGTTTTGATTCAAAAATTTCAAGTTTGTTACTTTCTTGTTAAGAAAGATTCAAACTTTAAGTTCTAGAATCATATCTTGTAATTTCTTGTGAGTCAAGTCATTAATTGTAATTTTAAAATTCAAATCCTTTTCAAAACTAATTTCAATTATATCTTTTTAAAATCATATCTTTTCAAAAATATCTTTTCAATCTTATCTTTTCAAAAATCATATCTTTTTATCATATCTTTTTGTCATATCTTTTATATCATATCTTTTTCAAAATTTTATCTTTTTCAAAAATTTGATTTCAAAATATCTTATCTAACTTCTTATCTTCTTATTTTTTCAAAATTAATTTTCAAATCTTTTTCAACTAACTAATTGATTTATTTGTTTGTTTTATCTTTTATCTTTTTTAAAACCACCTAACTAATTTTCTCTCTTTAATTTTTGAAATTACTAACCCATTTTTCAAAATTATTTTCGAATTTCTCTCCCCCTCATCTCTTTTTATTTATTTTATTTATTTAGTAACACTTCTCTTCATCCTAAAATTCAAACCCCCTCTCTCTGAGTTTGAATTTTCCTCTTCTCCTTCCTATTCTTCTTCTTTTCTACTCACATAAAGGAACCTCTATATCTGGACAAAGAGGATCCCTATTATTATTTTCTGTTCCCTTCTTTTTCATATGAGCAAGAGCAAGTATTTGACTGCACATCAAGAGAACATGAGGAATTCCCTCATCAAGAAATCCCTGAGATACCTCAGGGTTACATTTTCCTCCACATAATTATTAGGAGCACCAAAATCACTAGGGAGGAGCAACAAAGACAAGGAAGAGACATAGAAGAGCTCAAAGACATCAATGGTCCTTCAAGAAGGCGCCACCCTCACTAAGGTGGACTCATTCCTTGTTCTTAAATTTTTTTCTGCTTTTTGTTTTTTTTATGTTTATCTATGTTTGTGTCTTAATTACATGATCATTAGTATTTAGTAACTATGTCTTAAAGCTATGAGTAATTCCATTAATCCTTCACCCCTCTTAAATAAAAAATGTTTTTAATACAAAAGAACAAGAAGTACATGAGTTTCGAATTTATCCTTGAATTTAGTTTAATTATATTGATGT
>NC_029776.3:61128664-61129424 GCF_000817695.3 Arachis duranensis | reverse complement strand
ATCTTGTTGTTTATGAATGTTAAAATTGTTGGCTCTTGAAAGAATGATGAACAAAGAAAAATGTTATTGACAATCTGAAAAATCATGAGATTGATTCTTGAAGCAAGAAAAAGCAGTGAAAAAGCACAAGCTTGAAAAAAAAAGAGAAGAGTGGCGAAAAAAATAAAAAAGAAAAGAAAAGCAAGCAGAAAAAGCCAATAGCCCTTAAAATCAAAAGGCAAGGGTAAAAAGGATCCAAAGCAAAAAGAGTGTGCTTAAGAGCTCTGGACACCTCTAACTGGGGACTCTAGCAAAACTGAGTCACAATCTGAAAAGGTTCACCCAGTTATGTGTCTGTGGCATTTATGTATCCGGTGGTAATACTGGAAAACAAAATGCTTAGGGCCACGGCCAAGACTCATAAAAGTAGCTGTGTTCAAGAATCAACATACTTAACTAGGAGAATCAATAACACTATCCAAAATGCTAAGTTCCTAGAGAAGCCAATCATTCTGAACTTCAAAGGAAAAAGTGAGATGCCAAAACTGTTCAGAAGCAAAAAGCTACAAGTCCCGCTCATCTAATTAGAATTAATATTCATTGATATTTTAGAATTTATAGTATTTTCTCTTCTTTTTATCCTATTTGATTTTCAGTTGCTTGGGGACAAGCAACAATTTAAGTTTGGTGTTGTGATGAGCGGATAATTTATACGCTTTTTGGCATTGTTTTTAGGAAGTTTTTAGTAAGTTCAAGCTACTTTTAGGGATGTTTTCATTAG
>NC_029776.3:61126413-61128445 GCF_000817695.3 Arachis duranensis | reverse complement strand
AAATGGATTTTCTGGAGCTACAGAACTCCAAATGGCACGCTCTCAACGGCGTTGGAAAGTAGACATCTAGTGCTTTCCAGAAATATATAATCGTCCATACTTTATTCGAGAAATGACGACATAAACTGGCGCTCAATGCCAGTTCCATGTTGCTGTCTGGAGTAAAACGCCAGAAACACGTCACGACCCGGAGTTGAACCCCCAAAACACGTTACAACTTGGCGTTCAACTCCAAAAGAAGCCTCAGCTCGTGGATAGATCAAGCTCAGCCCAAACACACACCAAGTGGGCCCCGGAAGTGGATTTATGCATCAATTACTTACTCATGTAAACCCTAGTAGCTAGTCTAGTATAAATAGGATTATTTACTATTGTATTAGACATCTTTGGTCTCAGTTTTGTTTTATTCTTCATCTTAAGAGACTATGGATCATGTTTTGGGAGGGCTGGCCATTCGGCCATGCCTGAACCTTTCACTTATGTATTTTCAACGGTGGAGTTTCTACACACCATAGATTAAGGGTGTGGAGCTCTGCTGTACCTCAAGTTTCAATGCAATTACTACTATTTCCTATTCAATTCCATTTATTCCTGTTCTAAGATATTCGTTGCACTTCAACTTGATGAATGTGATGATCCATGACACTCATCATCATTCTCACCTATGAATGCGCGTGATTGACAACCACTTCCGTTCTACCTTAGGCCGAGCGCATATCTCTTGGATTCCTTAATCAGAATCTTCGTGGTATAAACTAGATTGATGGCGGCATTCATGAGAATCTAGAAATTCTAAACCTTGTTTGTGGTATTCTGAGTAGGATTCTGGGATTGAATGACTGTGACGAGCTTCAAACTCGCGATTGCTGGGCGTCATGACAAACGTAAAAGAATCAAGGGATTCTATTCCAACATGATCGAGAACCGACAGATGATTAGCCGTGCTATGACAGAGCATTTGGACCTTTTTCACTGAGAGGATGGGATATAGCCATTGACAACGGTGATGCCCTACATACAGCTTGCCATGGAAAGGAGTAAGAAGGATTGAAGGAAGAAGTAGGAAAGTAGAAAAAGAAAGGGCACAGTATCTCCATACGCTTATCTGAAATTCCCACTATTAATTTACATAAGTATTTCTATCCCTTTATTTTATTTATCTTTTAAATATCTAATCCAATTACATTTGACTCTACCTGACTGGGATTTACAAGATGACCATAGCTTGCTTCATACCAACAATCTCTGTGGGATCGACCCTTACTCACGTAAGGTTTATTACTTGGACGACCCAGTACACTTGCTGGTTAATTGAACGGAGTTGTGTCCACACATAGCAAAGAGCCATTATAATTATTCCATACAACAACAAAGAATACAACATTGATGATCACAATTTCGTCCACCATCCACTCTGAAAACATGTCAGAATGACACTTTTTGGTCATCTGCTTGTATCTTTCCCAAGCTTCATAGAGGGATTCACCATCTTTTTGCTTGAAGGTCTGAACATCCACTCTAAGCTTGCTCACCATTTGAGGAGGAAAGAATTTATCCAAGAAGGCCGTGACCAGCTTATCCCAGGAGTCTAGGCTATCTTTAGGTTGTGAGTCCAACCATGTTCTAGTTCTGTCTCTTACAGCAAAAGGGAAAAGCATGAGCCTGTAGACTTCAGGATCTACTCCATTTGTCTTAACAGTCTCACAAATCTACAAGAACTCAGTTAAAAACTGATAAGGATCTTCAGATGGAAGTCCATGAAACTTGCAGTTCTGTTGCATTAGAGCAACTAATTGAGGTTTCAGCTCAAAATTGTTTGCTCCAATGGACGGAATGGAGATGCTTCTTCCATCAAATTTGGACGTTGGTTTAGTGAAATCACCTAGCATTCTCCTTGCATTATTGTTGTTGGGTTTGGCTGCCATTTCCTTCTCTTGTTCGAAAATTTCAGAAAAGGTTGTCTCTGGATTGTTGTAATTTAGCTTCTCTTAGTTTCCTCTTCAGAGTCCTTTCAGGTTCAGGATCAGCTTCA
>NC_029776.3:61093474-61126217 GCF_000817695.3 Arachis duranensis | reverse complement strand
AGTGATTTGAGATGAAGAGAGGTGAAGAGAAGTGTTAGTAAATAAATAAATAAATAGAAGAAGAGGAGAGATAGAGAATTTCGAAAATAATTTTGAAAAAGTAGTTAGTGATTTTCGAAAATTAAAGATAAGATATAATCAAAATTAAAATTTAAAACAATTAATTAATTAAAAAGAATTTTTTGAAAAAGGATGAGATATTTTCGAAAATTAGAGAGAGAGAAGTAGTTAGGTGGTTTTGAAAAAGATAAGAAACAAACAAAAAGTCAAATAGTTAGTTGAAAAAGATATTAAAGTCAAATTTGAAAAGATAAGAAGATAAGAAGTTAGATAAGATATTTTGAAATCAAATTTTTGAAAAAGATAAAATTTTGAAAAAGATACGATAAAAGATAAGATAAGATAGATTTAATTTTTAAAATTAAAATTAATTACTTGACTAACAAGAAACTAAAAGATAAGATTCTAGAATTTAAAGATTGAACCTTTCTTAACAAGAAAGTAACAAACTTCAAATTTTTGAACCAATCACATTAATTGTTAGCATATTTTTCGAAAAGAAAGATAAAATTAAGAAAAAGATTTTTAAAAAAATATTTTAAAGAATTTTCGAAAAATAGTAAAAAAATGAAAAAGATATGATTTTTGAAAAAGATTTTGAAAAGATAAGATTTTTAAAATTGAAAATTTGACTTGACTTGTAAGAAACACTAATTTTTAAAAATTTTTGACTAAGTCAACTCAAATTTTCGAAAATTAGGAGAGAATTAAGGAAAAGATATTTTTTTATTTTTGAATTTTTGATGATGAAAGAGAAAAACATAAAAATGACTCACAACATGAAAATTATGAATCAAAACTCATGATGCATGCAAGAACACTATGAATGTCAAGATGAACACCAAGAATATTTTGAAGATCATGATAAACATCAAGAACATATTTTTGAAAAATTTTTTTGATGCAAAGAAAACATGCAAGACACCAAACTTAGAATTCTTTAATGCATGGACACTATGAATGCAAAAATGCATATGAAAAACAACATACAACCCAAAAAAAGAAATCATCAAGATCAAACAAGAAGACTTGTCAAGAACAACTTGAAGATCATGAAGAACACCATGAATGCATGAATTTTCGGAAAATGCAAGGAAAAATTTTTAAAGCATGCAATTGACACCAAAATTAAAAATTGACTCAAGACTCAAACAAGAAACACAAAATATTTTTGATTTTTATGATTTATAATTTTTTGTATTTTCTTAATAAATTTTCGAAAAACATATAGGAAAAAGGAAGTAATGAATTCATAGTTCTCAATCAAAATCCTATGAGTTAGACATGGCTTAATAGCCAGCCAAACTAGAACATGTTTCATGAAACACTAGAATTCATTCTTAAAAAATTTTGAAAAATATTTTTGAAAACTTTTTGAAAAGAAAAATAAAAATAAAATTACCTAATCTGAGCAACAAGACGAACCGTCAGTTGTCCATACTCGAACAATCCCCGGCAACGGCGCCAAAAACTTGGTGCACGGATTTGTGATCATCAACAATGGCTCCAATAATTTGGTAGCTCTCACACGTGAATTACACTTAGTCACAACTCCGCACAACTAACCAGCAAGTGCACTGGGTCGTCTAAGTAATACGTTACGTGAGTAAGGGTCGATCCCACGGAGATTGTTGGTATGAAGCAATCTATGGTCATCTTGTAAATCTCAGTCAGGCGAATAATAATTAATTATGGGAAATATAAAGAGATACTTGCTTAAATAATAAAGGATAGAACTACTTATGTAAATTAATGGTGGGAATTTCAGATAAGCGTATGGAGATGCTTGTCCGTGTTGAATCTCTGCTTTCCTACTGCTTTCATCCAATCCTTCTCACTCCTTTCCATGGCAAGCTGTATGTAGGGCATCACCGTTGTCAATGGCTACATCCCATCCTCTTAGTGAAAAAGGTTCAAATGCTCTGTCACAGCACGGCTAATCATCTGTCGGTTCTCAATCAGGTTGGAATAGAATCCCGTGATTCTTTTGCGTCTGTCACTAACGCCCAGCCTTCAAGAGTTTGAAGCTCATCACAGTCATTTAATTCCGGAATCCTACTCGGAATACCACAAACAAGGTTAGACTTTCCGGATTCCCATGAATGCCGCCATCAATTCTAGCTTATACCACGAAGATTCTGATTAAGGAATCCAAGAGATATGCGCCCGGTCTAAGGTAGAACGGAAGTGGTTGTCAATCACGTGCGTTCATAGGTGAGAATGATGATGAGTGTCATGGATCATCACATTCATCAAGTTGAAGTGCAACGAATATCTTATAACAGGAATAAATCGAATTGGATAGAAAATAATAGTAATTGCATTGAAACTTAAGGTACAACAAAGTTCCACACGCTTAATCTATGGTGTGTAGAAACTCTACCGTTGAAAATATATAAGTGAAAGGTCCAGGCATGGCCGAATGGCCAGCCCCCATGATCTGAGAACTAAACATCCCAAGATGTCTAATACCATAGTAAACTATCCTATTTATACTAGACTAGCTACTAGGGTTTACAAGAGTAAGTAATTGATGCATAAATCCACTTCCAGGGCCCACATGGTGTGTGCTTGGGCTGAGCTTGATCTATCCACGAGCTGAGGGTTCTCTTGGAGTTGAACGCCAAGTTGTAACGTGTTTTGGGCGTTCAACTCCGGTTCGTGACGTGTTTCTAGCATTTGACTCCAGACAGCAACATGAAACTGGCGTTGAGCGCCAGTTTACATCGTCTAATCATGAATAAAGTATGAACTATTATATATTGATGGAAAGCTCTGGATGTCTACTTTTCAAAGCCATTAAGAGCGCGCCATTTGGAGTTTTGTAGCTCCAGAAAATTCATTTCGAGTGCAGGGAGGTCAGATTCCAACAACATCAGCAGTCCTTTGTCAGCCTCCTATCAAAGTTTTGCTCAGGTCCCTCAATTTCAGCCAGAAAATACCTGAAATCACAGAAAAACACACAAACTCATAGTAAAGTCCAGAAATGTGAATTTATCATAAAAACTAATGAAAACATCCCTAAAAGTAACTAGATCATACTAAAAACTACCTAAAAACAATGCCAAAAAGCGTATAAATTATCCGCTCATCAAGCGACGCGGTCGCGTTGGGTCAAATTATGCTAAAGGCGCACCTCCAGCCACGCTCTCGCATGACTTTCTGTTCTTTTTCTTTTCTTCCCATTGCACTGGTGACACGGACGCATCAGCGACGCTATCGCGTCGCTTGCGTGTTTTTTTTTATCTGAAAAATGCAGAATGCAGTGTGATGCAAAACTCCAGGTTCAATATGATAAAATAAAATAAAACTCGAAAACAAATAAAACTAAATAAAAATGAAAAAGGAACCACCTAGCACTTTTAGTTAAAGTCCTTAAGTTGGACATTTGGTGAGCTCCCTGTCATGGTGGCTTGTGCTTGAACTCATCCAGGAATCTCCACCAATGTTTGAAATTCCAGTAGCCTCCGGGATCCCAAACTAGGCGCAGAAAGCCTTCAAGTAAGTTAAAGCAAGTAACAAGGCCCCAAGAGTGTTGATTGCCAGAATGAATTCCGAGGTCCCAAACCTTGCTTTTACACCCATCTTCTTGTTGAGCAATATTGTTCCATCCGGGTGGCAAGTAGTCTGAATTCTCACTGAAGCAGCCAAACAACTTCCTAGACCCATTCAGTTGAGCTCTACACCAACCTTTGCATTTAAACTTAAAGCTTCCAACCATAATGAACCTTGCAGGACAATTCTTACCACTGACCATCTTTCTTTTACTCTTAATGCCAAAAAGAGCTCTAAGCTGACCATCCGTCTCTAGTAGCCCATATTCAAGTGGGAAAGTAAATGATAAGGATAGAAATTTTACCCACTTGAATGTTGTGTTGGACGGTAATGGTCTTGGGAGAGATATTTCTAATGAATTTGCAAGCTCCACTCCCTTGTGCTCTTCTCTAACAACTTCCACCTCTTTGTAAGCTTCTTCAATTTCAACCTCTTCCTCTTGGTTGCTTTCTTCCAATTCAAGCTCCTCTTCATTGCTTTCCAAGGGCATGGGACATTGTGCTTCTTCTTCTTGAATCTCCATCTCTTGATCAACCTCTTCCAAGTCTTCAACTGTGATATGCCTTGGAGGTTGTACACCCTCTTCAGCATCAATTTCGAACGTCTTGGAAGGGGGTTCTATGACTGGACTTTCCCATGGAGGTTCTGCATCTCCTAAGTCTTCAACCACTTCTTCTTCTTCAATAATTCTGGCTTCATCCACTTGTTCCAGTACAAAGTCATGCTCCGTACTGTTCACTGGAGTTTCTAGTATCTCCTTCATGCTACGTTCTTCATTAGATTGTCCACATGAAGCCATGGGGGTTTCTTAAGTGTTCGAACGTCGGAAAGCTAATTGATTTATCGCTTGCTCCAATTGATGAAGGGTTGCCTGAAATCAATCCATTGTTTCCTTGAAACGATCCTTTGTCTCTTGATGCGCTCGGCTGTCATAAATAGGATTATAGTGCTCTTGGATTGATGGATATAGAGATGGTGAATATTGAAATGGTGGTTCTTGTGAGTAATTGGGTTGGAATTGGGGTGGTTCTATATATGGTTCATATGGCTCATAAGGTGGTTGGTATGGTGGTTGAGGGTTAGGGTCATATGGAGGTGAATGGCGGAAAAGGGCTTGTGAGTATGGTGGTCCAAAGTCATGTTGATGAGAGGGTTCATAGGCATATGGTGGTGGTTGTTGATAGTCCATTGGAGGTGGTTGTTGCCATGAGGGTTGATCAAATCCTTGTGGCTCCTCCCATCTTTGATTGTTCCAACCTTGATGCCTGTTCTCATTGTAATTTCTTCTTCCTGCAACATAATTGTAACCAGACTCATAGTAGTGAGAGAAAAAAAAAACAAAAACTAACAAAAAGAAAATATTTTGAAAAAGAGATGATTTTTTTAAAAAAAATTGAATTTTGAAAAATAAGATAAGATAAGATAAAAATTTTAAAATAAAAATCTGAATTTTTTTTAAATATTTACAATAACCAATAATAAGGCACACGTTTGCAATTCCCCGGTAACGGCACCATTTTGACATTAGGATTTTTGCAAGTAAAGAATTTTATAAAAATAGTCGCGTTGTAGATATAGATTCTAAACCAACAGAAATCTCTTCGTGCAAATGTTTTGGTTGTCACAAGTAACAAACCCCTTTAAAATTGATAACCGAGTATTTAAACCTCGGGTCGTCTTCTCAAGGAACTGCAGGGAAGTATGTTCTTATTATTGGTTATGCAAAGGTATGTTTTGGGGTTTTGGATTAAGGTAAAAGGTTAGTTGATGACAAGTAAAATAAAATAATAATAACTGTAAAATAAACTCTTGGCAAAGTATGAGAATTGGAAGTCCTATCCTAGTTATCCTTATCAATTGTGATGAGAATTGGAGTTTTCTCCTACTTTGTTAACCTCTAACTATGAAGGTAAGTTAAGTAGATGAATTAATTCAAATCCTCAAGTCCCAGTCTTTCCTTGGGAAAAGTTAGAGTTATTGGATCTCGAATCAATTATTGAAGAATTCCAATTTTCAATCAACAATGAGTTTGATAACCCAAGAGTCACCAATTAATCAACCAAAGCCAAAAATGTAGAAAGCTAAATTAAAATCATAAATATCTGGAATACCTCAAATAACATACATTCGAAGCAATGAAATCTAACATGGAAAAGTTCATAAGCCAATTGGGCAACATAAATCAAATACAAATAAAAGCATTAAAGTATCTCAAAGTAGAAGAGAAGTCAAAATAAAGAAATATTGAACCTGATGTGAAGATGAAATAAATTCCTAATTTCTAAAATCCTAATCCTAAATTCTAAGAGAGAGGAGAGAGCCTCTCTCTCTAAAGACTACATCTAAAACATGAAAAGTGAATTATCAGAGCCTAATCTGATGAATGGATGCATTCCCCCCACTTTATAGCCTCTAATATGTGTTTTCTAGGTCGAAAACTGGGTCAAAAATAGCCTAGAAATTGCCCCCTGTGTATTCTGGTACGTTCAGGTCACGGGCAAGTGACGCGGAGGCGTCGCCCACGCAGCCGCAGATTGTAGTTCGCAGATGCGACGTGTCCGCGTGGATCACGCGTTCGCGTCGTCTAGTGTCAGGGCAACTATGGCTTATTATATATCAAATTGAAGCCCCGGACGTTAGCTTTCCAACGTAACTAGAACCGTGTCGTTTGGACCTCTGTAGCTAAAGTTATAGTCATTTGAGTGCGAAGAGATCAGGCTGGACAGCTTAGCAGTTTCTCCAACTTCTTGTATTCCTTCCATTTTTGCATTCTTCCTTTCCATCCTCTGAGCTATTCCTGCCCTATAATATCTGAAAACACTTAACACACATATCAAGACATCTAATGGTAATAAGAGAGGATTAAACATAGGGAACTTAAGGCCAAAGAAGTATGTTTTCAATCAAAGCACATAATTAGGAAGGCAAATGTAAAACCATGCAAATAGTATGAATAAGTGGGTAAAGAGTTGATAAAATCCACTCAATTAAGCACAAGAAAAACCATAAAATAGTGGTTTATCACCCTTTCTCATAACTTTATAGTATGGATCATGAGTTTGATCCCTCTATAATTTTTGTAACTCTGTATATCCCCCTTATTCTTTGAGATAGGTACCAAGGTGCTATTTCTCCACTCATCTGACATCTTCTTTGACCTTAAAATCTCAAAAAAAAAGTTTGGTTAACTAATTGATGTCTTTCTCTCCAAGTTTCTTCCAAACTTCAATCATAATATTTTCTGGTGCTACTGTCGTGCCATTTTCCATCCGCTTTAGAGCCTCTTTTACCTTGAAGTCTCGAATCCTTTGATGTTAGTCGAAATTTAGATCTTCTTCCCTCGTGCATAACTAACCTAATAACTCGTAAAAGTAGCTTTTTCACCTTTCATTGATTTCTCATCTTGAGCCAAAACCTCTCTGTTTTTATCCTTTATGCACTTAACTCTATCCAAGTATCTCATTCTTCTTTAACGGCTCTTTACGATTCTATATATACATTTTTCTCCTTCTTTCGTGCCTAAAAACTAGTAGAGACCCTCATATACTCTTGTTCTTGCTTCACTTACAACCACTTTTGTCTCTTTCTTAGCCACCTTATATTTTTCCCAATCATCTGTATTGTGGCAAAAAGAACACTCTTTAAAGCCCTCCTTTTTTACCTTTATCTTTTCTTGTACACTCGTATTTTACCACCAGGACTCCTTCTCTCTTGGTTCCATCCCTCTAGATTCACCAAAATTTTCTTTTGCTGTTCTTCTAAGAACTTCTGCCATCTCCCTCCACATCTTCTCCGTGCTTCCTCCCTCTTTCTACTTGTCTCTTCACCTACCCATCTTAGGAAGCTTCTTTGTTCCTCACCTTTCATCTGCCACCACCTCATCCTTGGATTATTCGAATGATGTCTTTTTCTCATTTTTTGCTCAACGCAAAAATCCATGACGAGCATCCTATGCTATGTTGTTAAATTTTGTCTCGGAATAATTTTACAATTAGTGCAAAATTTTTGATCGACTCTCCTCAACAAGAAGAAGTCGATTTGAAAACTTTTCATGCCACTCCTATAGGTTATAACATGTTCGTCTCTCTTTTTAAAATATATATTTGCGATGAGAAGGTCAAAAATTGAGAAAAAGTCTAAAATAGTTTTATCATCGGTATTGACCACCCCGAAATCATGGTCTCCGTGAATACTTCCATACCCAGTCACTTCTCTTCCAACATTTTTCATTTAAATCTCCTCCTAAAAAATTTTTTATCTCCCGAAGGTATATCTTGGACCAAACTCTCTAGATCCTCCCAAAATCTTATCTTGCATTGCTCGTCCAAATCCACTTGCAGTGCATAGGCACTAATCACATGAAAAGTACCTCCTTCTACCACAAGTTTGATAGAAATGATCCGATCACCCACCCTCTTGATATCCACTACATCCTTCTATTTTAGTAAAAATATAATTTTTTATAATGCATCTATTTACTCTTAAAGAAATATATTCAATTCACCCCATTATTTTGTGTTTTATTATTTTTCCTCCCTTATTTTGGAAAATAAAAGATTATCTCTATTTTTTTTAAAAAACACTAAAACCCAAAATTTTCTGCCCAATTCTCTCATGTAATTATTTTTAGATAAATATTCAAAAACCAGTTAAATTTATTATTTTTTATCATTATTTTTAGCTATCAACTCAATTTTTGTAATATAGTAATTTAATAATATATTTTTGGTTTATACTTTTAAATATTGATGACTAAATACCGGCAAAAAATAATAAGTAAAACTCCACCCCGAACCCTTAACCATTTCGCTAACTCTCATTCCGCTCTCAACGATTGAAAAATGACATTGCAGCCCCTAACGATTTACTTTGTTAGACATTCCACTCTCTTCGTTAATATCTCCGTCCAAAACTAACGGATTTTTTCTACGTGTCATGTTACCTGATGACGTGTCAAAGAACCATTCCCAAGGACAAAATATCCCTTGTCGTGCCAGCAATATGTTACAGTAAAATAAGACAATTAAATTCTTTAAAAAAATTTGGGAGACACTTAAACTCCTAACTAATTTAAACATAAAATAAGACAAGTATCCCTAAATTTCAACAAATCATTGTATTTGCTGCACTAGTTGCTGGCCTTGGTTGGCGGCAGCCTGAGTTCCTTGCTCCTCCTTTTCTTTTTTTTTTCTCTATAAGGTCTTGATATGAGCGTAGTAAAAGCTACCTCATCAATTTCAATCCCTTTCTATCATTTTCTTCTTGGATTTCAATACAAATTTTATGTCTCTATCTTTGTAATATTCATCTATTAGTGTTGTGAACGTGATCTTCTTAGATTTTAAATCTCTCTTACTCATCTCATTCACAAGTTTTCTAACTTCATTCAAATCGCAAATCTTGCAAAGGTCATTGATCAGCACATTATACGCGATTAAGTCTGGTCTAATGCCTTGATTGTTACTTGAAAATTCTTTTAGGTCATCAATTTTTCATATTTGTATTACCCATCAATCAAAGTGATAAAAATAATACCATTTAAGACCAACTCTTTCTTGCATATATCATCAAATAAAATATGTGCAATATAAAAAGAAGAAATATAATAACAGATATAATGACTTGTTAAAATTTAGAGATACTTATCTTATTTTATGATTTATTATAGATATGTTTAAATTAATTAGAAATTTAAGTATTTTTTAAAAAAGATTTAAAAATTTAATTCTCTTATTTTATTGCAGTACATTACTGATATGACAAAAAAAATTATCTTAAATTATCTTTTAGAATGATTTTTTGACATATTATCCACTAATGTGATATCTAGACAAAATCTGTTTGCTTTCAATAAAAACTAAATTAATAAATGTCTAACAAAATTAATCGGTTTGGGATGGCAATGCTATTTTTTAACCATAAAAGACGAAATCAGAAACAACGTTTTACTAAAAAATAATAAATAATAAATTGGGATGGCTTCTAACATTGGTGTAGAAGAACCCCCGGTTGCTGTTCTGATTCACCCAGAAGAATACGAACCCGTTTTTGAGAAACCCTCCGTTGGGGTCACTCTCATCACCGGCTATCTCGGTGCTGGCAAGTCCACCGTAAGTTATGTGCTTTTGCACTTCTGTTTTGTTTTCTTATATCTTTTTGCTGTCGTTGTTGTTGCTTGTTACTGAATTCTGGAATGAGGATTTTGGTTGTGTAAATATGTGTACTTTTAGACTTGTTCTTTTTCCCTTTTTCTTTGGGTTTTGCTCATGATTGCCTTGGAATTACTCTATCAGTTGTTAAAATTTAAAAATTTGTTATTACATGTCAGTGAATAGGCACTTGGTAGCCTTTTTTTTCCCGTTATTATTATTATTTTTATTGTTTGATATTTTGTTGTTGCTACTTTTTGTTTTTGGAATTGGAAGTGTGACTGGATTAAAACCTCTGTAACAGAAAAAAGCTTACTTCATTATACAGAAAATTCAAGATACTCAACTAATATAAAGTAAAGCTGTACAATCAATTAGCACATGTTGGAATCTTTGGTTAACCTATTTGCAATTCAGCTGGTGAATCACATTTTGAATTCCCAGCATGGGAAGAGGATTGCTGTCATATTGAATGAATTTGGTGAGGAAATCGGAGTGGAGAGAGCCATGATTAATGAAGGGGACGGTGGCGCGCTTGTTGAAGAATGGGTCGAGCTTGCCAATGGGTGTATATGTTGCACGGTCAAGCACAGTTTGGTTCAAGCCTTAGAGCAGCTCGTGCAGAGAAAGGAAAGGTAAGAAACAAGGACAATTAGAGAACACATGAAATTTTTTTTGGTCGGTTCGAGCCATGGAAAATTTGGAGCAAATGATTGTAAAATAGTAGCACTTAACCTGATGTTACTATCATGAATTGGATATTGAATATACTTTCAGTTGAGTAGAGTTTGATGGAATGTTTGGGATAAATTAAAGCTTCTCTTTTGGTGTGTTTTTCCTTGTTTTTTTGTCTCTAGGCTTGACCATATATTACTAGAAACGACTGGATTGGCAAACCCAGCACCATTGGCATCTGTTCTTTGGTTGGATGAACAATTAGAAGCAGCAGTGAAGCTTGATTCCATTGTCACTGTAAGTTTTTTTCTTTTCAACAACATTCATTGACGTATCTTTTTGTTTTAGTGTGAGTATCACAGTAACTTTTTAACAGATCTAGGGTTTTCTTTAGCTTTTTAACAAGAAACTGGCACAGTTGAATGTCCTTTCACTCTATGTTTGTCTCAGGTTTCTGGTTTTAAGTTTAACTTTTATGTGATATGTTTTCTACCATACATTGGAGTTTGGCTCTTTGGCTTCTAATATTCTATAAACCAGTGCCTTTGATATGAATGCAGCACCTTATAGGAAAACCCAATCAGCCTTTTTTTATCCCATGGTACCTATGAATTATATTCAATTGATCTAGTGTATCTCCTTTGGTGCAAGATTTGATGCATTCTTTAATTTGAGAAATTTTTAAAATTTGAAGTATTTAATTATCGAGTGATAATTCAGGCAGCCTCCTTGATACGATTAAATGACAAGAGAGGTGTTAAACTGCTCGTAAGTTAAATCCTTTTGCTCCTCAATTCAGACCTGCCGAGATTTTCTCTAAAGCTGTACTAGTAAGCTCAAGAACTTTATTTTCGCATAAATTTATCAAAAAAGAAAGAAAGAAAACACGGTAGCTTTTTAATATTATGTTTAAATCTTTTTTTTTCTTTGGAATTTCCTAAATACCAAAGTCTTGTGGTTACAGTTGTTCCATTCCATTCCAAGCTGATGAAACTCTATTAGATATTTATAGTTGTTGAACTACTATACTTTTATGATGTTAAACTTCGTGGCTCGGTTTCCGCTAATCTATTATTTGATGATTGAGGCTATTTTCTCTCTGATATATAGGAGCATTGGTTGCGTATCATGGAATCTTTACTAACTTAGTCTATGTTGTAATAGGTTGTGGATGCGAAAAATCTTCGATTTCAACTTACTGAGCATCGCAGTTCATCTTCGTTCCCCGAAGCTTATTTTCAGATAGCATTTGCGGTAACTTTATACTACATTAACTGATTTTTGGTTATTAGTGACCTTTTTCTCATCTTTTGTTGTTAATAACCAAAATTTTAGAATTTGATGCAAATGTTCAAAAAAGAGATAGAGAAGGAGCATAAATAACTTTTTTCCCATACGAGCTTCACGCATAAAATGACAATACACTAACTTTATACCTGTATTTATTCTAACAATTTTGTTCAAGTAGAATGGTTATACACAAGTAGTACATCTACAGCCGAAGAATATCCATAACATACTAACACCACAAGACCATTCAACATAGGTGACTTTTAAGAATAACATATGGTGCTGTAAGGTTCTAACAATAATATTTCTTTTGTACTAAAAATTTTGAACATGGTAGAATTGAACACTGAGCCAGTACTTTTGCTGCTTGTTTCAGGATGCTATAATTCTTAACAAAGTTGATTTGGTATCTGCAGAGGGCTCTGAAGCTCTGCAGGAACTCGAGGAGGAATTACATAATATTAACTCCCTTGCAGAGATTATTCATTCCGTCCGATGTCAAGTTGAATTGTCTAAGATATTGAACCGTGAAGCTTATGATACTGCAGTAAATCATGCTTGTTTTTGGTTTTATCATTTGTTTTTTAATCTTGTTTTGTCTCCCAATCTGCATAAACCTAATGTTTGCCTCTAATCCCTCTCACAGCGGGCCATGCATTTAGAGACATTGTTAGAAGAAAATCGTTCTTTGTCTACTAAAAAGCTTCATGATAGTGGCATTAGAACCATTTGTATTTATGAGAAACAGGCAATTCATCTTGACAAGGTATACTTTCAGTTTCCATTTATGTTATTTTTATACGTAAATTAGATTTTTTTTATGATAAAAGAAAAGTTTTAATAAATTAGATATAACTGAGCAAGGCTCCATTTATAAGAATATAGTAGGTGTAAAAGGAGAAACCATCATAAAGAAAAAAAGTTTTAATCTCGGTGTATTGGAAAGAGAAATCAAAAGAGCTTTACACCAAATGGAGGCCAAATGTCTATCTTATTCCATAGACTTGCTTTTTAGATTCTTTCATTAAAAATGAGAATTACGCTTTAGTCACTCACACCAAATAGTAGATTGCTCATTGCAACAAGCTTTTGGCTTCCTTTCTTTTCCGAAAGCCAGCAAAACTAGTTAGCACTCGCTAATCCAAAGATCTGGGAAAAACCTTAACAACTCACTAATTCAAAACTAGTTAACACTCATGAAACCACTTGAAAACCACCTTTTGAATGTGGCTTCTGTCTAACAGGCTTCAATTCATAAGTTATGCTGCTGGGATTCTCCTCTTCCTTTTGTTAAATCTCAAATTATTGTTTGTTTCTTCAATGCATATTGCATGACAGTGAAAATTATGATCTTTCTTGAAGATAGTTTTTTGTGAAAAAAAAAAAGAAAATAAAAAATTCAGTATTTTAAATAAACTCTTTCATTGTTTTATATATTGCTCTAAAAAAGACTCGTATATGGCTTGAGGAGATACTCTGGGAGAAGAAATATGACATGGATGTCTATCGATGCAAAGGAGTGTTAAGTGTCCGAAACTCTGATCAGCTGCATACTTTGCAGGTAAATAATCATACTTGATGGTGTTCAGGAATATTATGATACTACAATGTGTGTGACTTGTATGGCTCTGTTGGTATTCTTATGTATCTAGGTAGGTTTATTTTTATCATGATTGTTGGTGGCCATTTAAATGTTTATATATTTTTAATTAAGTGTTCCTTGTCATTTGCGTCACTACTGATGTTTGAGAAAAGTTTAGTTGGTTATAAGATGCCTCATCTGTGCTCTAAATGATCTTTGATAATTAATCTATGTTAAATTTCGAGCTACCATGTACCATAAAAATATAAATAAATAAATAGAAAATCTTGGAGTACTGATGTGGCTTAACTCATTTCTTGTTCAGGTATTGATGTGGGCTGATTTTAATTCTCAATTGAATAAAGAAAAGATATCACATCCATAGTAAATTGATAACTCGTAGAATATTAAAATATGTTGAATTATTGATTATGATTATAGTATAGTGTGACTTATCAAAATGGCTTTTATGTTTTACTTCTATTTTCAATAAAGTTGCTTGTCTCCAATAAAATATGTAATAATAAATATAAAAAACCTCAACTCTCTTCATATTCCAAATTGTTTAGACTCACCTAGAAAGCCTAGATTCTGAAATTCTATTCAAACTTGACCGAAGGCTGGTTTGTGTGTGATTACATTTGATCTCAAAGCCCTGATAAATTAATGTAAGTATACTTTTTGTATCTAATATTTTCGAAAAGTTTCAAAACTACCCATAACCTTTAATTTGACTCAAGTTTGTCGCTAATGTTTGAAACAAGTTTCGATTTTATCCATACTGTTAATATTTTTTACAGTCAACTGTTAGCCATTTCTTTTTGTCTAATTTTTCTCTCAAACCCTTCCCTTCCTATGACCTCCCTTCTCCCTCTCTTCCTCCTCCTCTCACCACCATCATTGTAGCATGCTCTGTCAACCTCCTCCCTCCGTATCTGCCTCTCCCTCCACCCTCCACTTTTGAGCTCGACGGCAGCTGCTGGATTTGGCTCCTTTTTCTGCCTGTGACATGTCTCCTTTCTCCGCCTCTGCCTTCATTTCATCTATATCAGTAAATTGAGTGAGATCATTTTGATTCACTCTTCTTTTTGTTTTGCTGTTCTGTTGTGTTAATTTCCCTACCTCACCAGTTGCTACATTATTACTTCGATTGATTGAGATTTTCATAATGTTGACATGGTAGTGGAATTACTTTGTCTTTTAATGTTATTTATGCTTATTTCTTTATTGCCGAGGCCATTTGTTCCTTTAATCTGGCAGGCTGTGAGGGAGCTGTACGATATCGTTCCTGCACGCAAGTGGGAGAAGGAAGAAATCCCGATGAACAAGATTGTCTTTATAGGTAACTAGATGACCCAAGCAGAAATTTGACTAGTAAAAATACGCTTCTTGCACTTTTTTTCTCTACCAGTTTGTTAACATTGCTTGTTTTGTTTGCTGATTTTAGGTCATAATCTGAAAGAAGATATTCTAATAAATTCCTTGAAGGCTTGTGCAGCCTAATAAGCTAGTAAGCTGTAACGATTCTCTTTATGTTAGTAATCGCTCGATAATCAAATGATTTTCAAGTGACTGAGATTCAAAAAGAATGTTTAATTGCTCGATAATCAAATGATTTGCCAGTGACTGAGGTTCAAAAAAATGTTTTTCAAATCTAAGGATATGCTTTGAGTGGCATTTGCTCAGCTTATAGAGAATTTTAGTTTTCTAATATATTTATTTCCTTTTTTGTAGCTTACATGCATTTCTTCCCATTCCCCATTTTCTTCTTTTGCTGCCACTTGGATCTTTGTTACTGTGCAAACTCCACTAAGGGTGTGTTTATTTGAAGATAAAATCGAAGGAAGCGAGAAAAATTGGAAGGAAAATAACTACTTTCCATTGTTTGGTTGAAGTGGAAAATCCAAAGGGAAGATCCATTGTTTGGTTGAAGTGGAAAATTAAAAGGGAAGAAATGAATAGTGTAAAAAGGTGGGGGTGGGACTCACTAGATATTTTTCCCTCCAACGTTAGATGTAAAATGGAAGGAAAATGTATCACGGGATTATATTTCAATATAACCCTCTTCTTTTTTAATATACTTTATCTATACTAATATATAAAGCCAAGTGTCCAATTTTAGTAGACATCATTTGTCCTCAAATAATTAATTTTACAAACCAAATTTATGGACAAAATAGTAAAAATATATTTTTGTTTTTAATTAAAAAAATCATTAATCCACAAAAAAGTCAAATAACTACCGTAATGGCGAGAAAATTAAATAACTACTCCACTTATAAATATCTATCATTGTCTTCGGTCTTTTTTGTGCGTCTTGCTATTTTTTGTTTCTGCATTTATTAAGAAAGGGAGAATTCAACATATCAATAATTATGTTGTCATGCAACATCATCTCACAAGAAGGCGTGCAAACCATCTCGAAATGATTTGACAAGGAAGTTGATACAATTTCAATGCTAACACAGGTATTTATATTTTGTCTTTTGAAAAATACATGATAGAAACAAATTGGTCCAAATAATAGACATTATGATAATATAAGTGGTTAGTATTTATATTTACCGTTTATTTTATTTTTGAGTACCAATTTTTAATTTTTATAAAAAAAATTCAAAAGAGGAGTGCTCTTTATCTTATTCCATCTTTACATCTAAGGATTATTTTTTTGTATAACTGTAAATCGAGTACGGTTCAATATCTCAAACTTTTTAATATGAACCAACTTCAAACAATATATAAAGATAATACTATAATTTGATGTTCAACTTTTGAAGAAATCATCTGCCTTTAAACAATTCATTTCACAAAATAAATTTAATGGATAAAATAGTAACAATAATTTTTTTAAATATTTTATCTTCACAATGTAATATATAATATTTATTCAAATAAATTTTCATAATGAATAAATTTAAAGACATGTTATTGCACACTACTATATATAAAATACCTAATAACAAATAAAATTATGAATTTCATAATAAATAATTAAAATAAATATTTAACAAATAAAAAATTTTAAAATACACAATACATTCATAATCTAAAACAATATATAAAGAGAATAATAGTGTCCAATTTTCATATAACAATCTTAACCTTATTGATAAATAGTGATTGACGTAACTGTATTTTAAAAACTGGAATAAAATGCAATTATTATTAACTTTTTTTCATTCATATTGCGGTTACTTTTGTATTTTACGCACAACTTTCACTCATTGTGTCATCTTCTTGGTTCTACTAAATATAGTACTCTTTTTTATTTTTCAGGTAATCCTATTAGCCTCATATTTACAAAGTATAACTATATTTCTTGGGTTATGTAAATTTTATTTTATTTTTCTAACCATGGATACAAAACCTTTTCAATATTGGAAGAGAAAGTGTATGCCTATTATTCAAATCGTCATAAAACTTTAAAGTATATTTAGGTTGAATGGTATCAACACTTTGAGGGAATGGATTTAAACTTAAATAACTATTCTTAATGAAGAGCATTGGATATATATTTATTGAATTTTTTTTTAAAAAAATTGTGTATTTTATGCCATCTTTTATTTTTGTTGTGATGGATAGCGATAGTACTCACATCATCATTTTAAAATTCATTTTATAGTTACGCCAATTCATATAGTATTTTACAAAAATTATGTTTAACTAAATTTTTTTATCTTATAATTATTTTATATTTTGAGATTTAATATTTTGTATTTTTATTTTTATTCAAAAATATTATTTTTGTATTTTATTTTAATTTTATTAGTTTAAAAGTATCAATATTAATTTTAATTTTTAGAATAAATAAAAAGATGTGATTTTTTTATAAATTAGATTATTTAAAAATTATTCATTACAAAAGAAGTTAAGTTTAATTCTTGACATGTTAAATAAAAGATAGTTTAATTAGATAAAAAAAATTTAAAAAATAATATAAAAATATAAGAACACATATCAGATAAAAGTTTTTTTTTATTTCTACATCAAATTGATGAAATAAAAAAAAATTACATTAAATTGATAAAAAAAGATAGAACTGTGAAAAGTTAGGAATGAATTAAAAAGATAGAAAAATGATTGAAAATATAACTAAATAAGTAAACTAAATGGAAGAAAAATTGTAAGTGGAAGTTATGCATGAAATAATCGAATAAAATTTGTAGTTGATAAAGGCAATGAAAGGCGATGGAGGCGATGCAATTGAGCGTGTTGAAGAAAGGAGAACGGTGATAATAAGAGAAATACATAAAAGTGTGCATGAAGAACAAAATTGGTAGATTTTTTAAAAAAAGACGGTTTAAACAAAAGCATATAAACTAAAACTAACATAAAATTAAACAAAACATAAAGATGGTGAATAATATAAAGATATTGATAAAATAGAGGATATAAACTAAAACTAAAATAGAATTAAACAAAACATGAAGATGGTAAAAAATGTGAAGACATTGATGTTCACTTAGTTACAGACACTCGGTATTGGAAGATGTGTTATCATGGTTATAAGAGTAATAAAACTGTTTTTATTTTAGTGTGAAGTTGTTAGATTTTTCACCTTTTGTTATATGGTGCGAAGATTATATATAATATAATAAATGGTACATGTTCTCATATATAAGAACATGGAACTTAATATTACTCTTTCATGGAGTTTCTCAACCTTAATAAAAGAACTAATATCATTTACACTTAATGCTTATTTTTGTACTTAATAAAAAAACTAATATAATTTAACTTTAATTTTTAAATTTCAAGATACATGAAAAGTTGTAACCTTTTATGTATTAGATAATTTAAAAGATACTTATTATATATAGGAAGTTAAAAATATTCTAAACTTAAAAATTAGTTTTTTTAATAACAAAATTAAATTTGTTTAAAATCGTAAGGAGATCGAGTTAAAAAGAGAAAGAGAAAGTTGAAACTTTTTAACTAATTACAAAGAATTATTACCATCAAAACTATTAAATCTGAGTATATTAAGTGAGGTTTAAGAAGCAAACTAGATAAATCTAAAAGTTTTTTCTCTCTTTTTATATAGTGTTTCACTTTAACTAACTATTTTTTATGGATAGTATTCAAATGACGAACAAAATAATAAGAAGATTCGTATTAGATTATGAAAGCTAATCTCATCCTTATAATACGACGGCGTTAGTTCAAAACATGTAAAATGAAATAATAAAGTATAGTTTAATTGATGTGCACAATAAAATAAATATGAAGCTTATAAAGTAGCAGTCAAATATGGATAATAATGGTTGTCTCTAAGGTACTATATTAAACTGCAAATTAAATTTATAATTATTAGTTAAAAAATGTACAATTATGTACTATTTTTTATTATTTTGGTTGAAAATAATATATTTTGATATTGTGTTTTAGGATTACTGACACCAAATTTTGATAATTTTAAAAATTTTTAAATGCTTTATGTCTTAATTCTTTTAGCAAAACTTCGACAACTCATAAAAGTTAACACAATAGTTATAAATCAAAATGATAGACAAGAGTAAAAGTTTTGATAATGATACTTAGTAATAATTAATAACGATCGGATGAAGAGGATGTGGAAGGAAAGAATAGTGTTTGATATAACAGTGACGATGAGACAATGACATGTATATGTATAGAGAACAATATATAATAAGAGAAAGAATAGTGTTTAATATAGTGAGACGATATAATACAAATATAAATTAATAATTTTGAAAGAATAATGCACTTAAAAATTGTTTAAAAAATTAAATATAAAATTAAAAAAAAATATTTTTTATCAATTGAAACTATGCGTGAAGATAAAAAGTGTTTTGAATATAAATTTTTATCTTTACTTTAAATTAAATACTATTAAAAATAAAAAAAAACTTAATAATGTTTCTAAATAGTTAATTACAAATAATATTTCTAAATCTTTATTTTTATGTTGTTACAACATAATAAGTTTGTTTAACATCTTATTTACTTTAAATTTATAATGTTTATACATTTTAAAAGTTAAATAACTTATAAAATTTTTATTTTTATTTTTTAATTTTTTATTCTTAATGTTTAGATTATTTTATTAAATTTATAATTTTAAAAATAAAATTATAAAAAATAATTTTTTCACAATAATAGAAAAGCGGCTGAATCGTGCCTGTTGAGCCGCTAGTAATATATAAAGATAAAAGTGTTCTTTCATACCATTATTTATTGTTTCCTTGCTTTTCATTTTTCTTCTATTCAAATATCTCTAAAAAAAAAATAAAAATCTACTCAACTTTTTTTCCTTCTCTTCATGAGATTTGATGACTTAGAGACATAGTAATATGGAATCTAGATTTTAGTTGGGTTATTAACATTGTTTGTCAGTTTGCTACATGAAAGTGTGTTAAATACGCCATTATGAAAGATTACCAAACTTTATGTAGTAAAATGATAAATCTCTCATATAGTAAGGATTCTCCTAATTTATGCTTTTTGAATTTCATGTGCGCATATTGATTTAAAGGGGAAGCTTGGAAACCATCACCCTACTTAGAGTACTGCAAGGAAGTCTTATATCTCCTTATCTATTTGTGTAGCGTATAGAAATCTCACTTCTTTCCGTTACTTGGAAGGTTAGTGCTGGTGATTAGGACCCAATTCCTATTTCGAGATGTGGACGAGGTATCCACATTATATTTTTCACGAATGATCCACTCATTTTTTTGTATTGCAAAATCATCTTAGGTTGGAGTGTTGGTTTCTCCACATTCTTGAGAATGCTACCTTATTGTTCTATGTCTACACACTTTCGCCTCCATGAGAAGTTACCATTATAAGAAAGGTAGATAGAAGCAGTGCATACCTTCATTCATTCTTCTGCCACTCCTTTGCATTCGAAATATCTTTCCATGAAAATTTCTAAACTTCTTGGATTGCTTTGGCTTTCAAAGATCAATCATTGGAGCATCTCTTATGGGTAATGAGTTTGAATTGCTTTGGCTTTCAAAGATCAATCCTTGGAGCATCCCTTGGAGGAGATTGAGCTCCATCATTGGCCATACATGGTCAAAGCTAGGGGTGTTCAAAATCGATTCAAACCGAACTAAACCGATCAACCGAACTAAAAAAATCGAAAACCGAACAAATCGAAAACCGAAAAAATATGTTTTGTTGTTTTTGTTGCGGTTCGGTTCGGTTTTCAGTTCTGACATTGAAAATCCCAACCGAACCGAACCGAACCGAAAAGATAAAAAACCTAAAAAAACCAAGCCCACCCCACCCCCTAAATGCACGTAACCTAGCCTACCCCAGCAATCCCCAAGCCCTACCCCCAAACAAAGAACATAACCTAGCCGCTCTCTCCCTAGGTCTCAGCACAGCCTCGCTCTCTGCACCTCTCAACGTCGGCGAGGGTCCGTTCCTCCCACCACCTCGCCGCGCCGCCGACCTTCCTCGCAGCATCACCTTTCCACTGCACCCTTACCACCTTACCCCCACACCCCACACCCAACCTAACCCCTTACCCCACACCTTACCCCCAAATGAAACCTAGCTAGTAGCCACTCTCTTCTCACACTCTCGCTCTCTGCACTCTCGAGGCCTGCGGCGAACCCACCTAGCACCGGCGAGACCGTTCCTCCCACCACCTTGCAGCGCCGCCGAACTCTCCCCCCTAGCGCCTCTGAACCTTCCTCCAATTGCTCCCTGGACCTCCTCGCGGACAGAGCACAACGAAGCCCCAACCCCAGCCAGCAGTGAGCAGCCCAACACCACCCTCGCACCCAGCAGTAGCATAGCACCACCCAGTCACCCAGCACAGCATCACGCCACCACACAGTAGCATTTCTGGCCACCCACAACTTAGCACCTCCGACCCAGCCACCGATTCAAGTCAGATATGGAGTCGGAGTCACCGAGTCAGGTATGTAATTTGACTAATTTCTGTTTTGAATTACTGAAAGTGCTCCTGTTTGTATTGTTGGTAGCTTGGTATTGTTGAAAAAATAATATAAACTGCTTCTGGTTATTATTAGTTTTTTTGGAAGAATAATATAAAATAAAAAGAAACTTTTGAAGTGATGTAGTAAGAAATCAGATTTGAAATCAGATAAATTGGTTCTGGATCTTGATAGGAAGATATTGAAATTAGATTTGAAGCATATTTGAAGAATTAAATTTGGAGCAGATTTGAAATCTGTGTATTATTGTTGATTGTTGGTTGAATTACTTTTGCTGAATTACTTTATTGTTTGTTGCTGGTATTGTTGTTGGTTTTTAATTTATTTGTTGTTGTGTTTTTGCTAGATTTTAATTTATTTGTTGTTGTTGACAAGTATGGAGCTTTCAGGATCTTTGTCTCCTTTTGTTGCCAATATGACAGCTCTGACTAATATGTAAGTGCTTAACTCTAAATCTCAGTTCATTGACTCTGGTATTTACAAGTTCTAATTGGAAAATCATTGCTTCTCTGTAGCTGGCTTGGGAATAACAATTTGTCAAGGCACATTCCTGACCTAGGTTCACTAACACTGTTAGAAACATTGTAAGTAACTCATTTTGTATGCAATTCCATGATCTAAATGTTTGAAATCAGAGAACTTTGATGTATTCATGCCATGAAGCTCACTATCTGGATATTATTATCGTATTTAAAGGCACTTGGAAGACAATCAATTCGACGAAGAGATTCCTTCATCCTTAGGGAACATAAACACTTTGCCTAAAGTATAAGCTCTGTCCTCTTTATACAAGAGAATTAAACTGGTTTTTGTGCTGTTTCTTGAATCCTGAGTAGATATTTAAGTCAGCCCTGTACAACTACGTTGTTTACATGAGTATGGCCCAAAAATTGTACAATTTATTTGAATTCCTTTTGTCGATAAATTTCATTGGATCAAGACTTTGTTAGCTATTGTGTATTTGCGTTTGTCGATTTCAATTTTATGACTTTGTGAAATAGTATGGCAGTATTTTTTTTGAATTGATTGAAAAACTGAACAAACCGAACCAAACCAAACCGATTTTAATTGGTTTGGTTTGGTTCGGATGGCCTTGATAAAAAACCGAACCAAACCGAACCGCAGTTTAATTAAACGATTGGATCAGATGGCTTTTCTCTCAAAAACCGAACCAAACCGCACCGCGAACACCCCTAGTCAAAGCTAGCAAAAAATTAAACTTAGTTTCAGTTAACCATAAATTTGGTTTTGGTTAAATACATTAACCAGTAACTAGGGGTAGCAAACGGGCCTAAATTTACCGGCCCGACCTGTGTAACCTGCCAAAAAAGATGGGCCGGACTGAAAAATTGGGACCGCCAAATAGCAAAAGCCCACTTAACCTGCACCGCTTAAACCGCGGGCTTTGGCGGGGCAGGACAGGCTTCCTCATCGGGCTTAGTGTTTTTTTGGTAAGGGGTATTTTTGTAATTTTTTGGCCAAAACCTAACTTCTACCAACCAAACTTACAAGAGAATAAAGATGAAAATTGAGTGTTTTGGATTATGTTTATTTTGTTTTGGAGACAATATTTATAATTATGCTTTGGATTATGTTTATTTTGATTTGAAAACAAGATTTATAATTATGTTTTGGATGAAAACATGGTTTATAAATTATGTTTATTAGATATTTATAATTACAAAGACTTTAATGTTTGTGAATATAAAAATTATAATTTTTTTATACCTTTATAAATTATAAATTTATTAAAATGATTGTGAAATTATATATATAATTTAATAGTTAATAGTAAAAAAGAGGAGTTTTGGCGGGTTTATCCCGCTAGCCTGTAGTTAGGCGGGACGGAGTGTGATTTTAGGACCGCCTCACTAGGCGAGGCTGGGAGGAATTCCCTGCTTGCCACCCCTACCAATAACCCAAGGTAACAAACTAGTTTTAAATGCAACTTATACAAAAAATTGATATTTTCATTTAGAGTTAAGTATGTTTTTGTCCTTAACATAGACTCCGAAAATTTGTTTCGTCCCCAAGTTTTTTTGCAAACAAAATCGTTCCCAAAGTTCATGCTTGTTTTAAAATGGACCTTTGGCACCAAAAATAAATTTTAATGACAAGTTTGCCCCTTGTGGTTTGTGTCCCTTGATTTCATTCCCGCGAATTATACTCCTACTCCTCAAGTAACTCCTAATGTTCCTTAAAATACTTGAAAGCTGAAACGTTGCTGTGAAATCCTCGAATACAGAGGTGCAAAGAGAGTCTACTGAACGGGTTGTCGTGATTTGGCTGGTTTAAACCTTAGAATCGGTGTGGTGAAACATTAGTGAGTGATCTTTGTAAGAACTGGAGTTTTTACATTCTAAAATCATTTTAATAAAATAATTTTAGTGTCAGGAATAGATTCAAAATTTAGAAGTTTTAATTTGAATATATGAAGGTGAAATTTGATTTCAATAAATTTTACTGAGTTGGAAATTGTATCTTTTTTGAAAAGTTTTTGTAAAAATGTGTACTGGAGCTTAAGATGGCAGTACTGACTCTAGTCTGTCCAGTACCGCATTTTTAGGAAAATAAGATTTTGAAAATTGATTTTTTGTTTTGAAAGGACAAAAATAATTTTGAATTAAAAACCGGGCACTAATCTTAAAGATTTTGGCCCAAAGTAGGTTAAACGGACCTAAAACGCTAACGGATTGGACCAGACCCAAGGCCCAACATATATATGCTCATTTAATGAGTGTTTCAGCCCATTCCACTTCATTTTGAAGAAGGGGGGTGCAGCTGCTATGGGAGAAGAGGGAGAAGAAAGAGCACTATTCACTCTCACCTTCATTTGCTTGTAACTTGAGCTACGGAACTCCGATTGACAAGCCGTTTGTGGTCACGCGAAGCTCTTGACAAGCTCTTCCTTTTTATCTAGATTTTGCTGGTAAGATCTCGAAACTCACCTACCAGTTTCCTGCCCTAACTTCTGCATTTTTGGAAGGTTTGGCTTTTGAGTATATTTTGTAGTTTTGCTTGTTTAGGTGAGCTCTAGTAGCGGGTAATTATTGGATTTTATCCCTAATCGCGTTGAGTAAGGTAAGTCTCTTCAAACTCTTGTGGATTGATGTTTTGGTTAGCCATAGTGTTGATTCTTGGTATGTTATGTGTATGGCTTGATAGTTGGTGAGTCTTGGAAGCTTGTTTGGACTCAAAGTGGTGGTTTGTGCATATTGAGAATCGGCCAAGGTATGATTTCGGTTTTGTTTATGTAATATGTAATGTTTCTGGACACTTAGACTAGTTGACCCTTGATGAGAGAATTTTGTGTCGGTATAAAATTTATCAATGAAATTCTGTCGTGAGTATAGTCTAAACCAACACGCAATCCTCACGTCAAACTTAGAAAAGGTGTCACCACAATTCAAAATCAATAACCGGGAGTAGAGTCCCAAGTCATTTTCCCTAGGAGTTGCTCTAAGATGCACATCATTGGTTAGGAGTTCTCTTGGTATTTTGGAGTTGAGTACAAGAAAAATAAATGGACAAGAATTGAAACAATGAGCAATTAACAATTGGAACAAGGAACCAAGAAATCAAGCTAATAAAGATATATGACAATCGATCAATGTAAAAGCCTTGGCTAGGGGTGAGAATTGGAAGTCCTATCATCATAGTCTCCATCAATTGTGATAAGAATTGGTTATTGCTCCACTTAGTCAACCTCTAACTATGAAGGCAAGTCAAGTGAAGATAATCAATTTGGATCCACAAGTTCTAGCCTAATCCAAGGGAAAGCCTAGCTTTAGGGGCATTCAAATCAATTAGCAATTTTCAATTATAAACCAACAAAAGATATTGACAATTCAGGTGTCTTCAATAATGAGAAATCTACTCCATAGCTATAATGAACATTTCTTCAAACACTTGGTGAGCAAAATTGGAAGACATTATGAAATTGAGAAGAAAATCCAAATCAAGGTTATCTACCACAAGCAATTAACAACAATCAAACAATTAATAACAATGAACATGAAATTCCTCAATGCATTAATAGAAATCAAAGTAATAAGATCCAAATCTAAGATCCAAAGTAACTTGAGCAACAAGAACACTAAATTGAGAGTAGAAGAATTAGATCTACAAATTGAAGCAATGGAGAATTGAATTGACAATAGATCTAACCAATGGATCCAAGAGAATTCCAAATTAAGAAAGCCAAAACCTAGAGAGAAGCTAGAGTTTCTCTCTCTAAAACCTAACTTTTAAAACTAACTAAAAGTGTGTAATAGTGTGAATGATGTGAATCCCCTCATCCTTTGGTCCTTTTAAGTCTTTTCCCTCCAAAATTCGTCCAGATTGGGCCCCACAGCTCCTGTGAAGTCGCCAGCCATAATTTCACTTAAAAATTCCTTCCAATTATGTATGTTTCCTTCCTCTCTTCTANNCTTTCCCTATAAACTCTGAAAACACTTAACAAACATATCACGGATTTGAATGGTAATAGAAGAGGATTAAAATATAGCATATTTGGTGTAAAAGAAGCATGTTGTCAACCATGAAGCAAAATTGGGAAAGAAACACAAAATCATGCATTTTACGTGAATAAGTGTGAAAGAATATTGATGAAACCCCCAAATTCCATACAAGATAAACCTTAAAAGTGGGGTTTATCAACCCTAAGATAGGATTGTATGATATTGGTGTATAAATAATTATATGTGAATTGACGTTAATTGTTGGTTGTACTTGATTATTGTGGTTGATGATGATTTTTGGGAATTATTGGTGTTGATGAGTATTGATGGTGGGTTGGATTATGTATAAGGTATGTGAATTGGGATGAAGATTTTATGAATTGTATGTATTGGTGTGTAATTATGATTTTGATGAGGAAATTTATTATTGGTGTTGTTGATGAGAATTGATAGATAAAGTGGTGTTGTTGTGTGGAATGAATCCGAATGAAAATAATGGTGATTACATGTTTTGATGATGAATGTTGTGAACTATTATTGTTGATGAGGGTTGTTGATATGGTTGATGAGTATTGACGAATATTGATGTTGTTGGTAATTGAAGGTGAGTGTTGAGATTGTTGATAAATGATATGAATTATGAATTTGGATGGGTAATGCTATTGATATTGAGAATGATTGGGGTTGAATGGGGGTAAACTCATGATGATTTTTAGTGATATGATGATGATGGATGATAGTGTGGATTAAAAATAGTTTTTAGTATGATATGTTGATGTTTGAGGTTGGTGATATTGTAATGTGTCGGAGGAGGATTGATTATAATGTTATATATTTGATATTTGAGGTTGAGAATAACGAAGTGTGAAGGAAAGATTTGGTATAAATGGTGGGATGTGACACAAACTACAAAGGGTGAGTGATGATGTAATTTGGAGTTTGTTATGGCTTTGGTTTGATTTTGGTTGAGGATTGTGGAAAGTTGAGGATTTGTGATTTTTTTGGTAAAAATGGATTTTTTTGGTGAATTTTGACGGATTATAACTTGAGCCTCGGTTTTCAAAATTTGTTGAACTTTGATTTACATTAAAGTTCATTGAAAAATCTTTAAATTGATATAAAGTTTGTAAAATTTGGATTTTATTAGAGGAAGTTATGACCATTCAAAATTTTGTGTCAAAATATGAAATTCTGCAAAGTTACAGAATTTTGTGATTTCAGATATGTGCGCACGCACAATCTTGTGAAATTTCAATTCTGTGCACACGCACAGCCTTGTGCGTACACACCAGTAAGGAAAGGCTTGCTGGTGAGAGCGCTAGCACGATCTGTGCGCGCACATATCCAATGGAATATTACAATCTGTGCACACGCATAGCTCTGTACACACGCACACGTTGGGAAGGCTAGTCTGTTGGGGGCGCTAGCACACCTTGTGCAAGCGGACAGAACTGTGAAATTTTGTATTTGTGCGTACGCACACCCCCTATGCGTACACACACATTTTAAAAATCTCTTTGGGTGTGCGCACGCACATCCCTGTGCGTACGCACACGCCCTATTTCTCAAACTTAAACCTTGTTTTTAACTATTTCACCTTCCCAGCAAGCTGGTAAGCTTCTATGACTCCATTTCACGTCTATGTGGCTTATTCAGGTATCAAAACATGGGAAAGGTCCTAGGGAATGTAAATTGGCATTGTTTGGAAAAGTTAGCTAACGGAGGTTTAGGTTTCTAGTGTATTGAGTATGAGTTGGTTGAAAGAGAAGGAAGAGTAGTAAACTTGGTGATTGTTGACAACGAGTCGAGAAGTTGATGAACTAATGAGTTGGAAATGTAAAAATTGATGATAGTTATGATGAGTTAATGTCTCAAAAAAGAATGATGAACTTGTTGAATGTTGAGAGTGTGCCAGGCATTATATCCTTGGGTTAAGTACGATGAGAATTTAAAGAGGAACGATGATCTGGTTGAATGTGAAAAACGTGCCAGGCACTATATCCTTGAGTTAATCATGATATTGTGCATGGCACTATATACCTGGGAATGAATTATGATTAGTAACCTTTTCTACTGCAAGAGTTTGCCAGACACTATATCCTTGGGTTACGGATGCGAGTGTGCTTGACACTATATCCGTGGGTGAATAGAGTGTGCCCGACACTATATCCGTGGGTCAATAGAGTGTGCCCGTGATAAACCACCATTTTATGGTTTATCTTGTGCTAATTTGAGTGGTTTTTATCAACTCTTTACTCACTTATTCATATGATTTGCATGATTTTACAATTCCTTCCCAATTTTATACTATGGTTGAAAACTTGCTTCCTAGACATCTAAATTATATATTTTTAATTTCCCATTATACCATTCGATGCCGTGATCTGTGCGTTAAGTGTTTTCAGGCTTTATAGTGCAAGAATGGCTTAGAGAATGGAAAGGAAGCTTGCAAAATGGAAAGAACGCAAGGAAACAAAGAAGCTGACCGGCGAGGAGCGACGCGGACGCGCACCTGGCGCGCACGCGCACATTAGCGCATTCACACCTCGACACGCATGCGCACTTGGCGCGTACGCGCAACAGGCAAGGAGGACAATCGACACGCGCGTTCACCTGGCGCGCTCACGTGACATGCGCAATCTACAAAAATTTCAGAAAACGCTGGGGGCGATTTCGGGCCAGTTTTAAACCCATTTTTTGGCCCAAAAACACAGACTAGAGCCAGGGAACAGCAGAAACTCAACACACATTCTCATTCTGCATAGTTTTAGGTTTAGTTTGGAATTTTAGAGAGAATTCTACTTCCTCCTCTAGGTTTTCTTCACATTCATAGTTCTTAGAATTTTATTGCTTTTGCTTGGGATATTGAGAAGAGTCACCACCTCCGTGAAGTTTCATCTATTCTAGTTTGTTTTCTTTGTCCCTTACTCTTTCATATTCTTAATCCTTGTTCAAAGTTACAATTGGATTATTTTTAGAATTTATTAATGCAAAGAACCATTTTTACTTTTAATTAATTTTCAGTTATTATTTATCATGTCTCACTTTTATTCCTCTCTTAATTCTATGAAAGTTATATTCATGATAATGGAGTAGTTCCTTCACTTGATTGGGAGTTGATTAAGAGGAGAACCTTGAGTTGGAATACTCAAGTGTTAATCCTTATTGGGAGTTATTGGCTGACTCTCCTGTCTCCGACTCTCCTGTCTCCGACTCTAATCCTTTCTTAGGAAAGGATTAGGACGCAAGTGATAGGATTAGTTGGAGAGTTACTTGACTTTCCTTATTACGTAAGAGATAACTAAGTGGAACGACAACCCTTTTATTATTACACTTGAGAAAATTCAACAAGGATAGAACTTCCAATTAATCTCCTTCCGGTCAAGACTTTTATTCGAATTATACAAATTCTCTCATTTATTTCTCTGTTTCTCAACTCAAAAATTTATTGAAAACCTCTGACCAATAAGCTGCACTCTTTTGTCAACTCGTTGGGAGAGGACCTGGGATTCATACTCCCATTATTTTATTTCTAAAAATCGTGACAATCCTTTTCTAAATTGATACGCGGAATCTTCATTGGTTAAGAGCTATAGTTGCAATGCTGTTTTCTCTACAAACTCTTAATCGGTGATTTTTCGCCACGTCAGCCCGACACTATATCCGTGGATGTGGCAGAAAAGCTATATCCAAAAAGATGTGTCGGGTTGGCATTTATGGACCGACAAGTGATATCACGAGCCAATAGGATAGACATTCATCATATGCATCTCTTATGTGCTTGTTTGCTTTGATTACTTTAGTTTGCCTAATTGTATAACATGCCTACTTGCTTCTTGAGTTACTTGTTATATATGAATACTATTTGTGCTTTACTTGTTTGCATTACCTGTGATTGTATGGTGCTGTGGAGGATAGGAAGGCGGTGGCAATGGGTCGCGTGGAGGGTTGGTTGGCGAAGGCTGTGGGATACAGCGGTATGGTTAGTATTAGTTAGAGATTCCCTAAATTTAGATAACCTGTTTATGGTTTATGGTTTAAGTTATTTATTTTATATTGTTAAGGCTTGAATATTCTGTATCGATGTGAAGTTCTAGGATTGCCTTCGGCGTCATAGAATCTTATATCTTACATTATTGGACATTGTTACCATACTGAGAACCTCCGGTTCTCATACTATATTTTGTTGTTCTTTTTCAGATGCAGGTTGCAACCCACCTCGGTGAGTTATTTTTGGTGGTGACAGAGTGGAGGATCTTTATCTGTTTTGGAGTCTTTTTGCTTATTTTGTATTATCTCTCGCATTTGTATTTACTTTGCCTATAGGCTTACTTTGAGAGGAAAAATTGTATAAGCTATTTTGCTTCCTTCAATTCTGTATGTTTGTATTTAATTAGTTGGCCTAAACTCCGCAGGCTTAGACTAGTATCTTACGATTATTATACTCTTATAAGCGTGGGTTGTGCACTCAGGACTAGGGACACGGACGCGTCAGGCGCGCGTACGCATGAGTGGGGTCTGCGTGGGGCTCAGTGCTAGCTCAATTCTTGCATAACTCTCTAGAATTTTGTACCAGGAATTGTGAAGGTCATCGATGCATACGCGTCAAGCACACTCACGCGTGGATACCTCTTTTTTTCATAGACATGAAGAGATGCATTTTTAGCACAAATTTAGTAGGCATGCAAGCTAAAAGGACCAAAACACTCAAAAATCCATGCAATACTTAAAATGGTGTGTTTTCTTCCACACTATGAATCCACCTACTTAAGATCAATGCAATCCTTCATGAACAAATTAACTAAGGCAACCAAAATCAAGTCTAGAACTAAGCAATCACCAAATCAACAAAGAGTTCAAGAACTATGTACAAAAGATACAAATAGGAAGATCTTACCATGGTGGGGTGTCTCCCACTAGCACTTTTGTTTAACGTCCTTAAGTTGGATGGTCATGAGCTCATGGCTTTTCTTCTTCGGGTGCAACCTCTAGGAGGAATACCTCAACTTCCTTGTTGCTTTTCACTTTTTCCCAATGGTATAGCTTTAGACGATGACCATTAACCTTGAAGATTGTGGGGCTAGAAGGATGACGCAAGCGATACACCCCATACGGCTGCACCTTCTCTACTCTATAGGGTCCTTCCCATCTTGATCTAAATTTTACGGGCATCAACCTCAATCTAGAGTTGTAGAGAAGGACAAGCTCTCTAACTCTAAATTCTCTTTTTCGGATGTTTTTGTCATACACCACTTTCATTTTCTCTTTGTAGAGTCTAGAACTCTCATAAGCTTATAATCTCAAACACTCCAATTCTAGTAACTGTAGCTTTCTTTCACTTCCGCCCCCCAAACTTGAGTTGTACTATTTGACGACCCAATACGCCTTGTGCTATATCTCCACCAGTAAATGGCAAGCTTTTCCATAGACCAACCGAAACAGGCTCATGCTAATTGGCATCTTGTAAGCCGTTCGGTAGGCCCATAGCGCATCAGTGAGCTTAGCACTCCAATCCTTCTGATGAGGTTTCACAATTTTCTCCAAGATGCGCTTGATCTCCCAGTAGGAAACCTCGGCTTGGCCATTCGTTTGGGGATGGTAGGCCGTGGCCACTTTGTGAATGATGCCAAACTTCTTTATTAGCCCTGTCATTCTCTTGTTGCAAAAATGTGAGCCTTGATCACTCACGATTGCTCGTGGTGATCTAAAGCGACAAATTATATTATTCCGAACAAAAGAAAGAACCACATTAGCATAATCCTTCCGGGTGGGTATCGCTTCCACCCATTTGGACATATAGTCAACAGCTAGTAGAATATAGAGAAAATTATTAGAGTTTGGGAAAGGCCCCATGAAGTCAATGCCCCACACATCAAAGATCTCACAAAACAATATAGTTTGTTGGGGTATCTTGTAACAACCCCGTTTTTCGAGTACGCGAGATCTTTTATGAAGGCACGGATTTCTCTGGAAGATCAGTAAAGGGAACACCTCTGATATATCATCAAGCATCTCAATCATCATTGTCATTATGTCATCTTTAAGCTAGAACCTCTTTTGAGATAAGCTCAACAACGTAATCATGAATAACCTATATTTTGAACCGTATCGATTAGGAGTTTTGATTCTAGTTTTGGTAAATAGTCACTGTTTGACGAACCGGACACGATTCATGAGAGAAGAGAGATAATAGAATAATATTATCATTACATTAGTATTAGAAGATGCTTGAATGATATTATAAGGTTACCTGGTATGTTTTTGTTAAAAACAGAAAATTGGTTTAACTGGTGTTCCGAGGGCTACCTGAAACTGTAGGTCGATCTCGGACGAGATCTTTTGTGCTGATCGAATATGACGGGTCCGGCTTGTGTGTGGTGGCCGGAGCTGTCGTGTCTGACTTGTTGGACTGGCAATGCTGCTGATCCTTTGTCACCGGAGGTTGGTGGTACCTGCAGGGGACTCTGATGCTTAAGTTAGCAAGGGTATTAAATAGGTTTTTAGTAGAATCAGAGTATGAGTTATACCTGGGTGCTCCAGTATATTTATAATAGCGTAGAGTGACCTTCTTAGATAAGATAAGTTAGTTATTGATGAGCGGATATTTTATACGCTTTTTGGGGGTAATTTCATGTAGATTTTAGCATGTTTTAATTAGTTTTTAGTAGAATTCTGTGATTTCAGGTATTTTCTGGCTGAAATTGAGGGAGCTGAGCAAAAATCTGAGTTAGGCTGAAAAAGGACTGCTAATGCTGATGGATCCTGACCTCCCTGCACTCGAAATGAATTTTCTGGAGCTACAAGAGTCCAATTGGCGCGCTCTCAACGGCGTTGGAAAGTAGACATCCAGGGCTTTCCAGCAATATATAATAGTCCATACTTTGCGCGAAGATAGACGACGTAACTTGGCGTTGAACGCCAAGTACATGCTGCTGTCTGGAGTTAAACGCCAGAAACACGTCATGATCCGGAGTTGAACGCCCAAAACACGTTATAACTTGGAGTTTAACTCCAAGAGAAGCCTCAGCTCGTGGATAGATC
>NC_029776.3:61091733-61093432 GCF_000817695.3 Arachis duranensis | reverse complement strand
AATGTGTGGTTGTCAGGCACACGTTCATAGGTGAGAATGATGATGAATGTCACGGATCATCACATTCATCAAGTTGAGAAACAAGTGATATCTTAGAACAAGAATAAGCCGAATTGAATAGAAGAACAATAGTAATTGCATTGATACTCGAGGTACAGCAGAGCTCCACACCTTAATCTATGGTGTGTAGAAACTCCACCGTTGATAATACATAAGAACAAGGTCTAGGCATGGCCGTGAGGCCAGCCCCATGATCTAAGATAGCATAAGACTGATCAAAGATAGCTACCAAGATGAAAATACAATAGTAAAAGGTCTTATTTATAGAGAACTAGTAGCTTAGGGTTTACAGAAATGAGTAAATGACATAAAAATCCACTTCCGGACACACTTGGTGTGTGCTTGGGCTGAGCATTAAAGCTTCTATGTGTAGAGACTTTTCTTGGAGTTAATCGTCAGCTTTTGTGCCAGTTTGGGCGTTTAACTCCCATTCTTGTGCCAGTTCCGGCGTTTAACGCCAAAATTCTTGAGCTGACTTGGAACGCCTGTTTGGGCCATCAAATCTCGGGCAAAGTACTGACTATTATACATTGCTAGAAAGCTTAGGATGTCTACTTTCCAACGCAATTAATAGCGCGCCAATTTCTGTAGCTCCAGAAATTCCACTTTGAGTGCAGGGAGGTCAGAATCCAACAGCATCTGCAGTCCTTTTCAGCTTCTAAATCAGATTTTTGCTCAGGTTCCTCAATTTTAGCCAGAAAATACCTGAAATCACAGAAAAAAAATACAAACTCATAGTAAAGTCCAGAAAAGTGAATTTTAACTAAAAACTAATAAAAATATAATAAAAACTAACTAAAACATACTAAAAACATACTAAAAACAAAGCCAAAAAGTATATAAATTATCCGCTCATCACACAACACCAAACTTAAATTGTTGCTTGTCCCCAAGCAACTGAAAATCAAATAAGATAAAAAGAAGAGAATATGCAATGAATTCCAAAAACATCTATGGAGATCAGTATTAATTAGATGGGCTTTTAGCTTTTTGCCTCTGAACTCTTTTGGCATCTCACTCTATCCTTTGAAATTTAGAATGATTGGCTTCTATAGGAACTCAGAATCCAGATATTATTATTGATTCTCCTAGTTAAGTATGCTGATTCTTGAACATAGCTACTTTATGAGTCTTGGTCGTGGCCCAAAGCACTCTGTCTTCCAATATTACCACCGGATACATACATGCCACACACACATAACTGGGTGAACCTTTTCAGATTGTGACTCAGCTTTGCTAGAGTCCCCAATTAGAGGTGTCCAGGGTTCTTAAGCACACTCTTTTTTTGCCTTGGATCACGACTTTATTTTTACCCTTGCCTTTTTCTCTCTCTTTTTTTTTGTATTCATTGCTTTTTCTTGCTTCAAGAATCATTTTTATGATTTTTCAGATCCTCAGTAACATGTCTCCTTTTTTTTCATCATTCTTTCAAGAGCCAACATTCATGAACAACAAATTCAAAAGACATATGCACTGTTCAAGCATACATTCAGAAGTCAAAGTATTGCCACCACATCAAAATAATTAATCTGTTATAAAATTCAAAATTCATGCAATTCTTCTCTTTTCCAATTAAGAACATTTTTCATTCAAGAAAGGTGATGGATTCATAGGACATTCATAACTTTAAGGCATAGAC
>NC_029776.3:61091498-61091643 GCF_000817695.3 Arachis duranensis | reverse complement strand
AACAGAAAAATAAAGAACAAGGAGATTAAAGAACGGGTCCACCTTAGTGATGGCGGCTTGTTCCTCCTCTTGAAGATCTTATGGATTGCTTGAGCTCCTCAATGTCTCTTCCTTGCCTTTGTTGCTCCTCTCTCATGATTCTTTG
>NC_029776.3:61089573-61091270 GCF_000817695.3 Arachis duranensis | reverse complement strand
CCATCATCTTTTTAGTGATGGGCTTGTCCTCATCAATGAGGATGTCTCCCTCTATGCTAATTCCAACTGAATTACAGAGGTGACAAATGAAATGAGGGAAGGCTAACCTTGCCAAGGTAGAAGACTTGTCTGCCACCTTATAATGTTCTTGGGATATAACCTCATGAACTTCTACTTCCTCTCCAATCATGATGCTATGAATCATGATAGCCCGGTCTATAGTAACTTCGGACCGGTTGTTAGTGGGAATGATTGAGCGTTGGATAAACTCCAACCATCCCCTAGCCACGGGCTTGAGGTCATGCCTTCTCAGTTGAACCGGCTTCTCTTTTGAATCTCTCTTCCATTGAGCGCCCTCTTCACAAATGTCTATGAGAACTTGGTCCAACCTTTGATCAAAGTTGATCCTTCTAGTGTAAGGGTGTTCATCTCCTTGCATAATGGGCAAGTTGAATGCCAACCTTACATTTTCCAGACTAAAATCTAAGCATTTCCCCCGAACCATTGTAAGCCAATTCTTTGGGTCCGGGTTCACACTTTGATCATAGTTCTTGGTGATCCATACATTGGCATAGAACTCTTGAACCATTAAGATTCTGACTTGTTGAATGGGGTTGGTAAGAACTTCCCAACCTCTTCTTTGGATCTCATGTCGGATCTCCAGATATTCACTCTTTTTGAGTTTGAAAGGGACCTCGGGGATCACCTTCTTCATGGCCACGACTTCATAGAAGTGGTATTGATGCACCCTTGAGATGAATCTCTCCATCTCCCATGACTCGGAGATGGAAGCTTTTGCCTTCCCTTTCCTCTTTCTAGAGGTTTCTCCGGCCTTAGATGCCATAAATGGTTATGGAAAAACAAAAAGCAATGCTTTTACCACACCAAACTTAGAAGGTTTGCTCGTCCTCGAGCAAAAGAAGAAAGAAGAGAGTAGAGAAAGAAGAAATAGAGGAGATGGAGGTGGCTTTGTTTTTCGGCCAAGGGGGAGAAGTAGTGTGTAGGTTGTGTGAAAATGAAAGAGTGAAGATGGGTTTATATAGGAGTGGAAAGGGGGTGTATGGTTCAGCCATTATGAGTGGTGAAGAGAATGGTGGGATTTGATAGGTGAGGGGTGGTGCACGAAATTGCAATAACACTTTTTGCAATCCGCACAACTAACCAGCAAGTGCACTGGGTCGTCCAAGTAATACCTTACGTGAGTAAGGGTCGAATCCCACGGAGATTGTTGGATTGAAGCAAGCTATGTTTATTTTATAAATCTTAGTCAGGATACCAATAGGGTTCTTTAGCCTTGTATAAAGTAAAAAGGGCATAAAATAAATAGTTGTTACTTTAATAATGGAGAATATGTTGGAGTTTTTGAGATGCTTTGTCCTCTGAATTTCAACTTTTCCTTGAAATCCTTTTCCCACACACAAGGTTCCTTCCATGGCAAGCTCTATGTAGGGTGTCACCGTTGTCAATGGCTACTTCCCATCCTCTCAGTGAAAATGGTCCAAATGCTCTGTCACAGCACGGCTAATCATCTGTCGGTTCTCAATCAGGTTGGAATAGAATCCATTGATTCTTTTGCGTCTGTCACTAACGCCCAGCCTTCTGGAGTTTGAAGCTCATCACAGTCATTCAATCCCAGAATCCTACTCGGAATACCACAGACAAGGTTTAGACCTTCCGGATTCTCATGAATGCCGCCA
>NC_029776.3:61089221-61089459 GCF_000817695.3 Arachis duranensis | reverse complement strand
TATCACCTTCTCCATAATTAAGCGCGAATGAACATCTTAGATAAGAACAAACGTGTTTGAATGGAAAACAAAAGTAATTGCATTAATTCATCGAGACGCTGCAGAGCTCCTCACCCCCAACAATGGAGTTTAGAGACTCATGCTGCCAAAGAGTGTATAATTCAGATTTGAAAATGTCATGAGGTACAAGATAAGTCTCTAAAAGTTGTTTAAATAGTAAACTAGTAACCTAGGTTTA
>NC_029776.3:61084197-61089081 GCF_000817695.3 Arachis duranensis | reverse complement strand
GGCTGTTTCTGGAGTTGAACGCCAGGTTGTGACGTGTTTTGAGCGCTGAACTCCAACTTGTAACCTGTTTCTGGCGCTGGACGCCAGACAGCAGCATGAAACTGGAGTTGAACGCCAGTTTACGTCGTCTATCTTCGCACAAAGTATGGACTATTATATATTGCTGGAAAGCCCTGGATGTGTACTTTCCAACTCCATTAAGAGCGTGCTAATTGGACTTCTGTAGCTCCAAAAAATCCATTCCGAGTGCAGGGAGGTCAGGATCCAACAGCATTAGCAGTCATTTTTCAGCCTAACTCAGATTTTTGCTCAGCTCCCTCAATTTCAACCAGAAATTACCTGAAATCACAGAAAAACACACAAACTCATAGTAAAGTCCAAAAATATGATTTTTGCCTAAAAACTAATAATATTCTACTAAAAACTAATTAAAATATACTAACATCTACATGAAATTACCCCCAAAAAGCGTATAAAATATTCGCTCATCACAACACCAAACTTAAACTGTTGCTTGTCCTCAAGCAACTAGATAAATAAAATAGGATGAAAAGAAATTAAGAAGTAATAAAATTTCTGAGTTTTAAGTGAAGCTCAGATTCTAATTTAGATGAGCGGAGCTAGTAGCTTTTTGTTTCTGAACCGTTTTGGCATCTCCCTTTATCCTTTGAAATTCAGAATGATTGGCATCCATAGGAACTCAGAATTTAGATAGTATTATTGATTCTCCTAGTGTAGTATGTTGATTCTTGAACACAATTACTTTATGAGTCTTGGCCGTGGCCTTAAGCACTTTGTTTTCCAATATTACCACCGGATACATAAATGCCACAGACACATGACTGGGTGAACCTTTTCAGATTGTGACTCAGCTTTGCTAAAGTCCCCAGTTAGAGGTGTCCAGAGCTCTTAAGCACACTCTTTTTGCTTTGGATCACGACTTTAACCACTCAGTCTCAAGCTTTTCACTTGGACCTGCATGCCACAAGCTCAGTCTCAAGTTTTTCACTTGGACCTGAATGCCACAAGCACATGGTTAGGGACAACTTGATTTAGCCGCTTAGGCCTAGAACTATTTCCTTGGGCCCTCCTATCCACTGATACTCAAAGCCTTGGATCCTTTTCACCCTTGCCTTTTGGTTTTAAAGGGCTGTTGGCTTTTATTCCCTTTCTTGATCCAATAATTCCTTGTAATTTTTTTTCGCAAGCTTGTTTTTCACTGCTTTTTCTTGCTTCAAGAATCAATTTCATGATTTTTCAGATCCTCAATAAGATTTCTCTTGTTCATCATTCTTTCAGGAGCCAACAATTTTAACATTCATAAAATTCAATATAAAAAATATGCACTATTCAGGCATTCATTTAGAAGACAAAAAGTATTGCCACCACATATAAAAATTAGAATTTTCCTTATTAAGAACTCGAAAAAAATATTGCCTCTTTATTCTAAGAATCTACTAATTTATTCATGTTTGATAATGATGAGAAAAATAAATTATAGCTTAGTTGGAGATAAAATCAAAATAGAGATACTAATCACTACTACTCCTATATAACTTCTAAGGTAAATTTCTATAAAAATACTATCACAGAGTTAAAGCTTAAAATTAGAACTTAACAACCTGTATTTTGGGAAGTGGATGTTCCTCTAGTCTGTGGGGTGCTTGGTCCTTCAAGGAATAGCTTCTGACGCTTTAGTTCCTTCAGTTCATATCCTTGCTCTTCCTGTTCCCTTAGGTGCCATGATCTTGATGAGTTTTAGCTCAGTGATCATGGCAAATCACACCAAACTTAGAGGTTTGCTTGTCCTCAAGCAAAAGAAAGGATAGGAGAGGAATAGAGGGAGAGGCAATTTCGAAATCCAAAAGATATGATGAGTTGAAAAAGATTTGAAAAAGATTTGGATTGGAAAAAGATTTGTGTTTATGTATGAAGCCATATTATAAAAAAAGGGTTTTAGAAATTAGGGTTTTTAGAAAATTAATTTGATTTGAAGGATGACATTTTGAAACATGTTTATGCAAGAAATCATGAATTGAAACATAAAAAAAATTAGAAAATTTGTAAAGAAAAACGAATTTTACCTCCTCCCCACCATCCTGGCGTTAAACGCCCAACTACTGCATGTTTTGGGCGTTTAACGCCCAATTGTTGCTTCTCCTGGGCGTTCAACGCCCAACTGTTGCTTCTTTCTAGCGTTGAACGCCAGGGAGTCCTTTGTTACTGGGCGTTTTTCTAAACGCCCAGGATGCTGTCGTTCTGGCGTTAAACGCCTAGAAGGTGCTTCTTTCTGGCATTCAACGCCCGGAAGATGCTCCTTTCTGGCGTTTAACGCCCAGATGGCTACCCTTACTGGCGTTGAACGCCCAGTGGGTGCTTCTTTTGGGCGTTCAACGCCCAAAATGTTTCTTACTGGCTTTTTCACGCCAGTGAGCTTCCAAATTCCCTTGTAACTCTGTGAATCCAATCAATTGCTATTTTACCTTGAAGATACTTTGACATATACCTGTAAAAATTAATTAATTAATCAAAACAAATAAAATTAAATTTTGTGATTAGCTGGGTTGCCTCCCAGCAGCGCTTCTTTAATGTCGTTAGCTGGACTATTACTGAGCTTTAATTAAGTCTCAGTTTTGAGCATTCTTGCTCAAAATTGCTTTCAAGATAATGTTTAACTCTCTGTCCATTAACAATGAACTTTTTGTTAGAGTCATTATCCTGAAGCTCTACGTATCCATATGGTGATACACTTGTAATTGCATGTGGACCTCTCCACCGGGATTTTAATTTCCCAGGGAATAATTTGAGCCTAGAATTAAATAGCAGAACTTTCTGCCCCGGCTCAAAGACTCTGGATGACAATTTCTTATCATGCCATCTTTTTGCTTTCTCTTTATAAATTTTTGCATTCTCGAAAGCATTGAGTCTAAATTCCTCTAGCTCATTTAACTGAAGCAATCGTTTTTCTCAAGCTAACTTGGCATCAAGGTTCAAGAATCTGGTTGCCCAGTAGGTCTTATGTTCCAGTTCCACTGGCAAGTGACATGCCTTTCCATACACCAGCTGGTATGGAGAGGTCCCTATAGGGGTCTTGAATGCTGTTCTGTATGCCCACAAAGCATCATCTAAGCTTCTTGCCCAATCCGTTCTACGGTTAATTACAGTCCGTTCCAGGATTCTTTTAAGTTTTCTGTTAGAGACTTCAGCTTGCCCATTTGTCTGTGGATGATATGGAGTGGCTACCCTGTGGCTAACTCCATAACGAAAGCAGAGTAAAGCTGTTTATTGCAGAAATGAGTGCCCCCATCACTGATTAATACTCTAGGGGTACCAAATCTGCTGAAGATGTGTTTCTGGAAGAATTTTAACACTGTTTTAGTGTCATTAGTAGGTGTTGCAATAGCTTCCACCCATTTGGATACATAATCCACTGCCACCAGAATATAAGTGTTTGAGTATGATAGTGTTTGAGTATGATGGTGGGAAAGGACCCATGAAGTCAATACCCCATACATCAAACAACTTAATCTCTAGGATCCCTTGTTGAGGCATGGCATAACCATGAGGCAGATTACCAGCTCGCTGGCAACTGTCACAGTTACGTAAAAACTCTCGGGAGTCCTTATAGAGAGTAGGCCAGTAGAAGCTACATTGGAGAACTCTTGTGGCTGTTCGCTCACTTCCAAAATGTCCTCCATACTGTGATCCATGGCAATGCCATATGATTCTCTGTGCTTCTTCTTTAGGCACACATCTACGGATTACTCCATCTGCACATCTCTTGAAGAGATAGGGTTCATCCCAAAGGTAGTACTTTGCATCTGTGATCAACTTCTTTGATTGCTGCCTACTATACTCTTTGGGTATGAATCTTACTGCCTTGTAGTTTGCAATGTCTGCAAACCATGGCACTTCCTGGATGGCAAAGAGTTGCTCATCCGGAAAGGTCTCAGAGATCTCAGTGAGAGGGAGGGATGCCCCTTCTACTGGTTCTATTCGGGACAGGTGATCTGCTACTTAGTTTTCTGTCCCTTTTCTGTCTCTTATTTCTATATCAAACTCTTGCAGAAGCAACACCCATCTGATGAGTCTGGGTTTTGAATCCTGCTTTGTGAGTAGATATTTAAGAGCAGCATGATCAGTGTACACAATCACTTTTGATCCTACCAAATAGGATCTGAACTTGTCAATGGCGTAAACCACTACAAGCAGCTCTTTTTCTGTGGTTGTGTAATTCTTTTGTGCGTCATTTAAAATACGACTGGCATAGTAAATGACGTGCAGAAGCTTGTCATTCCTCTGTCCCAATACTGCACCAATGGCATGGTCACTGGCATCACACATCAATTCGAATGGTAATGTCCAGTCTGGTGCAGAGATGACTGGTGCTGTGACCAGCTTAGCTTTCAGGGTCTCAAACGCCTGCAGACACTCCTTATCAAAGATAAATGGCGTGTCAGCAGCTAGCAGATTGCTTAGAAGTTTGGCGATTTTTGAGAAGTCCTTTATAAACCTCCTATAGAATCCTGCATGCCCCAGAAAGCTTCTGATTGCCTTAACATTGGCTGGTGGTGGTAATTTTCAATTACCTCTACTTTAGCTTGATCCATCTCTATTCCTTTGTTCGAAATTTTGTGCCCAAGGACAATTCCTTCAGTCACCATAAAGTGACATTTCTCCCAGTTTAAAACTAGGTTGGTCTCTTGACATCTCTTTAGAACAAGTGCTAGATGGTCAAGACAGGAGCTGAATGAGTCTCCAAATACTGAAAAATTATCCATGAAGACTTCCAGAAAATTTTCCACCATATCAGAGAAAATTGAGAGCATGCACCTCTAAAAGGTTGCAGGTGCATTACACAGGCCAAATGGCATCCTTCTGTAT
>NC_029776.3:61081752-61084096 GCF_000817695.3 Arachis duranensis | reverse complement strand
TTTAAGGTCGACTTGGACAGGGCTTACCCAGGGGCTATCGAAAATAGGATAAATAATCCCAGCCTCTAGTAACTTAGTGACCTCTTTCTGCACCACCTCCTTCATGGCTGGATTCAGCCGCCTTTGTGGTTGAACCACTGGCTTGGCGTCACCCTCCAGTAAGATCTTGTGCATGCATCTGGCTGGGCTAATGCCCTTGAGATCACTGATGGACCACCCTAGAGCTGTCTTGTGCGTCTTTAGCACTTGAATTAGTGCTTCCTCTTCCTATGGCTCTAAGGTAGAGCTTATGATTACAGGAAATGTATCACCTTCTCCCAGGAATGCATATTTTAGGGATGGTGGTAATGGTTTGAGCTCGGGTTTAGGAGGTTTCTCCTCTTCCTGAGGGATTTTCAGAGGTTCTACTATTCCCTCTGATTCCTCCAGATTAGGCTGAACATCTTTAAAGATGTCCTCGAGCTCTGATTCGAGACTCTTAGCCATATTGACCTCTCTTACCAGAGAGTCAATAATATCAACACTCATGCAGTCATTTGGGGTGTCTGGATGTTGCATGGCTTTGACAACATTCAACTTGAACTCCTCCTCATTGACTCTCAAGGTTACTTCCCCTTTTTGGACGTCAATGAGGGTTCGGTCAGTTGCTAGGAAAGGTCTTCCTAAAATGAGAGTTGCACTCTTGTGCTCCTCCATTTCCAGCACCACAAAGTCAGTAGGAAAGGCAAATGGCCCAACCTTGACAATAATGTCTTCAATCACGCCTGATGGGTATTTAATGGAGCCATCAGCAAGTTGAAGACATATCCTGGTTGGTTTGATTTCTTCAGTCAAACCAAGCTTTCTGATAGTAAATGCAGGTATTAGGTTGATACTTGCCCCAAGATCACATAAAGCTTGCTTGGTACAAGTACCCTCTAATGTGCATGGTATCATAAAGCTCCCAGGATCTTTAAGCTTCTCAGGTAAGCTTTTCAGAATGACTGCACTGCACTCTTCAGTGAGGTAAACCTTTTCAGTCTCCCTCCAATCCTTCTTATGACTTAAGATCTCTTTCATGAACTTAGCATAAGAGGGTATTTGCTCAAGTGCTTTTGCAAACGGAATCTTTATTTCAAGAGTTCTGAGATAGTCTGCAAAGCGGGCAAATTGCTTATCCTGTTCCGCTTGGTGGAGTTTTTGAGGATAAGGCATTTTGGCTTTGTATTCCTCAACCTTAGTTGCTGCAGGTTTATTGCCTGTAGAAGTGGGTTGGGAAGCCTTTTTAGAAGGGTTGTTATCAGCACTTATATGTTACTGATCCCCTACTGGCGTTTGAATGCCAGGGGTGGAAGCTGGAGTGGCGTTAGACGCCACTTCCTTAATTGTTACTTGCGTCTGAACGCCAGAACTGTGCTCCCCTTGGGCGTTCAACGCCGGATTCATGTTTGTTTCTGGCGTTGAACGCCAGGAATGAGCATGGGCTGGGCGTTCAGCGCCAGCCTTATTCCTCTCTGGGCTCTAATTGTCCTCAGAGGGATTTTTAGTAGCCATTTGTTCATTTCTTGGCTTCCTGCTGCTTTGAAGTGAGGTATTTAATGTTTTATCACTTCTTAATTGAACTGCTTGGCATTCTTCTGCTATTTGCCTTGACAGTTGCCTCTCTGTTTGCTTTAACTGTACTTCCATATTCCTGTTAGCCATTCTTGTTTCCTGTAGTATTTCCTTGAATTCGGCTAGCTGCTTGGTTAGAAAGTCTAATTGCTGATTGATTTCATTAGCTTGATCCACAGGACTGAGTTCAGCAGTTACTGTTTTAGCTTCTTCTTTCATGGAAGGTCCACTGCTTAGGTACATATGCTGATTTCTGGCAACTGTATCAATAAGCTCTTGAGCTTCTTCAATTGTTTTTCTCATATGTATAGATCCACCAGCTGAGTGGTCTAGAGAAATCTGAGCTTTTTCTGTAAGCCCATAGTAGAAGATGTCTAATTGCACCCACTCTGAAAAAATTTTAGAGGGGCATTTTCTCAGCATCTCTCTGTATCTCTCCCAAGCATCATAAAGGGATTCATTATCTCCTTGTTTGAAGCCTTGGATGCTTAGCCTTAGCTGTGTCATCCGTTTTGGAGGGAAATAGTGATTCAGGAAATTTTCTGACAGCTGTTTCCATGTTTTTATGCTGTTCTTAGGCTGGTTATTCAACCACCTCTTAGCTTGATCTTTTACAGCAAATGGAAATAGTAATAATCTGTAGACATCCCGATCTACTTCCTTACCATGTACTGTGTCAGCAATTTGTAAAAATTGTGTCAGAAACTCTGTAGGTTCTTCATGTGGAAGACCAGAATACTGGCAGTTTTGC
>NC_029776.3:61079401-61079945 GCF_000817695.3 Arachis duranensis | reverse complement strand
GAGGAAGGTGATGAGTGTCACGGATCATCACCTTCTCCATAATTAAGCGCGAATGAACATCTTAGATAAGAACAAGCGTGTTTGAATGAAAAACAAAAGTAATTGCATTAATTCATCGAGACGCTGCAGAGCTCCTCAGCCCCAACAATGGAGTTTAGAGACTCATGCTGCCAAAGAGTGTATAATTCAGATCTGAAAATGTCATGAGGTACAAGATAAGTCTCTAAAAGTTGTTTAAATAGTAAACTAGTAACCTAAGTTTACAGAATATGAGTAAACTAAGATAATTGGTGCAGAAATCTACTTCTGGGGCCCACTTGGTGTGTGCTGGGGCTGAGACTTAAGCTTCTCACGTGCCTGGGCTGTTTCTGAAGTTGAACGCCAGGTTGTAACCTGTTTCTGGCGTTGAACTCCAACTTGTAACTTGTTTCTGGCGCTGGACGCCAGACTGCAACATGGAACTGGCGTTGAACGCCAGTTTACGTCGTCTATCTTCACGCAAAGTATAGACTATTATATATTGCTGGAAAGCCCTGGATGTCTA
>NC_029776.3:61076996-61078306 GCF_000817695.3 Arachis duranensis | reverse complement strand
CTTGACCCTAAGTCACACAGAGCCTTCTCAAAGGTCATGGTGCCTATGGTACAAGGTATTGATAACTTCTCAGGATCCTGTCTCTTTTGAGGTAATCTCTGCCTAGTCAAGTCATCCAGTTCTTTGGTGAGCAAAGGAGGTTCGTTCTCCAAGTCTCATTACCAAATAACTTGTCATTCAGCTTCATGATTGCTCCAAGGTACTTAGCAACTTGCTCTTCAGTAACATCTTCATCATCTTCAGAGGAAGAATACTCATCAGAGCTCATGAATGGCAGAAGTAAATCCAATGGAATCTCTATGGTCTCATTATGAGCCTCAGATTCCCATGGTTCCTCATTAGGGAACTCATTAGAGGCCAGTGGACGTCCATTGACGTCTTCCTCAGTGGCGATCACTGCCTCTTCCTCCTCTCCAAGTTCGGCCATGTGGGTCATGTTAATGGCCTTGCAATCTCCTTTTGGATTCTCTTCTGTATTGCTTGGAAGAGTACTAGGAGGGAGTTCAGTAACTTTCTTACTCAGCTGACCCACTTGTGCCTCCAAGTTTCTAATGGAGGACCTTGTTTTAGTCATGAAACTTTGAGTGGTTTTGATTTGATCAGAGACCATGGTTGCTAAGTCAGAGTGGCTCTGCTTAGAATTCTCTGTCTGTTGCTGAGAAGATGATGGAAAAGGCTTGCCATTGCTAAACCTGTTTTTTCCACCATTATTGTTGTTGAAACCTTGTTGAGGTCTCTGTTGATCCTTCCATAAGAGATTTGGATGATTTCTCCATGAAGGATTATAGGTGTTTTTATAGGGTTCTCCCATGTAATTCACCTCTTCCATTGATGGGTTCTCAGGATCATAAGCTTCTTCTTCAGATGAAGTGTCCTTAGTACTGCCTGGTGCAGCTTGCATTCCAGACAGTATTTGAGAAATCATATTGACTTGCTGAGTCAATATTTTGTTCTGAGCCAATATGGCATTCAGAGTATCAATCTCAAGAACTCATTTCTTCTGATTCGTCCCATTGTTCACGGGATTCCTTTCAGAAGTGTACATGAATTGGTTATTTGCAACCATTTCAATGTGTTCTTGAGCTTCTATAGGCGTCTTCTTCAGATGAAGAGATCCTCCAGCAGAGCTGTCCAATGACATCTTGGATAGTTCAGACAGACCATCATAGAAGATACCTATGATGCTCCATTCAGAAAGCATGTCAGAAGAACACTTTCTAATCAATTGTTTGTATCTTTCCCAAGCTTCATAGAGGGATTCACCTTCCTTCTATCTGAAGGTTTGGACTTCCACTCTAAGCTTACTCAAT
>NC_029776.3:61075108-61076776 GCF_000817695.3 Arachis duranensis | reverse complement strand
TGGTGCATTAGAGAAACTAATTGAGGCTTAAGCTCAAAGTTTTTTGCTCCAATGGCAGGGATAGAGATGCTTCTCCCATAGAAGTCGGGAATAGGTGTAGTAAAGTCACCCAGCACCTTCCTTGCATTGTTGGCATTGTTGTTGTTTTTGGCTGCCATGTCTTCTTCTTGTTTGAAGATTTCTGTTAGGTCCTTTGCAGAGAGTAGTGCTTTAGCTTCTCTTAGCTTTCACTTCAAGGTCCTTTTAGGTTCAGGGTCAGCCTCAACAAGAATGCTTTTGTCTTTGCTCCTGCTCATATGAAAGAGAAGAGAACAAGAAAATATGGAATCCTCTATGTCACAGTATAGAGATTCCTTGAGGTGTCAGAGGGAAAGAAGAATAGAAGGAGAAGATAGAAGAATTCGAACTTATTAAGAGGGATAGAGTTCGAATTGTGCATTGAGGAGGAGTGTTAGTCCATAAATAGAAGGATGTGAGAAGAGGGGAAGAATTTTCGAAAATAAATTAAAAGATTTTGAAGAAATTTTGAAAAATTGATTGATGATTTTCAAAAACCAAGATTGAGAAAGAAATAAAGTGATTTTTGAAAAAGATTTTGAAAGTAGAAATCAAAAAGATTTGATTGAAAAATTAAAAAAAAGTGTGATAAAAAGATGTGATTGAAAAAATATAGTTTTAAAAAGATATGATTGAAAAATAACAAAAAATAGATTTGATTTTTTTAAAATTAATGACTTGGTTAACAAGAAATTTAAAAGATATGATTCAGACATTAAACCTTTCTCAACAGAAAAGGCAACATACTTGAAATGTTAAATCAAATCATTAATTGTTAGCAAGTATTTTTGAAAATAGAAAGAAATTGATTTTGAAAATATATGATTGAAAAGATATGATTTGAAAAAGATTTGATTTTGAAAAATTATGGAAACTTGAAAAAAATTTGAATTAAAAACAAAATCTTCCCTCTTGTGCCATCCTGGCGTTAAACGCCCAGAATGGTGTCCATTCTGGCGTTTAACGCCCAAAAATCTACCCTTTTGGGTGTTAAACGCTCAGCCAGGTACCCTGGCTGGCGTTTAAACGCCAGTTTTCCTTCCTCAATAGGTGTTTTGAACGCCCAGCTTTTTCTGTGTAATTCCTCTCATGTATGTTCTGAATCTTCAATTCTCTGTATTATTGACTTGAAAAGACACAAATAAATTTTTTTTTGAATTTTTTAATGATGAGGAATAATCAAAATGCAACTAAAATCAAATAAACAATGCATGCAAGACACCAAACTTAGAAGTTTGTATACTACCGACAGTAACAAATTGAGAATGCATTTGAGAAACAACAAAACACACAAGACAAGAGAATTTAAAGATCAGAGCAAGGAAATCATCAAGAACAACTTGAAGATCAAATGAAGAACATAATGCATGTAATTTTCGAAAATTAGAAGACTAAAAACATGCAATGGACACCAAACTTAAAATTAGACACTAGACTCAAACATAAAATTATTTTTTTGGTTTTAAGATTTTATAATTTTTTTGGATTTTTTTGAAAATTATATGGAAAAGAAAATAAAGAGATCCAAAATTTTTAATAGGAATTCCAGGAATCATGCAATGTTAGTCTAAAGCTTTAGTCTAAAGAAATTAGACATGGCTAGCCAAGCTT
>NC_029776.3:61069976-61075000 GCF_000817695.3 Arachis duranensis | reverse complement strand
TCTATAAATCATTCTTAAAAATTCTGAAGAAAAATACCTAATCTAAGCAACAAGATGAACCGTCAGTTGTCCAAACTCAAACAATCCCCGGCAACGGCGCCAAAAACATGGTGCACGAAATTGTGATCATCAATGGTGCCATCAACATGGTACGCTCAATTGAAATCTCAACTCTTTATCACAACTTCGCACAAATAACCAGCAAGTGCACTGGGTCGTCCAAGTAATAAAGCTTACGCGAGTAAGGGTCAATCCCACAGAGATTGTTGGTATGAAGCAAGCTATGGTCATCTTGTAAATCTCAGTCAGGCGGATTCAAATGGTTATGGAGGATTAATAATTAAAAGATAAATAAAACATAAAATAAAGATAGAGATACTTATGTAATTCATTGGTGAGAGCTTCAGATAAGCGTATGGAGATGCTTTGTCCCTTTTATCTCTCTGCTTTCCTACTGTCTTCATCCAATCCTTCTTACTCCTTTCCATGGCAAGCTGTATGTTGGGCGTCACCGTTTTCAATGGCTACAGTCTCGTCCTCTCAGTGAAAATGTTCAACGCGCTCTGTCACAGCACGGCTAATCAGCTGTCGGTTCTCGATCATGTCGGAATAGAATCCAGTGATTCTTTTGCGTCTATTACTAACGCCCCACAATCACGAGTTTGAAGCTCGTCACAGTCATTCAATCCTTGAATCCTACTCAGAATACCACAGACAAGGTTTGGACCTTCCGGATTCTCTTGAATGCTGCCATCAATTCTAGCTTATACCACGAAGATTTCGATTAAGGGATCCAAGAGATATCCACTCAATCTATGGTAGAACAGAGGTGGTTGTCAGGCACACGTTCATAGGTGAGAATGATGATGAGTGTCATGGATCATCACATTCATCAAGCTGAGGAACAAGTGATATCTTAGAACAAGAATAAGCCGAATTGAATAGAAGAACAATAGTAATTGCATTGATACTCGAGGTACAGCAGAGCTCCACACCTTAATCTATGGTGTGTAGAAACTCCACCGTTGAAAATACATAAGAACAAGGTCTAGGCATGGCCATGAGGCCAGCCCCATGATCTAATATAGTATAAGACTGATCAAAGATAGCTACCAAGATGAAAATACAATAGTAAAAGGTCTTATTTATAGAGAACTAGTAGCTTAGGGTTTACAAAAATGAGTAAATGACATAAAAATCCACTTCCATACCCACTTGGTGTGTGCTTGGGCTGAGAATTGAAGCTTCTATGTGTAGAGACTTTTCTTGGAGTTAAACGCCAGCTTTTGTGCCAGTTTGGGCGTTTAACTCCCATTCTTGTGCCAGTTCCGGCGTTTAACGCCAGAATTTTTGAGCTGACTTGGAACGCCTATTTGAGCCATCAAATCTCGGGCAAAGTATGAACTATTATACATTTATGGAAAGCCCAGGATGTCTACTTTCCAACGCAATTGAGAGCGCACCAATTGGGATTTTGTAGCTCCAGAAATTCCACTTCGAGTGCAGGGAGGTCAGAATCCAACAGCATCTGCAGTCCTTTTCAGCCTCTGACTCAGATTTTTGCTCAGGTCCCTCAATTTCAGCCAGAAAATACCTGAAATCACAGAAAAACACACAAACTCATAGTAAAGTCCAGAAAAGTGAATTTTAACTAAAAACTAATAAAAATATAATAAAAACTTACTAAAACATACTAAAAACATACTAAAAACAATGCCAAAAAGCGTATAAATTATCTGCTCATCAGTTGGCCAGACCTCTTTCCAGGGATTTGCTGATAACTTGGGTTGACTTGGTCCAATTTTTTAGTATCGGCAGTCTTTTTAAGTGATTATATAGCAATCCATAAGACTTCGTCAGGTTCTTTCTTGGGATCACTTTCGATAACTTCTTGCATTATTCTGTGTTCATCTTTGCCGATTTGTAGATGGCGGTTTTTGTCCTGGTTTGATCGTCCTTTAGGTGAATCGTGTTTTCACCTTTGTCAGTCGATCATTCCTATCGAGATCGTACAGTGAATCTGTTCTTCACTTTCTGTCGATCTGTTGCTTTATAATCGGACGATGAATGCTTCAGATTAATGCGTCTTAGGAATTTGTAGAATATCTGAAATGTATTTTATTCAAAGAAAGTGCAAATATATACAAGCGGGAGTTTTTCGTTCCCTTAAGTCGGATTAAATCTCAGTCTTGATGCTTCATTAAAAAACCATTTCAAGAAAAAGAGTGCATCTTGTGATGAGATCTTTTACCTTTCCTAGCTATAGTACCTTCCTAGGTTACAGGCGTGCCATGATCTAAGGAGTTCTCGTCCCTTGAGTTCGGACAGTCTGTAGTAGCCCTTCCCAAGTACTTCTTTGACTCAGTAGGGTCCTTACCAGTTGGCTGCCAGCTTTTCATCTCCAGGTCGAGTTGTTCCAATATCATTTCGGATTAAGATGAGATTGTTCTCAGCGAAACCTCTTGGCACTACCTTTTGATTATACCTGGAAGCTATTCGCCGTTTTAGTGCTTTTTCTCTGATCCGAACTCTTTCTTGGATTTCCAGAAGTAGGTCGAGCTCTTCTCTTTGAAGTTGAGAGTTGGTTTGTTCATTGTAGTGGACTACTCGGGGAGACCCTTCTTCGACTTCTATTGAAATCATTGCCTCCACTCCGTATGCTAATCGAAATGGTGATTCGTTCGTAGTAGAATGGGGGGTTGTTTGATACGCTCATAGGACTTGTGAAAGTTCCTCGGCCCAAGCTCCCTTTGCTTCTTGCAGTCTCCATTTCAGCCCGGCCAATATGACTTTGTTGGCCGCTTCGGCTTGTCCACTGGCTTGGGGATGTTCGATGGAGGTGAACTGGTGTTTTATATTCAAGTCGGCCACTAGTTTTCTGAAGGCTGCATTTGTGAATTGGGTGCCATTATCTGTGGTGATGGAGTATGGGACCCCGAACCTTGTAATGATGTTCCTATGTAGGAATTTCCGGCTTCTTTGAGCAGTGGCGTTGGCTAGGGGTTCTGCCTCGATCCATTTTGTGAAATAGTCTAACCTTACTATGAGGAATTTGACTTGTCCCGATCCCTGGGGAAAGGGTCCGAGAAGATCGAGTCCCCACTTTGCAAATGGCTAGGGTGAGGTCACACTGATGAGCTTTTCTGGCGGGGGGATGTGAAAGTTGGCATGCTTCTGACATGGTGGACATGTCTTTACAAATTCTGTAGCTTCCTTTCGTATAGTTGGCCAATAGAATCCTGCCCAGAGTACCTTTTTGGTGAGAGCTTGCCCTCCGAGATGATTGCCACAAATGCCGCTGTGTAGTTCCTCCAAAACTCCTTTGTATTGGAGGTCGGTACGCATTTTAACAATGGTACTGGGATCCCTCTTTTGTATAAGGTGTTGTTTATGATAGTGTTGTACTGTGCCTCCCTTTTTAACCTCTTTGCCTCCTTTTCATCTATAGGGAGCGCTTCTGTGGAAGACCAGAATACTGGCAGTTTTGCTGCACCATGATAATGAGCTGAGGATTCAGCTCAAAGCTACTAACTCCAATGGAGGGTATACAGATACTACTCCCATATGAAGTAGTAGTGGGGTTAGCATATAACCCCAGAGTTCTCCTGGACTGTTCATTCCCCCTTAATTCCATGATGGAATAAAAGACATGGTATGTATGTTAATATTATTTATTTTATAATAGTGGAATAAATAAAAATGGAATATAAAAACAATTTGAAAATATTTTGTGAAAATTTTTCGAAAAATTTTGAAATTGAAATCTGAACTTTATAAAAAAAAAAATTTCGAAAAAGTAGTTCAAAATTAGTTAGAAAATATAAATTTTTTTGAATTTTGAATTTTATGATGAAAGAGAAAAACACACAAAAGACACAAGACTTAAAATTTCTAGATCTAGTGCTCCTTATTTTCGAAAATTTTTGGAGGGAAAACACCAAGGAACACCAAACTTAAAAATTTTAAGATCAAGACACAAGAAAAACTCAAGAACACCTTGAAGATTCACAAGAACACCAAGAACAAAAGGAAGAACACCAAACTTAAAATTTTGTTGCCCGACTTCCTACTGCGAGGTACAATATGAGTGGTTCTCCTTCTCGTGGTCGAGATAGGATAGGTGGTCGTCCCAAGAATTCTTTGAAGTCTCAGAAGGCTTGCTCACATTCCGTTGTCCACTCGAAGTTTTTTCCCTTCCTTAAAGTAGCGTAGAAAGGGAGGGACCTTATCGCTGACCTTGCTAGGAATCTGGACAAGGCCGCCAATCTCCCATTGAGTTGTTGTACCTCTTTGACGCAGTTTGGGCTCTTCATGTTGAGTATGGCCTGGCATTTATCTGGATTTGCCTCGATTCCTCTTTGTGTGAGCATAAAGCCCAAGAACTTACCTGCTTCCACTGCGAAGGTGCATTTAGCCGGGTTGAGTCGCATGTCGTGCTTCCGTATAGTGTTGAACACTTGAACCAAGTCGGTTATATGGTGTCGAACACTTGAATCAAGTCGGTCAGTAATGTCTCTTCACTTTGTGTCTTTATCAACATGTCGTCCACGTAGACCTCCATGATTTTTTCGATGTGGTCTGAAAAGACCTTATTCATTAGTGGTGCACGAATTTGTAATCCGCACAACTAACCAGCAAGTGCACTGGGTCGTCCAAGTAATACCTTACGTCAGTAAGGGTCGATCCCACGGAGATTATTGGTTTGAAGCAATCAATGTTTATTTTATTAATCTTAGTCAGGAGGCCAGCAAGATTATTTGGTTTTAATTGTAAGAAGTCAAAGTATTTAAAATTATTAGAAAAATAAAAGAGAATCAAATCGTTACTTGTTGTGCAGTAATGGGAAATATGTTGGAGTTTTGGAGATGCTTTGTCCTCTGAATTTCTGCAATGTAATATTCAACTCAATTGTTTGTAAAGCACGTCTACGGCAAGCTGTATGTAGGGTGTCACCATTGTCAGTGGCTACTTCCCATCCTCTCAGTGAAAACGTTCCAGATGCTCTGTCACAGCACGGCTAATCA
>NC_029776.3:61069154-61069364 GCF_000817695.3 Arachis duranensis | reverse complement strand
GTTGAGAACGCGCCAATTGGACTTCTGTAGCTCCAAAAAATCCATTCCGAGTGCAGGGAGATCAGGATCCAATAGCATCAGCAGTCCTTTTTCAGCCTAACTCAGATTTTTTCTCAGCTCCCTCAATTTCAGCCAGAAAATACCTGAAATCACAAAAAAACACACAAACTCATAGTAAAGTCCAGAAATATGAATTTTGCTTAAAAACTA
>NC_029776.3:61067310-61069052 GCF_000817695.3 Arachis duranensis | reverse complement strand
TACCCCCAAAAAGCGTATAAAATATCCGCTCATCGCAACACCAAACTTAAACTGTTGCTTGTCCTCAAGCAACTAGATAAATAAAATAGGATGAAAAGAAATTAAGAAACAATAATATCTCAGAGTTTCAAGTGAAGCTCAGATTCTAATTAGATGAGCGGGACTAGTAGCTTTTTGCTTCTGAAAAGTTTTGGCATCTCACTTTATCCTTTGAAATCAGAATGGTTGGCATCCATATGAACTCAGAATTCAGATAGTATTATTGATTCTCCTAGTTTAGTATGTTGATTCTTGAACACAGCTACTTTATGAGTCTTGGCCGTGGCCCTAAGCACTTCGTTTTCCAGTATTACCACCGGATACATAAATGCCACAGACACATAATTGGGTGAACCTTTTCAGATTGTGACTCAGCTTTGCTAGAGTCCCTAGTTAGAGGTGTCCAGAGTTCTTAAGCACACTCTTTTGCTTTAGATCACGACTTTAACCACTCAGTCTCAAGCTTTTCACTTGGACCTGCATTGCACAAGCACATGGTTAGGGACAGCTTGATTTAGCCGCTTAGGCCTGGATTTATTTCCTTGGGCCTTCCTATCCATTGATGCTCAAAGCCTTGGATCCTTTTTACCCTTGCCTTTTGGTTTTAAGGGCTATTGGCTTTTTCTTTTTTCTTTATCTAATGATTCCTTGTAATTTTTTTTTCACTCTCTTTTTTTTTTCGCAAGCTTGTTTTTCACTGCTTTTTCTTGCTTCAAGAATCAATTTCATGATTTTTCAGATCATCAATAACATTTCTCTTGTTCATCATTCTTTCAGGAGCCAACAATTTTAACATTCATAAAATTCAATATCAAAAATATGCACTGTTCAAGCATTCATTCAGAAGACAAAAAGTATTGCCACCACATATAATTAATTAGAATTTTTCTTATTAAGAACTCGAAAAAATATTGCCTCTTTATTCTATGAATCTACTAATTTATTCATGTTTGATAATGATGAGAAAAATAAATTATAGCTTAAATAGAGATACTAATTACTACTACTCCTATATAACTTGTAAGGTAAATTTCTATAAAAATACTATCACAGAGTTAAAGCTTAAAATTAGAACTTAACAACCTGTATTTTTGGGAAGTGGATGTTCCTCTAGTCTGTGGGGTGCCTTCAAGAATTAATTTCTGACGCTTCAGCTCCCTTAAGTTCACATCCTTGCTCTTCTTGTTCCCTTGGGTGCCATGATCTTGATGAGTTTTAGCTCAGTGATCATGGCAACTCACACCAAACTTAGAGGTTTGCTTGTCCTCAAGCAAAAGAAAGGACAGGAGAGGAATAGAGGGAGAGGCAATTTCGAAATCCAGAAGATATGATGAGTCGAAAAAGATTTGAAAAAGATTTGGATTGAAAAAAGATTTGTGTTTATGAATTAAGATATATTTGATACTTTTGAAAAAGGGATTTTAGAAATTAGGATTTTTAGAAAACTAATTTGATTTGAGGGATGACAATTTGAAACATGTTTATGCAAGAAATCATGAATTGAAACATAAAAATTTAGAAAAATTAGAAAGAAAAACGAATTTTACCTCCTCCCCACCATCCTGGCGTTAAACGCCCAAACGATGCATGTTTTGGGCATTTAACGCCCAAATGCTGCTTCTCCTGGGCGTTCAACGCCCAGCTGATGCTTCTTTCTGGCGTTGAACGCCAGGAAGTCCTTTGTCACTGGGCGTTTTTCTGAA
>NC_029776.3:61065464-61065957 GCF_000817695.3 Arachis duranensis | reverse complement strand
TAAGCCGCATTGGAGGACTCTTGTGGCTGTTCGTTCACTTCCAAAATGTCCTCCATACTGTGATCCATGGCAGTGCCACAGAATCTTTTGCGCTTCTTCCTTAGGCACACATCTACGGATTACTCTGTCTGCACATCTCTTGAAGAGATATGGTTCATCCCAAAGATAGTACCTTGCATCTGTGATCAATTTCTTTGATTGTTGCCTACTATACTCTTTGGGTATGAATCTCACAACCTTGTAGTTTGCAATGTCTGCAAACATGGTACTTCCTGGATGGCAAAGAGTTGCTCATCCAGAAAGTTTTCAGAGATCTCAGTAAGAGGGAGGGACACCCCTTCTACTGATTCTATTTGGACAGATGATCTACTACTTGGTTCTCTGTCCCTGTTCTGTCTCTTATTTCTATATCAAACTCTTGCAGAAGCAACACCCATCTTATAAGTCTGGGCTTTGAATCCTGCTTTGTGAGTAGATATTTAAGAGCAGCATG
>NC_029776.3:61063556-61064104 GCF_000817695.3 Arachis duranensis | reverse complement strand
TCTTGTGTGTCCTTAGCACTTGAATTAGTGCTTCCTCTTCCTGTGGCTCTAAGGTAGAGCTTATGATCACAGGAAAGGTATTACCTTCTCCCAGGAATGCATATTTTAGGGATGGTGGTAATGGTTTGAGTTCGGGTTTTGGAGGTTTCTCCTCTTCTTGAGGGATTTTCAGAGGTTCTATTATCTTCTCTGATTCCTCCAAATCAGGCTGAACATCTTTAAAGATGTCCTCTAGATCTGATTCGAGACTCTCAGCCATATTGACCTCTCTTACCAGAGAGTCAATAATATCAACACTCATGCAGTCATTTGGGGTGTCTGGATGCTGCATGGCTTTGACAACATTCAACTTAAACTCCTCTTCATTGACTCTCAAGGTTACTTCCCCTTTTTGGACATCAATGAGGGTTCGGCCAGTTGCTAGGAAAGGTCTTCCTAGAATGAGAGTTGCACTCTTGTGCTCCTCTATTTCCAGCACCACAAAGTCAGTAGGAAAGGCGAATGGCCCAACCTTGACAATCATGTCTTCAATCACTCCTGATGGGTAT
>NC_029776.3:61062618-61063359 GCF_000817695.3 Arachis duranensis | reverse complement strand
AGTGAGGTAAACTTTTTCAGTTTCCCTCCAATCCTTCTTATGACTTAAGATCTCTTTCATGAACTTAGCATAAGATGGTATTTGCTCAAGTGCTTCTGCAAACGGAATCCTTATTTTACGAGTCCTGAGATAGTCTGCAAAGCGGGCAAATTGCTTATCCTGTTCCGCTTGGCGGAGTTTTTGAGGATAAGGCATTTTGGCTTTCTATTCCTCAACCTTAGTTGCTGCAGGTTTATTACTTACAGAAGTGGGTTGGGAAGCCTTTTTAGAAGGGTTGTTATCAGCACTTGTATGTGACTGATCACCCACTGGCATTTGAATGCCAAGGGTGGAAGCTGGAGTGGCGTTAGACGCCACTTCCTTATTGGTTACTGGCGTTTGAACGCCAGAACCATGTTCCCTTTGGGCGTTCAACGCCGGATTCATGCTTGTTTCTGGCGTTGAACGCCAGGAATGAGCATGGTCTGGGTGTTCAGCGCCAGCATCATTCCTCTCTGGGATCTGATTGTCCTCAGAGGGATTTTGAGTAAACATCTGTTCATTTCTTGGCTTCCTGCTGCTTTGAAGTGAGGTATTTAATGTTTTTCCACTTCTTAATTGAACTGCTTGGCATTCATCTGCTATTTGTTTTGACAGTTGCTTTTCTGTCTGCTTTAATTGCACTTCCATATTCCTGTTAGCCATTCTTGTTTCCTGTAATATTTCCTTGAATTCGGCTAGCTGCTGAGTTAGAAAGTCCAA
>NC_029776.3:61061667-61062075 GCF_000817695.3 Arachis duranensis | reverse complement strand
AAAACAGTAATAATCTGTAGACATCCTGATCTACTTCCTTATCATGTACTGTATCAGCAATTTGCAGAAATTGTGTCAGAAACTCTGTAGGTTCTTCATGTGGAAGACCAGAATACTAGCAGTTTTGCTGCACCATGATAATGAGATGAGGATTCAGCTCAAAGCTACTAACTCCAATGGAGGGTATACAGATACTACTCCCATATGAAGCAGTAGTGGGGTTAGCATATGACCCCAGAGTCCTCCTGGACTGTTCATTCCCCCTTAATTCCATGATGGAATAAAAGACATGGTATGTATGTTAATATTATTTATTTTATAATAGTTGAATAAATAAAAATGGAATATAAAAAAAATTTGAAAATATTTTGTGAAAATTTTTCGAAAAATTTTGAAATTGAAATCTGA
>NC_029776.3:61055161-61061327 GCF_000817695.3 Arachis duranensis | reverse complement strand
GCTAACCTTGCTAGGAATCTGGACAAGGCCGCCAATCTCCCATTGAGTTGTTGTACCTCTTTGACGCAGTTTGGGCTCTTCATGTTGAGTATGGCCTGGCATTTATCTGGATTTGCCTCGATTCCTCTTTGTGTGAGCATAAAGCCCAAGAACTTACCTGCTTCCACTACGAAGGTGCATTTAGCTGGGTTAAGTCGCATGCCATGCTTCTGTATGGTGTCGAACACTTGAATCAAATCGGTCAGTAATGTCTCTTCACTTTGTGTCTTTATCAACATGTCGTCCACGTAGACCTCCATGATTTTTTCGATGTGGTCTGAAAAGACCTTATTCATTAGTGGTGCACGAATTTGTAATCCGCACAACTAACCAGCAAGTGCACTGGGTCGTCCAAGTAATACCTTACGTGAGTAAGGGTCGATCCCACAGAGATTATTGGTTTGAAGCAATCAATGTTTATTTTATTAATCTTAGTCAGGAGGCCAGCAAGATTATTTGGTTTTAATTGTAAGAAGTCAAAGTATTTAAAATTATTAGAAAAATAAAAGAGAATCAAATCGTTACTTGTTGTGCAGTAATGGGAAATATGTTGGAGTTTTGGAGATGCTTTGTCCTCTGAATTTCTGCAATGTAATATTCAACTCAATTGTTTGTAAAGCACGTCTACGGCAAGCTGTATGTAGGGTGTCACCATTGTCAGTGGCTACTTCCCATCCTCTCAGTGAAAACGTTCCAGATGCTCTGTCACAGCACGGCTAATCATCTGTCGGTTCTCAATCAGGTTGGAATAGAATCCATTGATTCTTTTGCGTCTGTCACTAACGCCCAGCCCTCAGGAGTTTGAAGCACGTCACAGTCATTCAATCCCGGAATCCTACTCGGAATACCACAGACAAGGTTTAGACCTTCCAGATCCTCAAGAGTGGCCGCCGTCAATTCTAGCTTATACCGCGGAGATTCTGATGAAGGAATCTAAGAGAAGTTCATTCAGTCTGATGTAGAACGGAGGTGTTTGTCAGGCACACGTTCATAGATTGAAGGAGGTGATGAGTGTCACGGATCATCACCTCTTTCACAATTAAGCGCGAATAAACATCTTAGATCAGACCATACACACGTTTGAGTGAAATAGAAACAATTGCATTAATTAATCGAGACGCTGCAGAGCTCCTCACCCCCAACAATGGAGTTTAGAGACTCATGCCATCACAAAGTATGTAATTCAGATCTGAAAATGTCATGAGGTACAAGATAAGTCTCTAAAATTTGTTTAAATAGTAAACTAGTAGCCTAGGTTTACAGAATATGAGTAAACTAAGATAATTGGTGCAGAAATCCACTTCTGGGGCCCACTTGGTGTGTGCTGGGGCTGAGACTAAAGCTATCCACGAGTAGAGGCCTTACTTGGAGTTAAGCTCCAAGTTATGACGTGTTTTGGGCGTTCAACTCCGGATCATGACGTTTTTCTGGCGTTTAACTCCAGACAACAGCATGTACTTGGCGTTCAACGCCAAGTTACGTCGTCTTTCTTCGCGCAAAGTATGGACTATTATATATTGTTGGAAAGCCCTGGATGTCTACTTTCCAACGCCGTTGAGATCGCGCCAATTGAACTCCTGTAGCTCCAAAAAATCCATTCTGAGTGCAGGGAGGTCAGGATCCAACAGCATCAGCAGTCCTTTTTCAGCCTAACTCAGATTTTTGCTTAGCTCCCTCAATTTCAGCCAGAAATTACCTGAAATCACAGAAAAACACACAAACTCATAGTAAAGTCCAGAAATATGATTTTTGCCTAAAAACTAATAATATTCTACTAAAAACTAATTAAAACATACTAAAATTACCCCCAAAAAGCGTATAAAATATCCGCTCATCAATTAGCCTTTGATAAGTAGCTCCCGCATTCTTAAGGCTGAAAGGAATTACGATGTAGCAATAGTTTGCTTCAGGTGTTAGAAACGAGGTTTTTTCTTGATCCAGTGGATACATTGGGATCTGGTTGTACCCTGAGTATGCGTCCATAAACGAGAGATACTTATATCCAGATGAGGCATCTACTAGAGCGTCGATGCTTGGGAGTGGATAAGGATCTTTTGGGCAGGCTTTGTTGAGGTGAGTGTAGTCGGTGCACATTCGCCACTTACCATTTGACTTTCTTACCAAGACGACATTTTCTAGCCATAGTGGGTACTTAACTTCTCTTATGAATCTTGCCTCTAGCAGTGCTTGCACCTGTTCTTCCACAGCCTGAGACCGTTCTGGCCCGAGTTTTCTTCGTTTTTGTTGTATCCGCCGGGATCCTGGATAGACTGCCAACTTGTGGCTCATTAGTTCGCGATCTATGCCTGGCATGTCGGCGGCTTTCCATGTGAAGAGATCAACATTATCTCGTAGGAACTGTATGAGTGATTCCTTTGCGTCTCCTTGTAGGATTGTGCCAATATTAGTTGTCTTGTCCGAGGTGTCTCCGATCTGAACTTTCTCTACTTCTCTTTCGGGCTGTGGACGGAGTTCTTCTCGCCTCTGAACTCCACCAAGTTCGATTGTGTAGAATTCTTCTCCTTCGCCTCTGAGGTTTAGACTTTCGTTATAACAGCGACGCACCATCCTTTAATCTGCTTTTATCGTAGCTATCCCTTCTGCAGTTGGAAATTTCATACATAAGTGTGGAGTTGAAACTATTGCGTCGAGTTGGTTTAACGTTGTCCGACCTATTAAGGCATTGTAGGCTGAGCTTACGTTGACTACGATGTAGTCTATCTTGAGTGTTCTGGATTGGTTCCCCTTTCCGTAGGTTGTATGTAGCGATACGTATCCCAGTGGTTGTACTGGGGTATCCCCAAGTCCGAATAGGCTGTTCGGATATGCTCTTAGCTCTTTTTCTACTAAGCCGAACTTGTTGAAGGCAGTTTTGAATAAGATGTCAGCGGAGCTTCCTTGGTCAATTAATGTACGGTGGAGGTTGGCGTTTGCCAGTATGATAGTGATGACCATGGGGTCGTCGTGTCCTGGGATGATTCCAGATGCGTCTTCTTTGGTAAACGTAATTGCTGGGATGTCTGGCGCCTCCTTCTTTCCTTCGACATGGTATACTTCTTTGAGATGTCACTTGCAGGATGATTTGGAGATTCCTCCTCCCGCAAATCCGTCGTGTATCATGTGGTCGTGTCTTTCCGGTGTGCGAGGTGATCGCTCAGACCATCCGACATCTTCATCCCTTCTTCTTTTTCTTGTCTCTTCATCCTGGTTGGCCAAAAACCGATCTAGTTTTCCTTCTCTTACTAATTATTCTATGACATTTTTCAAGTCGAAGCATTCGTTGGTGGAATGTCCTCGGACTTGATGATACTCAAAGTATTCGTTCCGATTTCCTCCTCCTCTTTTGCCTTTGAGTGGCCGAGCTGGGGGTATTTTTTTCGTATGGCAGACTTCTTTGTAAACATCTACCAAGGATATCCTAAGAGGGGTGTAGTTATGATATTTTTTGATTTTCTCCCCGGAGCGATCTTCTTTTTTCTTGGATTCTTTGTCTTTGTCTCGGTAGGCGGAACCAAACCTCGAGGCTACCCCAAGTCGTGAATTCTCCTCCACGTTGATGTACTTCTGCACCCGTTCTTGTACTTCGTCCAGGGATGCAGGGTATTTCTTAGATATAGATTGGCTAAAAGGTCCTTCTCGTAAGCCATTTATGAGGCCTATAATGGCAGCTTCTGTTGGTAGACTTTGTATGTCCATGCATGTTTTGTTGAATCTTTCCATGTAGTTACGAAGACTTTCCCGATCTCCTTGCTTGATTCCTAATAGGCTAGGGGCGTGTTTAGCCTTATCTTTTTGTATGGAAAATCTGACCAGGAACTCTTTTGCCAGGTCATCGAAGCTCGAGATAGACTTTGGAGGTAGGCTGTCGAATCATCTAATGGTTGTCTTGGTAAGAGTTGGAAAGGCTTTGCAGCGAACTGCATCCGAGGCGTTAGTAAGGTACATTCTACTTCTGAAATTGCTAAGCTGATGGTTAGGGTTTGAAGTGCCGTCGTACAGAGTCATATCCGAAAGTTTAAAGTCCTTTGGGATTTTGGTCTTCATGATTTCCCTGGTGAATGGATCTTGATCCTTGCGAGAGCTATCCTCTGGAGTGGATCGAGTAGCTTTGGTTTTGAGATCGGCTTCGAGTTTTAGAAGCTTATCTTCTAATTCCCGGCGTCGCCTTATCTCCTGATGTAGATCCTCTTCTTTTTCGCGTTGATGTTGGGCTTCTTTCTCGAGTTGCTTTAATCGATCTTGAAGCGCCTCTATAGCTCCCGCGTTTGGGGAATTCTTTTTGTTGTTAAGTTGAGGAGTATCCTTTGGCGTAGTGTCCGCATTTTTGTGCGGCGTTCTATCCTCTAGATCTGAGTCGTGGTCGTTGTCATGGTCGTCCGCCATGGTGATAGGATGACTTCCAAGTTCCCCAACAATGGCGCCAATGTTCCGATGGTTACCTGAAACTATAGGTCGATCTCGGTCGAGATCTTCTGTGTTGGTCGGAGCCGACGTGTCCGGCCGGTGTATAGCGGCCGGAGCTGGTGTAATGGGGCTATGAATACCTATATCATGAGGTCTTTTCTTAGGTTGTAATGGGGCTAGGGTCAAGGTAGGGTTATATATATGGTTAAGTGGACTTGAATTTGAATCTTTGATTAACCTAAGCTTTCCACCTAACCTATGTAACAACCTATACAGTGCTAACCTAACTACCCATTATCCACTTTTTCACTTACTCATCCATTTTCTTTTCACTTCTCAACACATATGCATTGATTTTTATTGATCTTTACTTTGGGGCATTTTGTCCCCTTTTTATTTCTTTCTTTTTCTCTTTCTTTTCTTTCTATTTTTTTCTTTTTTTGTATTCATTTTTCTTTTCTTTTTTTTGTTTTTCTCTTTTTTTTTCTTTTGATGTTCTTATATACGACGGTATCAATGCATATGGTTTACACATTTAATTAACACATGAGTATGTACCTAATTCCCATTTTTTATCAAAACAAAAACATACCCTCACCTGAACCAATGTCCCAAGTTTTCCCACACTTAAATGAACACACACACACTAGTCTAAGCCAATCAAAGATTCAAATAAAGACATTTATGGTTTTTCGCTCTAGGCTTGTAATGTGCTCAAATTAAGAACAAGTGGGTTAATTACAGGCTCAAAGTTGGCTAACAAAGGTTGTTGTAAGGTAAGGCTATTTAGGCGAGTGGCTTAAACAAAATGATGGCCTCAATCACATACATGCATTCATACACACAATAATGGACATATAGAGTCAAACAAATCAAGGATCACAATTATAGAAGGAGAACAATGCACACAAGAAGGAAGATAAGTGGTTATAAGATGTAACCACGTAATTAGGCTAAAGACTCGCAAGCTTGTGTTCTTAGCTCAAATCCATGTTCAAAATACATTCTTCAAGCAAGCTTAACACCAAATATTTTTTAATTGGTAGGATGCTGGTGCACGAAATTGCAATCACACTTTTGCAACTCCGCACAACTAACCAGCAAGTGCACTAGGTCGTCCAAGTAATACCTTGCGTGAGCAAGGGTCGATCCCACGGAGATTGTCGGCTTGAAGCAAGCTATGGTTATCTTGTAAATCTTAGTCAGGATATCAGAAATTATCAAGATTGATTGTGAAAAACAAAAGAACATGAAATGATTACTTGTTTTGCAGTAATAGAGAATAGGTTGAGGTTTTGGAGATGCTCTATCTTCTGGATCTCTGCTTTCCTACTGTCTTCTTCATCAAACACGCAAGGCTCCTTCCATGGCAAGCTGTATGTAGGGTTTCACCGTTGTCAATGGCTACCTCCCATCCTCTCAGTGAAAATGTTCCTATGCTCAGTCACAGCATGGCTAATCATCTGTCAGTTCTCGGTCAGGCCGGAATAGAATCCAGTGATTATTTTGCGTCTGTCACTAACGCCCCGCCTGCTAGGAGTTTGAAGCACGTCACAGTCATTCAATCATTGAATCCTACTCAGAATACCACAGACAAGGTTTAGACCTTCCGGATTCTCTTGAATGCTGCCATGAATTCTAGCTTATACCACGAAGATTCCGATTAAAGAATCCAAGAGATAACTACTTAATCTAAGGTAGAACGGAGGTGGTTGTCAGGCAC
>NC_029776.3:61053936-61054734 GCF_000817695.3 Arachis duranensis | reverse complement strand
ACTAAAAACAATGCCAAAAAGCGTATAAATTATCCGCTCATCACAACACCAAACTTAAATTGTTGCTTGTCCCCAAGCAACTGAAAATCAAAATAGGATAAAAAGAAGAGAATATACTATAGACTCCAAAATATCAGGGAAACATAGCTCCAATTAGATGAGTGGGACCAGTAGCTTTTTGCTTCCGAACAGTTTTGGCATCTCACTCTATCCCTAGAAGTTCAGAATGATTGCCATCTATAAGAACTCAGAACTCAGATAGTGTTATTGATTCTCCTAGTTAAGTACAATGATTCTTGAACATAGCCAGTGTATGAGTCTTGGCTGTGGCCCAAAGCACTCTGTCTTCCAGTATTACCACCGGATACATACATGCCACAGACACATAATTGGGTGAACCTTTTCAGATTGTGACTCAGCTAATTGGGTGAACCTTTTCAGATTGTGACTCAGCTTTGCTAGAGTCCCCAATTAGAGGTGTCCAGGGTTCTTAAGCACACTCTTGTTGCCTTGGATCACAACTTTATTTCTTTCTTTTTCTTTTTCTTTTCTCTCCTTTTTTTTTTGAATTTTTTTTTCATTTTTCACTGTTTTTTCTTGCTTCAAGAATCACTTTGATGAATTTTTTAGATACTCAATAACAGTTCTCTTTTTCCTTCATTCTTTCAAGAGCCAACAATTTTAACATTCTTAAAACAACAAATTCAAGAGACATATGCACTGTTCAAGCATTCATTCAGAAAACAAAAAGTATTGTCACCACATCAAACTAATTCAACTAGTTTCAATGATAAATTT
>NC_029776.3:61050528-61051350 GCF_000817695.3 Arachis duranensis | reverse complement strand
CCGTTGCCGGGGATTGTTGAGTTTGGACAACTGACGGCTTGTCTTGTTGCTTAGATTAGGACTTTTTTTTTATTTTATTTTTTTTTGTTGGTTTAGAGTCTTTTAGTTGAGTCTAGTTTCATATTCTAAGTTTGGTGTCCTCTTTGTGTTTTTCCCTTAAAAATTTTCGAAAATTTTGAGTTTGATTTTCTAAAATTTTAAGTTTGGTGTCTTTTTGTGTTTTTCTCTCTCCTCTTTTTTTCAAAATCAAATCTTTTTCATAAAATTTTTTCAATCATATCTTTTTAATTGCTGTTTCCAAGATCTTTTTTATTAACTAATTGATTCAGTTTTCAAATTGCCTTGATCTTATTTTCTTTTTGATTTTCGAATTTTTATTTTAATTTTCTTTTTTTTATTATTTTATTTTTTTCGTTAATTCAAAAAAAAAAACAACATTTATCTCCTTGCAATCATCATCATTTCCCTTTTGTCCATCATGGACTTAAGTGGGATTAATCAGAAATCCGGAAGGTCTAAACCTTGTATGTGGTATTCTGAGTAGGATTCAATGACTGAATGACTGTGACGTGCTTCAAACTCCTAAAGGCGGGGCGTTAGTGACAGACGCAAAAGAATCACTGGATTCTATTCCGGCCTGATCGAGAACCGACAGATGAATTCCGCTATGCTGTGACAGAGCATATGCAATTGCTTTCACTGAGAGGATGGGAGGTAGCCATTGACAACGGTGAAACCCTGCATACAGCTTGCCATGGAAGGAGACTTGCATGTTTGAAGAAGAAGACAGTAGGAAAGCAGAGATTCAGAAGATGGAGCATC
>NC_029776.3:61048507-61049137 GCF_000817695.3 Arachis duranensis | reverse complement strand
ACCCTAGTCCTCAAGAACAGATAACTGAGCTTAATCAGCAATTGCTCCTGATGACAGAACAGTTAGCAGACTTTAAAGAGATGCTCTATGAAACTAAAGTTGCTAACAAGAGCATAGAACTGCAGTTGAATCAAGCAAAACAGCAATTATCTAAACAGATAACAGAGGAATGTCAAGCAGTTCAATTGAGGAGTGGGAAGACCCTGAATAACACTGCTCAAAAGAGTAAAAAGCCAAACAAGGAACAATTGACAGAGGACAACCAAACTACTGTTCAAAATCCCTCTGAGGACAGTAAGAGCCCAGAGAGGAACATTGTTGGCGTTCAAACGCCAGAAAGGGAAGGAAAGCTGGCGTTAAATGCCCATTCCTTGCCCAGTTCTGGCGTTCAAACGCCAGAAAAGGGGGAAAAGTTGGCGTTAAACGCCCAATTTCCTCCCAATCCTGGCGTTCAAACGCCTAGGGAGAATCAGACACCTGAGAGTGCTGACAGTATTCCCTCTAACAAGGCTTCTTCAACCACTTCTATAAGGAATAAACCGGCAGCAACTAAGGTTGAAGAATATAAAGCCAAGATGCCTTATCCTCAAAAACTCCGCCAAGCGGAACAGGATAAGCAATTTGCCCACT
>NC_029776.3:61047884-61048407 GCF_000817695.3 Arachis duranensis | reverse complement strand
TGGATCTTTGCTAAAATTTTCGCCACTTTTTTTTTTTTTGAACTGCTTTTTCTTGCTTCAAGAATCAATTTCATGATTTTTTCAGATTATCAATAACATTTCTCTTTGTTCATCATTCTTTCAGGAGCCAATATTCATCAAATTCAAAGTACATATTATGCACTGTTCAAGCATTCATTCAGAGAACAAAAAGTATTGCCACCACATATAATTAATTATAAATTTTATTATTAAGAACTCGAAAAACATAAATTACTTCTTTATTCTAAAAGAAAATCTACTACTTTATTCATGCCTAATGATGATGAGAAAAATAAATTATAGCTTAATTGGAAATAAAATCAAAATAGACATACTAATTACTACTAAATATCTTCTAAGGTTAATTTCTAAAAGGAATAATCTCTACTAAGTTGGAACAGAGAAATTGGAACTCAGCAACCTGTTGTTTTGAGGAGTGGATGCTCCTCTGGCTCTTTGGGGTGTGGTTCAAGGATTAATTTTTGACGCTTCAGCTCCCTTA
>NC_029776.3:61033304-61039189 GCF_000817695.3 Arachis duranensis | reverse complement strand
TTATGACGTGTTTTGGGCGTTCAACTCCGGATAATGACGTTTTTCTGGCGTTTAACTCCAGACAGCAGCATGAACTTGGCGTTTAACGCCAAGTTACGTCGTCTATTCTTGCGCAAAGTATGGACTATTATATATTGCTGGAAAGCCCTGGATGTCTACTTTCCAACGCCGTTGAGAGCGCGCCAATTGGACTTCTGTAGCTCTAGAAAATCCATTTCGAGTGCAGGGAGGTCAGGATCCAACAGCATCAGCAGTCCTTTTTCAGCCTAAGTCAGATTTTTGCTCAGCTCCCTCAATTTCAGCCAGAAAATACCTGAAATCACAGAAAAACACACAAACTCATAGTAAAGTCCAGAAATATGATTTTTGCCTAAAAACTAATATTATTCTACTAAAAACTAACTAAAACATGCTAAAATCTACATGAAATTACCCCCAAAAAGCGTATAAAATATCCGCTCATCAACCTCTAAGATTTTTTCAACCATATCTGAGAAGATGGAGAGCATACACCTTTGAAAGGTGGCTGGAGCATTGCATAGCCCAAATGGCATCCTTCTATAGGCAAAAACTCCAAATGGACATGTGAAGGATGTCTTTTCTTGCTCCTTGGGGTCTACCACTATCTGATTATACCTAGAATATCCATCCAGGAAGCAGTAGTAGAAATGGCCGGCCAACCTTTCAAGCATTTGGTCAATGAAAGGAAGGGGGAAGTGGTCTTTTCTTGTGGCATCATTCAACCTTCTATAATCGATACACATCTTCAATCCCGTCATTATTCTTGTGGGAATGAGCTCATTCTTCTCATTGGTAATGACAGTCATCCCACCTTTCTTTGGCACCACTTGAACTGGGCTCACCCATGAGCTATCAGAAATAGGATAGATAATCCCAACATTCCAAAGCTTCATCACTTCCTTCTGGACAACCTCTTTCATTGTGGGGTTTAGTCTTCTCTGAGGTTGCACCACAGATTTAGAGTCTTCCTCTAAAAGTATCTTGTGCATACATATGGCAGGACTTATGCCCTTCAGATCATTAATGGTCCACCCTAGTGCATCTTTGTGAGTTCTCAATACAGCAAGGAGCCGTCCTTCTTCTTCTTCACTCAAGGTGGAGTTGATGATCGCAGAGAAATTATCCGTTGTACCAAGGAATGCATATTTAAGGTGTGGAGGCAAAGGTTTCAATTCTTGACTTGGCTTCTCCTTTGCCTTTCCTTCAGAAGAGACTTCATTCACTTGTTCCTGTAAGGCATCTTGAGCTGTTTCTATCTCTTCTCTTTGTTCCTCTTGACTGATTGCTTCAAATGCTTCTTCCACCAGACCTTCTATCATTTCCACTCTTATGTAGTTCTCTTGCTCAGGAGGATGTTGCATTGATTTGAACATATTGATGATCATTTTCTCATTGTGTACCCTGAAAATTATTTCTCCTTTTTCTACATCAATAATGGCCCTTGTTGTGGCAAGGAAGGGTCTTCCCAGGATAATTGAATTATTTCCTTCTTCTTCTGTGTCCAATATCACAAAGTCGGCAGGGAAGATGAACTCTCCAACCTTCACTAATAAGTTTTCTACAACTCCATTAGGAATCTTGATTGATCTATCTGCCATTACAAGTGACATCCTGGTGGGTTTAATTTCCTCTATGGCAAGCTTTTTCATCATTGAGAAAGGCATCAAATTGATGCTGGCACCCAAATCACAGAGAGCTTTCTCCAATGTCATTTTTGCCTATGGTGCATGATATGACAAAACTCCCTGGGTCTTTAAGCATTGGTGGAATACCCCTTTGAATCACTGTACTGCATTCTTGAATGAGCATTATTGTTTCTTTTTCACCCCAGCATCTCTTTTTGTTGATGAGTTCTTTTGAGAATTTTGCATACAAGGGCATTTGTTCCAATGCTTCAGCAAGTGGAATATTAATCTCCAGCTTCTTAAACACTTCTAAGAACTTGGGAAACTGTTGGTCCTTGGTGCACGAAATTGTTATTACACTTTTCACAACTCTGCACAACTAACCAGCAAGTGCACTGGGTCATCCAAGTAATACCTTACGTGAGTAAGGGTCGATCCCACGGAGATTGTCGGCTTGAAGCAAGCTATGGTTATCTTATTTTTCTTAGTCAGAATATCAATAACAATTCTTAGTTTTATTTGTAAAAAGTAAAAGAACATGAAATAAATGGTACTTGTTATTCAGTAATGGAGAACAGGTTGAGGTTTTGGAGATGCTCTGCCCTCTGAATTTCTGCTTTCCTACTGCCTTCTTCTTCAAACACACATGGCTCCTTTTATGGAAAGCTTTGTGTTGGTAGATCACCGTTGTCAATGGCTACCATCCGTCCTCTCAGTGAAAATAGTCCAGGTACGTTTCCGCACGGCTAATCATCTGTCGGATCTCACTTGTGTTGGAATAGGATACATCTATCCTTTTGCACACTGTCACTGCACCCAACATTTGTGAGTTTGAAGCTCGTCACAATCATCCCTTCCCAAATCCTACTCGAAATACCACAGACAAGATTTAGACTTTTCAGATCTCAGGAATGTTGCCAATTGATTCTAGCCTTTACCACGAAGATTCTGGTCTCACGGATTTGAATGCTCTATTGTCAGGAGAGGCAACCAAACTCGTGAATCAGGAGTCCAAGAGATACACACTCAAGCTGTCGCCCAATGACTACGTTGAGCTCTGATAGAAAGGAAGTGGTTGTCAAGCATGCGTTCATAGTTGTGAGAATGAGGATGAGTGTCACGAATCATCACATTCATCATATTGAAGTACGAGTGAATATCTTAGAACAGAGACAAGCGTGATTGAATGGAAACAGTAGTAATTGCATTAATTCATCGAGACATAGCAGAGCTCCTCACCCCTAACCATGGGATTTAGAGACTCATGCCGTCAAAGGTACAATAAGGTATGTAAAAAATTTCATGAGGTGCAAATTGAATCTCTAAAAGTAGCTTTTATACTAGAGTAGTAACCTAGGTTTACAGAAAAAATGAGTAATTAAGTGCAGATAGTGCAAAAATCCACTTCCGGGGCCCACTTGGTGAGTGTTTGGGCTGAGTTTTGAAGCTTTCACGTGCATAGGACGTCCTTGGAGTTAAACGCCAGCTTTGGTGCCAGTTTGGGCATTTAACTCCAGCTTTAGTGCCAGTTCTTGCGTTTTGCTCCAGAAAAAGGGTTATGGTGGGCGTTTAAACGCCAGTTTGGGCCATCAGATCTCGGGCAAAGTATGAACTATTATATATTGCTGGAAAGTCCAAGATGTCTACTTTCCAACCCAATTGAGAACGCGCCATTTAGGTTTTTGTAGCTCTAGAAAATTCATTTCGAGTGCAGGAGGGTCAGAACCCAACAGCATCTGCAGTCCTTTCTCAGCCTCTGAATTAGATTTTTGCTTAGGTCCCTCAATTTCAGCCAGAAAATACCTGAAATTACAGAAAAACACACAAATTTATAGTGAAATCCAGAAATGTGATTTTTGAATAAAATTAATAAAAAATATAACAAAAATGAATAAAACATGCTAAAAAATATATGAAAATACTACCAAAAAGCGTATAAAATATCTGCTCATCACAACACCAAACTTAAACAGTTGCTTGTCCTCAAGCAACTAAACAAATAAAATAGGTTAAAAAGAAGAGGGTATACAATAAATTCCAAAATATCAATGAAGCTTAGTTCAAATCAGATGAGCGGGACTAGAAGCTTTTTGCTTCTGAACAGTTTTGGCATCTCATTTTATCCTTTGAAGTTTAGAATGATTGGCAACTATAGGAACTCAAAATTAAGATAGTGTTATTGATTCTCCTAGTTTAGTATGTTGATCCTTGAACACAGCTACTTATAAGTCTTGGCCTTGACCCTAAGCACTTTGTTTTCCAGTATTACCACCGGATACATAAATGCCACAGCACATAACTGGGTGAACCTTTCCAGATTGTGACTCATGTTTGCTAGAGTCCCCAGTTAGAGGTGCCCAGAGTTCTTAAGCACACTCTTTTTACTTTGGATCATGACTTTAATCACTCAGTCTCAAGCTTTTCATTTGGACCTTCATGACACAAACACATGGGTAGGGACAGCTTGATTTAGCCGCTTAGGCCAGGATTTTGTTCCTTTGGGCCCTCCTATCCATTAATGCTCAAAGCCTTGGATCCTTTTTACCCTTGCTTTTTAGTTTAAAGGGCTATTGGCTTTTTCTGCTTGCTTTTTCTTTTTCTTTCTTTTTCCTTTTTTTTTCGCAAGCTTTGTTTTTCACTGCTTTTTCTTGCTTCAAGAATCAATTTTATGATTTTTCAGATTATCAATAATATTTCTCTTTTTTCATTATTCTTTCAAGAGCCAACAATTTTAACATTCATAAACTTCACTATAAAAAATATGCACTGTTCAAGCATTCATTCAGAAAATAAAAAGTATTGCCACCACATCAGAATAATTAAACTATTTCAAGATAAAATTTGAAATTCATGTACTTCTTAAAAAAAATCTACTATTTTATTCATGTTTGATGATGATAAGAGGATTAAATTATAGCCAAATTGATAGAAGATAAAGTACTACTTATGTAATGTAAATTTTATAGCAGAAAATTAAAATGAAAATTAAAATGCAACTAATACTTATAAAAATAAACTACTCTAATACTAATGCTCATGTAACTATTAAAATAGGTCTCTAATAACAGAAGTTATCACAGAGTTAGAACTCAACAACCTTGATTTTGGGAGGTGGGTGCTCCTTCAATCTGTGGGATGCCTGGTGCTTCAAGGGATAGCTTCTGGCGCTTCAGCTCCTGTAGCTCACACCCTTGTTGCTCTTGTTCCTTGAGAAATTTGTAAATCATGATGTTCTAATTCTGCTGCTCTTCTTTGAGTTGATCCATAACTTCTTGCAGCTTGGTGACAGATACTTCTAAGCGGGCCCAATAGTCAAATTGGGGAAGTTATGGAAGAAGCTCATGCGCCCTTTTCTTAATGGAGTTATCTTGAATTTGAGGTCCATCCATTACCTTTTTGGTGATTGGGGATTCAACTGGGATGATTGATGAGCGGATAATTTGTACGCTTTTTGGCATTGTTTTTAGTATATTTTTGGTATGATCTAGTTAGTTTTTAGTATATTTTTATTATTTTTTAGTTAAAATTCACTTTTCTGGACTTTACTATGAGTTTGTGTGTTTTTCTGTGATTTCAGGTATTTTCTGGCTGAAATTGAGGGACCTGAGCAAAAATCTGATTCAGATACCAAAAAGGACTGTAGATGCTGTTGGATTCTGACCTCCCTGCACTCGAAGTGGATTTTCTGGAGCTACAGAAGCCCAATTGGCGCGTTCTCAACGGAGTTGGAAAGTAGACATCCTGGGCTTTTCAGCAATATATGATAGTCCATACTTTGCCCAAGATTTGATGGCCCAAACCGGCATTCAAAGTCACCCTCAGAATTCCCAGCGTTAAACGCCGGAACTGGCACAAGGATGGGAGTTAAACGCCCAAACTGGCACAAAAGCTGGCGTTTAACTCCAAAAAGAGTCTCTACACGAAAATGCTTCAATGCTCAGCCCAAGCACACACCAAGTGGACCCGGAAGTGGATTTTTATGTCATTTACTCATATCTGTACACCCTAGGCTACTAGTTCTCTATATATAGGACCTTTTACTATTGTATTTGAATTTTTGGACACCTAGTTCTTAGATCATTGGGAGGCTGGCCATTCGGCCATGCCTAGACCTTGTTCTTATGTATTTTCAACGGTGGAGTTTCTACACACCATAGATTAAGGTGTGGAGCTCTGCTGTACCTCGAGTATTAATGCAATTACTATTGTTCTTCTATTCAATTCCGCTTGTTCTTGTTC
>NC_029776.3:61028559-61030973 GCF_000817695.3 Arachis duranensis | reverse complement strand
CCACAACTCATCACTTTGGTTCAGAATAATTGCTCTTTTGGTGGAGGATCACTTGAAGACCCACATCAACACTTATCCACCTTCCTGAGGATATGCAACACTGTCAAAACTAATGGAGTACCTCCTGACAGTTACAAATTGATGCTATTCCCATTCTCTCTCAGGGATAAGGCTACTCAATGGTTGGAATCATTTCCAAGAGACAGCATCAACAACTGGGATGACTTGGTAACCAAGTTCCTTGCCAAATTTTATCCACCACAGAGGGTCATAAGGTTGAAGGCCGAGGTACAAACATTCACACAAATGGAGACTGAACCCATCTATGAGGCATGGGAGAGGTACAAAGCTCTAGTCAGAAAGTGCCCTTCCAACATGTTTAATGAATGGGAGAAGCTGCAAAACTTCTATGAAGGCTTGACACTGAAGTCTCAGGAATCATTGGATCACTCAGCTGGAGGTTCCTTGCAACTCATGAAAACTGCAGAGGAAGCCCAAGAACTTATTGATATGGTGGCCAACAATCAATACTTCTTTGCTCATCAAAGAAGTCGCCAACCATCACAGAGAAGAGGAGTAATGGAGCTAGAAGGAGTGGATTCAATCCTGGCTCAAAACAAACTAATGCAGCAACAAATTCAACAACAATTTGAGCAAATGACCAAAAGGATTGACAGCCTCCAAGTTGCAGCAGTCAACACTAGCCAACCATCAGCCACATGGGGACAAAATGAAGAAGCTCAAGAAGAGCCACAACAAGAACAGGTTCAGTACATGCATTCTAATCCAAATGAGGTCTATGGTGACACTTACAACCCCTCATGGAAGAATCACCCCAACCCCAGATGGGGAGATGCTCACAACCAAAACCAACAACCATGGCAGAGAAACTCAAACCAAAACAACCCAAGACACAATCAAAATTCCAACCAGCAGCAAACCAACCAAAATACCTATAGAAAACCTCAAAACAATTACCCCACTCACAACCAATATCAATCCACCAACCAAAACTCCTATCATCCACTAACCACAGCTCATAACCCACCACAAGCATCATCTGAACCCCAAAGAGTCACCAACTTGGAAACCATGATAGAAAAAATGATGAAACTCCAAGAAATGACAAACAAAAACCATGAGGCATCCATAAAGAACCTAGAAAGGCAGATCGGGCAAATTTCCAAGCAAATGTCTGTTGAGAGACCTTCAAGCTCACTGCCCAGTGACACAATCCCAAATCCCAAGGAGGAATGCAAGGCAATTCAATTGAGAAGTGGGAGAATATTGATGAGCAACAATGACACCACAAAGAAACAAAAAGAGAACATCAAAGAACCAACAGAGGAGGAGAAGCAAACAAAAGCAGATCAAGCTAAGGAGCAAGTTGTGGTGCCAACCAAAAGCAATGAGAAACTCAAAGAACAGGAGAACCAGCCACACAGCTCAAAGGAAAAGACTCAAGGACAGCAGCAAATTGAAAAGAGCATCACACCTCCACTGCCATATCCTCAGAGATTCAACAAAGAGGTTAAAGACCAACATTTCCACAAATTCCTTGAGACCTTCAAGAAACTGGAAATCAATATCCCTCTAGCTGAAGCACTTGAGCAGATGCCTTTGTATGCAAAATTTCTGAAGGACATTATCAATAAGAAAAGAAGTTGGGATGAGAAGGAAATCGCATCACTCACTGAGGAATGCAGAGTCTTGATTCAAAAAGGGCTGCCTCCCAAGCTTGAGGACCCAGGGAGTTTCTTGTTACCTTGCACCATTGGGGAAGTGACCCTCACTAAAGCAATGTGCGATCTCGGAGCAAGTATTAATTTGATGCCGTCCTCCCTGGTGAAAAAGCTGCACATAGAGGAAGTCAAACCAGTACAAATGTCGCTGGAGCTGGTAGATAAGTCAATGGTGCACCCTAGGGGTGTAGTTGAAAATCTCTTGGTCAAGGTGGACAGCTTTATATATCCTGCTGACTTTGTGGTTCTAGAGTCAGACGAGGATGATAGTGACTCTGTTATACTAGGAAGGCCATTCTTGGCCACGGCTAGAGCCATCATAGACATAGAGAAAGGGGAGTTAACTCTCAGGATGCATGATCAGAATGTCATTCTGAAGGTCTTACCAGAGGCACAGTTTAGTGAAAAGAAGAAAGACTATATGGAAATTGATAAGGGAGGATCACAGCTGAAAGAAGAAAATGACAAGGGAAGTCATAGCAATACCCCAAGGACAAGGATTGTGCAAATCAATGAAGAAGCTCAAGAAGATATTGGATTATTAGCCACTGAGAAGAGAGGCCCCCAAGAGAAGGCCATGGCCAGAAAAGGAAGATCAACAAAAGGAAAGATGAAACACAGAAACAAAACAAAAAGGGGTTGGAAGAACAGGAGGATCCCAACAGAGGGGCT
>NC_029776.3:61027213-61028553 GCF_000817695.3 Arachis duranensis | reverse complement strand
ACTACTACACTGTCAGCAACATACTCTCATTAGAGCATGCTGAAATTGAACACCAGAGAACAAAGAAGAGGATCACAGTCAGGGGAGACAAATTGAGGCTCTACAGGCACTATGATTTTCAACCTCCATGATCAAAGAATGAAGGATGTCAAGCTAGTGACATTAAAAGAGCGCTTGTTGGGAGGCAACCCAACATGAGGTAGTTTTCTTTTCATAGCCTTTTTCAATAAAAGGTTGAATAATTGGTATGTATTGCAAGAAACTAAGTTTGGTGTTACACACCAAAAACAATTTAAAGGGAGAATGTAGGATTCTAAGTTTGGTGTTCCACCAAAATTTCATTCAGAAATACATTCTAACTTCCTGCATATTGCTAGTCTCAAGCAATCAAGCAAATTATTCAACTATATAATTGCTTTTTAGTCCTAACTCTATAACCTGTAGCAAGAACATAAAAGTCTGCCCAGAGTCAAAATGTTGAATCAGAGGAAGTGGCAAGGAATTTGGCATCATGACTCGAAAAGGGGCACAACAGAAGGACGAACAAAAGAACTGCAAACCAATAGGTTGTATCTATACTTAACCTTTGCTGTTAAGAAATGTTTTGAGTATGTTCTGTTATAGTGTTCACTTAGTTCAAACAGAGTCAAATTTCTCTTAAAATAAGTAAGCTAGTTTAAGTTGTGCTTGTGTGTTTACTTTCACTTAGCTAAGAGCATGTTCTATCCCCTGCATCTTTAAATCAATAAAAGAAATGTTTGAATGTGAAGTGAGATAGTTCTCTGTTAGATAGAAACATGATAAAAGTAAGTGGTGGTATGTGTGTGATTGTATAATAACTCACTTTTAGTGAATAAGTGGACTAGAATGTCTTTTTCTAAGTAGAGAGTGACTTACTGTCTATGAATCTCAATAAGAAAATCCTTGGTTCAAAAGAAAAACAAAAAAAAGAAAGGAAAAGAGATAGACAAAAGATGGCAGAACCAAAGAAAACAAAAAGAAACAAAGCTGGACACCAATAGCTTGAACCTTAAAAATATATGCCTGTGGTGTCTGTGTATTAGGATCTGCTTGGACTACTAAGCTCTTTGGAGTGCTTCAACACTCGGTGACTTGGATTAACTAATCCGGGATCATCAGCTGAAAATCCACTATCAAGAGCAACCTAACTACAAGGCATTTAGTAATCAAAACAAAAGGTGCTGGGCATCAATGTTTAAGAGGAAAGGTGAGCCAAGTGTCCATGGTGAATAATGTGTCAAGTATAAAGAAAAGAAAATGGACTTGCTACACATGACACTCAAATAAAGCTTTGAACAAAGTAATAGCCAAGGATAAAG
>NC_029776.3:61024172-61025102 GCF_000817695.3 Arachis duranensis | reverse complement strand
CACTGAGAGGATGGGAGGTAGCCACTGACAACGGTGAAACCCTTGCTTAAGCTTGCCATGGAAAGGAGTAAGAAGGATTGGATGAAGACAGTAGGAAAGCAGAGAGACGGAAGGGACAAGCATCTTCATACGTTTATCTGAAGTTCCTACCAATGAATTGCATAAGTATCTCTATCTTTGTCTTTATGTTTTATTCGTATATCACCTACATCCATTTGAGTTTGCCTGACTAAGATTTACAAGGTGACCATAGCTTGCTTCATACCAACAATCTCTGTGGGATCGACCCTTACTCGCGTAAGGTTTATTACTTGGACGACCCAGTACATTTGCTGGTTAGTTGTGCGAAATTGTGTTTATGCCATGGTATTGAATACCAAGTTTTTGGTTTCATCACCGGGGATTATTTGAGTTGTGAAAAGTATTGATCACAATTTCGTGCACCAAGTTTTTGGCGCCGTTGCCGGGGATTGTTGAGTATGGACAACTAACGGTTCATCTTGTTGCTTAGATTAGGTATTTTTTTTTCAGAGTTCTTAAGAATGAATTCTAGAGTTTCATGATGATCTGTTTTTAATTTTCTGTTTCGAATCTGTTTCAACCCATTCCCCATTTACTCTTCTGTTTGATGCAATTTAATTTCTCTTTGTTAAGTTTCTGCAATTCCAAGTCCCAATCCCCTTTACATTTCAAGCCATTTACATTTCTTGTCATTTAAGATTCTTGCAATTTACATTTCTTGCTCTTTAAGTTTCTGCCATTTACTTTCTTGCTCTTTAAGATTCAACAATTTAATTCTTGTTCTCTTTACTTTCAATGCAATTTAAATTCTGCAAGTTACCCATCAATCAACCAAATCTTGATTCGCTTGACTAAATCAACCACTAAACTAAAATTGCTCAATCCTTCAATCCCTGTGGGATCGACCTC
>NC_029776.3:61007245-61008724 GCF_000817695.3 Arachis duranensis | reverse complement strand
ATTTGTCACCTCTGTTATTCAGTTGGAGTTGACATAGAGGGAGACATCCCTATTGATGAGGACAAGCCCATCACCAAGAAGAGGATGGAGCACACAAGAGACCCCACTCATCATGAGATCCCTGAGATTCCTCAAGGGATGCACTTTCCTCCACACAACTATTGGGAGCAACTAAACACCTCCCTAGGAGAATTGAGTTCCAACATGGGACAACTAAGGGTGGAGCACCAAGAACACTCCATCATCCTGCATGAAATTAGAGAAGATCAAAGGATCATGAGAGAGGAGCAACAAAGACAAGGAAGAGACATTGAGGAGCTCAAGCACTCCATAGGATCTTCAAGAGGAAGAAAGAGCTGCCATCACTAAGGTGGACCCGTTCTTTAATCTCCTTGTTCTTTATTTTTTGTTTTTCGAATTTTAGTGCTTATGTTTATCTATGTTTGTGTCTTGTGATCATTAGTGTCCTAGTGTCTATGCCTTAAAGTTATGAATGTCCTATTAATCCATCACCTTTCTTGAAAAAAAAAACAAAAAAATCGTGCTTAATTGAAAAAGAAAAAGAATTGCATGAATTTTGAATTTTATAACAGTTTAATTATTTTGATGTGGTGGCAATATTTTTGTTTTCTGAATGTATGCTTAAACAGTGCATATGTATCTTGAATTTGTGGTTCATGAATGTTGGCTCTTGAAAGAATGATGAAAAAGGAGACATGTTACTGAGGATCTGAAAAATCATAAAAATGATTCTTGAAGCAAGAAAAAGCATTTCTATTTTACAATGATTCTTGAAGCAAGAAAAAGCAATGAAAAAAAAAAGAAAGAAAATTTCGAAAAAATAGAGAAAAGAAAGAAATAAAGTTGTGATCCAAGGCAAAAAGAGTGTGCTTAAGAACCCTGGACACCTCTAATTGGGGACTCTAGCAAAGCTGAGTCACAATCCGAAAAGGTTCACCGAATTATGTGTCTGTGGCATGTATGTATCCGGTGGTAATACTGGAAGACAGAGTGCTTTGGGCCACAGCCAAGACTCAATAAGTAGCTATGTTCAAGAATCATCATACTTAACTAGGAGAATCAATAACACTATCTGGATTCTGAGTTCTTAAAGAAGCCAATCATTCTGAATTTCAAAGGATAGAGGGAGATGCCAAAACTATTCAGAGGCAAAAAGCTAAAAGCCCCGCTCATCTAATTAATACTGATCTTCACAGATGTTTTTGGGATTCATTGCATATTCTCTTCTTTTTATCATGTTTGATTTTCAGTTGCTTGAGGACAAGCAACAATTTAAGTTTGGTGTTGTGATGAGCGGATAATTTGTAAGCTTTTTGGCATTGTTTTTAGTATGTTTTTAGTATGACCTAGTTAGTTTTTAGTATATTTTTATTAGTTTTTAGCTAAAAATCACTTTTCTGGACTTTAATATGAGTTTGTGTGTTTTTCTGTGATTTCAGGTATTTTCTGGCTGAAATT
>NC_029776.3:61005507-61006438 GCF_000817695.3 Arachis duranensis | reverse complement strand
TACAGCTTGCCATGGAAAGGAGTAAGAAGGATTGGATGAAGACAGTAGGAAAGCAGAGAGACGAAAGGGACAAGCATCTTCATACGCTTATCTGAAGTTCCTACCAATGAATTGCATAAGTATCTCTATCTTTGTCTTTATGTTTTATTCGTATATCACCTACATTCATTTGAGTTTGCCTGACTAAGATTTACAAGGTGACCATAGCTTGCTTCATACCAACAATCTCTGTGGGATCGACCCTTACTCACGTAAGGTATTACTTGGACGACCCAGTACACTTGCTGGTTAAGTTGAACGGAGTTGTGAACTTCTCTAACAGTGCCTGGAACTCTTTTATCACAATTTCGTCCACCAAGTTTTTGGCGCCGTTGCCGGGGATTGTTCGAGTATGGACAACTGACGGTTCATCTTGTTGCTCAGATTAGGTAATTTTCTTTTTATTTTCTTTTCAAAAAGTTTTCAAAAATTTTTCTTTTATTTTCGTTTTTCTAAAAGAATATTTTCGAAAAAATAAAATAAAAATACAAAAAAAATTAAAAAATCAAAAAAACCAAAAATATTTTGTATTTCTTATTTGAGTCTTGAGTCAATTTTTATGTTTGGTGTCAATTGCATGCTTTTAAAATTTTTTCTTGCATTTTTCGAAAATTCATGCATTCATGGTGTTCTTCATGATCTTCAAGTTGTTCTTGACAAGTCTTCTTATTTGATCTTGATGAATTCTTGTTTAGTGGTGTTTGTTGTTTTTCATGAGCATTTTTGCATTCATATTTTCCATGCATTAAAAATTTCTAAGTTTGGTGTCTTGCATGTTTTCTTTGAATAAAATTTTTTTTCAAAAATATGTTCTTGATATTCATCATGATCTTCAAAATGTTCTTGGTGTTCATCTTGACATTCATAGTGTTCTTGCATGCATCATATGTTT
>NC_029776.3:61003022-61005320 GCF_000817695.3 Arachis duranensis | reverse complement strand
TGTTTGTTTCTTATCTTTTTCAAAACCACCTAACTACTTTTCCCTCTCTAATTTTCGAAAATTCTCCATCTCTTTTTCAAAAATTCTTTTTGTTTTAAATTTTAATTTTAATCTTATCTTATTTCTAATTTTCGAAAATTACTAACCCTTTTTTTAAATTATTTTCTAATTTTCTATCCCTTCTCTCTTATTCTATTTAATTATTTAATTACTAACACTTCTCTTCACCTCTCTTCACCTAAATATCCGAACCCACTCTTCTTCATTCTTCTCCCCTTTCTTTTTTTACTAACATAAAGGAATCTCTATACTGTGACATAGAGGATTCCTCTTCTCTTCTTGTTTTCTTCTCTTTCATATGAGCAGGAACAAGGAAAAAGGCACTCTTGTTGAAATTGATCCAGAACCTGAAAGGACTCTGAAGAGAAAATTAAGAGAAGCTAAATTACAACAATCCAGAAACAATCTTTCAGAAATTTTCGAACAAGAAAAGGAGATGGCAGCCGAAAATAATAATAATAATGCAAGGAGAATGCTTGGTGACTTCACAAAACCAACGTCCAAGTTTGATGGAAGAAGCATCTCCATCCCTGCCATTGGAGCCAATAACTTTGAAATGAAACCTCAGCTAGTTGCCTTAATGCAACAAAACTGCAAGTTTTATGGACTTCCATCTGAAGATCCTTACCAGTTTTTAACTGAGTTCTTGCAGATCTGTGAGACTGTAAAGACGAATGGAGTTGATCCTGAAGTCTACAGACTCATGCTTTTCCCTTTTGCTGTAAGAGACAGAGCTAGAATATGGTTGGATTCACAACCTAAGGATAGCCTGGACTCCTGGGATAAAAAACTAACTAAAATATACTAAAAACATACTAAAAACAATGCCAAAAAGCGTATAAATTATCCGCTCATCACCTCCTCAAAAGCTGAGCAAGCTAAGAGTGGATGTTCAAACCTTCAAGCAAAAGGATGGTGAATCCCTCTGTGAAACTTGGGAAAGATACAAGTAGCTGACCAAAAGGTGTCCATCTGACATGTTTTCAGAATGGACTATATTAGATATATTCTATTATGGTCTATCTGAATTTTCGAAAATGTCATTGGACCATTCTGCAGGTGGATCTATTCACCTAAAGAAAACGCCTGAAGAGGCTCAAGAACTCATTGACATGGTTGCAAATAACCAATTCATGTACACTTCTGAGAGGAATTCCGTGAATAATGGGACGCCTCAGAGGAAGGGAGTTCTTGAAATTGATGCTCTAAATGCCATATTGGCTCAGAACAAAGTGTTGACTCAGCAAGTCAACATGATCTCTCAGAGTCTGAATGGATGGCAAAATGCATCCAACAGTACTAAAGAGGCAGCTTCTGAAGAAGCTTATGATCCTGAGAACCCTGCAATGGCAGAGGTCAATTACATGGGTGAACCTTATGGAAACACCTATAATTCATCATGGAGAAATCATCCAAATTTCTCATGGAAGGATCAGCAAAAGCCTCAACAAGGCTTTAACAATGGTGGACGCAATAGGCTAAGCAATAGCAAGCCTTTTTCACCATCTTCTCAGCAACAGATAGAGAATTCTGAACAAAACACTTCTAATTTAGCCAATCTAGTCTCTGATCTGTCAAAGGCCACTTTCAATTTCATGAGTGAAACAAGATCCTCCATCAGAAATCTGGAGGCACAAGTGGGCCACTTGAGTAAGAAAGTCATTGAAACTCCTCCCAGTATTCTCCCAAGCAATACAGAAGAGAATCCAAAAGGAGAGTGCAAGGCCATTGATGTAATCAATATGGCCGAATGCACAAGGGAGGAGGGAGAGTGCAAAGCCATTGACTTAGTCAACATGGCCGAATGCATCAAGGAGGAGGAGGACGAAAATCCTAGTGAGAAAGACCTCCTGGGATGTTCCTCAAGCAAGAAGGAGAGTCCTATTAAGGATCCTGAGGAATCTGAGGCTCATATAGAGACCATAGAGATTCCATTAAATCTCCTTCTGCCATTCATGAGCTCTGAAGAGGATGAAGATGTGACTGGAGGGCAAGTTGCTCAATACTTAGGAGCTATCATGAAGCTAAATGCCAAGTTGTTTGGTAATGAGACTTGGGAAAGTGAACCTCCCTTGCTCATTAATGAACTAGATACCTGGATTCAGCAAATTTTACCTCAAAAGAGACAAGATCCTGGCAAGTTCTTAATACATTGTACATAGGCACCATGACCTTTGAAAAGGCTCTATGTGATCTAGGGTCAGGGATAAATCTTATGCCACTCTCTGTAATGGAGAA
>NC_029776.3:60999560-61002896 GCF_000817695.3 Arachis duranensis | reverse complement strand
TTAGTAAAGGTTGAAGGCCTTTACATCCCTACTGATTTCATAATCTTAGACACTAGGAAGGAAGAGGATGAATGCATTATCCTTGGAAGACCTTTCCTAGCTACATCAGGAGCTGTGATAGATGTCAACAGAGGTGAATTAGTCCTTCAATTGAATGGGGACTACCTTGTGTTTAAGGCACATGGCCATCCCTCTGTGACAAAAGAGAGTAAGCATGAAGAGCTTCACTCAGTTCAGAGTCAAGAAGAGCCCCCACAGTCAAACTCTAAGTTTGGTGTTGGGAGGCCACAACCAAACTCTAAGTTTGGTGTTAGGACCCCATATCCAAACTCTAAGTTTGGTGTTGAGACTATACAACATTGACCTGATCACCTTTGTGGCTCCATGAGAGCCACTGTCAAGCTATTGACATTAAAGAAGCGCTTGTTGGGAGGCAACCCAATTTTATTTATCTAATTTTTATTTTATTGTTATTTTGTGTTTTATTAGGTACATTATCATGAGGAGTCACGAAAAAAATATAAAAATTAAAAACAGGATAAAAACAGCAGAAGAAAAAAATCACACCCTGGAGGAAGCACAGACTGGCGTTCAACGCCAGTAAGAAGCATCTGGGTGGCGTTCAATGCTATAACAGAGCATGAAACTGGCGCTGAATGCCAGAAACAAGCAACATTCTGGCACTGAACGCCAGGAATGTGCCTAGAGGAAAAGCTAGCGCTGAACGCCAGTAACAAGCATGAAGCTGGCGTTCAACGCTAGAAACATGTTACATGTAGGCGTTGAACGCCCAGAATGTGCACCACTCGGCGTTTAAATGCCAGAATGGTGTGCAAAGGCATTTTACATGCCTATTTGGTGCAGGGATGGAATTCCTTGACACCTCAGGATCTGTGGACCCCACAGGATCCCCACCTACTATATTCCCACCTTACCCCCTAATCCTATTTTACTCTTCCCTATGTCACACTTCCCAAAAACCCTTCACCAATCACCTCAATCTCTCTTCCCAATCACCTATTCACCACTCACATCCACCCACTCTTCCCCATAAACCCCACCTACCTTCAAAATTCAAAAATATTTTCCCACCCAATCCCACCCTAAATGGCCGAACCTACCATCTCCCCTCACTCTCCTCCATTTTCTTCTTCTTCTTCTTCTTCTCTTCTTTCTTCTCTTGCTCGAGGACGAGCAATATTCTAAGTTTGGTGTGGTAAAAGCATAAGCTTTTTGTTTTTCCATTACCATCAATGGCACCTAAGGCCGGAGAATCCTCTAGAAAAGGAAAAGGGAAGACAAAAGCTTCCACCTCCGAGTCATGGGAGATGGAAAGATTCATCTCCAAGAGCCATCAAGACCACTTCTATGATGTTGTGGCAAAGAAGAAGGTGATCCCTGAGGTCCCTTTCAAGCTCAAGAAAAATGAGTACCCGGAGATCCGACATGAAATCCAAAGAAGAGGTTGGATGCCCCTACACTAGAAAGGTCAACTTTAATCAAAGGTTGGACCAAGTCCTAATGGACATATGTGTGGAAGGAGCTTAATGGAAAAGAGACTCCAAAGGCAAGCCAGTTTAACTAAGAAGACTGGACCTCAAGCCTGTGGCTAGAGGATGGTTGGAGTTCATTCAACGCTCCATCATTCCCACTAGCAACCGATCTGAAGTTACTGTGGATCGGGCCATCATGATTCATAGCATCATGATTGGAGAAGAAGTAGAAGTTCATGAGGTCATCTCCAATGATATCTACAAAATAGCCGACAAGCCCTCCACCATGGCAAGGCTAGCTTTTCCTCACCTTATTTGCCATCTATGTTACTCAGTTGGAGTTATCATAGAAGGAGACATCTCCATTGAAGAGGATAAGCCCATCACCAAGAAGAGGATGGAGCAAGCAAGAGAGACTCTTCACGGTTCTCAAGAGATGCATGAGGAAGCTCATCATCAAGAAATCCTTGAGATGCCTCAAGGGATGCACTTTCCTCCCAACAACTATTGGGAACAACTCAACACTTCCATAGAAGATTTGAGCCACAATGTGGAACAATTAAGGGTGGAACATCATGAGCACTCCATCATTCTCCATGAAATAAGAGAAGATCAAAGAGCAATGAGGGAGGAGCAACAAAGGCAAGGAAGTGACATAGAAGAGCTTAAGGACATTGTTGGTCCTTCAAGAAGAAGACGCCACTAAGGTGGATTCATTCCTTGTTCTTATTTCTTTCTGCTTTTCGGTTTTTATGTTGTATGTTTATCTATGTTTTGTGTCTCTACTTCATGATCATTAGTATGTAGTAACCAAGTCTTAAAGCTATGAATAAATCCATTAATCCTTCACCTCTCTTAAATGAAAAATGTTTTAATTCAAAAGAACAAGAAGTACATGAGTTTCGAAATTATCCTTGAATTTAGTTTAATTATATTGATGTGGTGACAATACTTTTTGTTTTCTGAATGAATGCTTGAACAGTGCATATTTTTTGATCTTGTTGTTTATGAATGTTAAAACTGTTGGCTCTTGAATGAATGATGAACAAAGAGAAATGTTATTGATGATCTGAAAAGTCATGAAATTGATTCTTGAAGCAAGAAAAAGTAGTGAAAAAGCAAAAAGCTTGCGAAAAAAAATAATTGGCGAAAAAAATAATAGAAAAAGAAAAAGCAAGCAGAAAAAGCCAATAGCCCTTAAAACCAAAAGGCAAGGGTAAAAAAAGAAAAGGGGATCCAAGGCTTTGAGCATCAATGGATAGGAGGGTCCAAGGAAATAAAATCCAGGCCTAAGCGGCTAAATCAAGCTGTCCCTAACCATGTGCTTGTGGCATGCAGGTCTAAGTGAAAGGCTTGAGACTGAGTGGTTAAAGTCGTGATCCAAAGAAAAGGAGTGTGCTTAAGAGCTCTGGACACCACTAATTGGGGACTCTAGCAAAGCTGAGTCACAATCTGAAAAGGTTCACCCAGTTATGTGTCCGTGGCATTTATGTATCCGGTGGTAATACTGGAAAACAAAATGCTTAGGGCCACGGCCAAGACTCATAAGTAGCTGTGTTCAAGAATCAACATGCTTAACTAGGAAAGTCAAATAACACTATCCGAAATTCTAAGTTCCTAGAGAAGCCAATCATTCTAAACTTCAAAGAAAAAAGTGAGATGCCAAAACTGTTCAGAAGCAAAAAGCTACAAGTCTCGCTCATCTAATTAGAATTAATATTCATTGATATTTTGAAATTTATAGTATATTCTCTTCTTTTTGTCCTAATTGATTTTCAGTTGCTTGGGGACAAGCAACAATTTAAGTTTGGTGTTGTGATGAGCGGATAATTTATACGCTTTT
>NC_029776.3:60993260-60999369 GCF_000817695.3 Arachis duranensis | reverse complement strand
AAATTGAGGGACTTGAGCAAAATTCTGAAAAAGGCTGGCAAAAGGAATGCTGATGCTGTTGGAATCTGACCTCCCTGCACTCGAAATAGATTTTCTGGAGATACAGAAATCCAATTGGCGCGCTCTCAACGGCGTTGGAAAGTAGACATCCAGAGCTTTCCAGAAATATATAATAGTCTATACTTTATTTGGAAATTGATGACGTAACTTGGCGTTGAACTCCAAGTACATGCTGCTGTCTGGAGTTAAACGCCAGAAACACGTCATGATCCGGAGTTGAACGCCCAAAACACGCTATAACGTAGAGTTCAACTCCAAGAAAAGCCTCAGCTTGTGGATAGATCAAGCTCAGCCCAAGCATACACCAAGTGGGCCCCGGAAGTGGATTTATGCATCAATTACTTACTCATGTAAACCCTAGTAGCTAGTTAAGTATAAATAAGACTTTTTACTAATGTATTAGTCGTCTTTTGACCACGTTTCATCTTTGGTCTCAGTTTTGTTTTATTCTTCATCTTAAGAGGCTATTGATCATGTTTCAGGGGGCTGGCCTCTCGGCCACGCCTGAACCTTTCACTTATGTATTTTCAACAGTGGAGTTTCTGCACACCATAGATTAAGGGTGTGGAGCTCTGCTGTACCTCAAGTTTCAATACAATTATTATTACTTTCTATTCAATTCTCTTTTATTCTTATTCCAAGATATACCTTGCACAATACTTTGATGAATGTGATGATCCGTGACACTCATCATCATTCTCACCTATGAACGCGCGTGATTGACAACCACTTCCGTTCTACTCTAGGCCAGGCGTATATCTCTTAGATTCCCCAACAGAATCTTTGTGGTATAAGCTAGATAGATGGCAGCATTCATGGGGATCCGGAAAGTCTAACCTTGTCTGTGGTATTCCGAATAGGATCCCGGGAATCCGGAAAGTCTAACCTTGTCTGTGGTATTCCGAGTAGGATTCCGGTATTGAATGACTGTGACGAGCTTCAAACTCCTGAAGGCTGGGCGTGATGACAAATGCAAAAGAATCAATGGATTCTACTCCAACTTGATTGAGAACCAACAGATGATTAGCCGTGCTGTGACAGAGCATTTGGACCATTTTCACTGAGAGGATGGGAAGTAGCTATCAACAAAGGTGATGCCTCCAAACGATTAGCCGTGCAGTGACAGCGCATAGGACCATTTTCCCGAGAGGATTGAAAGTAGCCATTGATGATGGTGATGCCTTACATACAGCTTGCCATGGAAAGGAGTAAGAAGGATTGGATGAATGTAATAAGAAAGTAGATATTCGAAAGGATTCTAGCATCTCCACACGCCTATCTGAAATTCCCACTATTGATTTACATAAGTATTTCTATCCTATTTTATTTTCTGCTTATTTATTATTTTCGAAATCATCATAAATCAATTAATCTGCCTAACTGAGATTTACAAGGTGACCATAGCTTGCTTCATACCAACAATCTCTGTGGGATCGACCCTTACTCACGTAAGGTATTACTTGGACGACCCAGTACACTTGCTGGTTAGTTGTGCGAAGTTGTGATAAAGAGTTGAGATTGCAATGAGCGTACCATGTTGATGGCGCCATTGATGATCACAATTTCGCGCACCAGTTAACTTGAGTTTTATCTTGCTTTAATTGATTCTTTTGTTATTTCTGATGTCTTTGTAAGCATGTGGTGTTGTGTTGTTGTTGGTCTTTCATTTTGGGGCTCTATTTGTTTGAGTTCTTAAACTTTTCTCATTGCTTGATTATTGCACACCAAGTGTTCGAGAAAATACCTTTATGCCATTTTGGTTTGTTTTGATCTTGCACTTGCAATTTGGTGTTCCCTTGGTGCACGAAATTGTGATCATCAACAATGGCGCCAAAAACTTGGTAGCGCTCTCAAATAACTCAGCACTTTCTTCACAACCTCGCACAACTAACCAGCAAGTGCACTGGGTCATCCAAGTAATAAACCTTACGTGAGTAAGGGTCGATCCCACAGAGATTGTTGGTATGAAGCAAGCTATGGTCATCTTGTAAATCTCAGTCAGGTGGATAATAAATGGGTATGGAGTTTTCGAATAATAATAATAAATAAACTGAAAATAAAGATAGAAATACTTATGTAAATCATTGGTGGGAATTTCAGATAGGCGTATGAAGATGCTGTGCTCCTTTTGAATCTCTACTTTTCTACTGCCTTCATCCAATCCTTCTTACTCCTTTCCATGGCAAGCTATATGTAGGGCATCACCGTTGTCAATGGCTACATCCCATCCTCTAAGTGAAAAAGGTCCAAATGCTCTGTCACAGCACGGCTAATCATCTGTCGATTCTCAATCATGTCGGAATAGAATCCCTTGATTCTTTTGCGTTTGTCATCACGCCCAACAATCTCGAGTTTAAAGCTCGTCACAGTCATTCAATCCCGGAATCCTACTCGGAATACCACAGACAAGGTTTAGACTTTCCGGATTCTCATGGATGCCACCATCAATTCTAGCTTATACCACGAAGACTCTGATCTCACGGAATGGAATCCTCGGTTGTTAAGCGAGAGCAATCATGCATCGTGCATCAGGAATCCAAGAGATACACACTCTAGCTTTCGCTTGTAGAACGAAAGTGGTTGTCAGGCATACGTTCATAGGGACGGATGATGATGAGTGTCACGGATCATCACATCCATCAGATTAAAGTACGAGTAGTATCCTAGAACAGAAATAAGATTGAATTTGAATAAAAGATAGTAGTAATTGCATTAAAACTCGAGGTACAGCAGAGCTCCACACCTTTAATCTATGGTGTGTAGAAACTCCACTGTTGAAAATACATAAGTGATGAAGGTTCAGGCATGGCCGAATGGCCAGCCCCCCAAAATGTGATCAATAGTCTCCTCAAATGAATAATGGAATAAAACTGAGACCAAAGATGTAACGTGGTCAAAAGGATGACTAATACAATAGTAAAATGTCCTATTTATACTAGACTAGCTACTAGGGTTTACAGAAGTAAGTAATTGATGCAGAAATCCACTTCCAGGGCCCACTTGGTGTGTGCTTGGGCTGAGCTTGAACTTTACACGTGCAGAGGCTTCTTTTGGAGTTGAACGCGAAGTTGTAACGTGTTTTTGGCGTTCAACTCTGGCTCGTGACGTGTTTCTAGCGTTTGACTCCAGAATGCTGCATAGAACTGGCGTTGAGCGCCAGTTTGCATCATCTAATCCCGAATAAAGTATGAACTATTATATATTGCTGGAAAGCTCTGGATGTCTACTTTCCAATGCCGTTGAGAGCGCGCCATTTGGAGTTCTGTAGCTCTAGAAAAATCCATTTTGAGTGTAAGGAGGTCAGAATCCAACAACATCAGCAGTCCTTTATTAGCCTTTTAACAGAGTTTTGCTCAGGTCCCTCAATTTCAGCTAGAAAATACCTGAAATCATAGAAAAGCACACAAACTCATAGTAAAGTCTAGAAATGTGAATTTAGCATAAAAACTAATGAAAACATCCCTAAAAATAGCTAGATTATACTAAAAACTATATAAAAACAATGCCAAAATGAGTATAAATTATCCGCTCATCACAACACCAAACTTAAATTGTTGCTTGTCCCTAAGCAACTGAAAATCAAAGAGGATAAAAAGAAGAGAATATACTATAAATCCCAAAATATCAATGAATATTAGTTCTAATTAGATGAGCGGGACTTGTAGCTTTTTATTTCTGAACAGTTTTGGCATCTCACTTTTTCCTTTGAAGTTTTAGAATGATTGGCATCTATAGGAACTTAGAATTTCAGATAGTGTTATTGATTCTCCTAATTAAGATGTTGATTCTTGAACACAGCTACTTTTATGAGTCTTGGCCATGGCCCTAAGCACTTTGTTTTCCAATATTACCACCAGATATATAAATGCCACAGACACATAGCTGGGTGAACCTTTTCAAATTCTAATTCGGCTTTGCTAAAGTCCCCAGTTAGAGGTGTCCAGAGTTCTTAAGCACACTCTTTTAGCTTTGGATCACGACTTTAACCACTCATTCTCAAGTTTTTTCACTTGGACCTGCATGCCACAAGCACATGGTTAGGGACAGCTTGTATTAGCCACTTAGGCCTGGATTTTATTACCTTGGGCCCTCCTATCCATTGATGCTCAAAGCCTTGGATCTTTTTTACCCTTGCCTTTTGGTTTTAAGGGCTATTGGCTTTTTCTGCTTGCTTTTTCTTTTTTTTCGCCATTTTTTCGCAAGCTTTTGCTTTTTTACTTCTTTTTCTTGCTTCAAGAATCAATTTTCATGATTTTTCAGATTGTCAATAACATTCTCTTTGTTCATCATTCTTTCAAGAGCCAAAAATTTTAACATTCATATACAACAAGATCAAAAATATGCACTGTTCAAGCATTCATTCAGAAAACAAAAAGTATTGTCACCACATCAATATAATTAAACTAAATTCAAGGATAATTTCAAAATTCATGTACTTCTTGTTCTTTTGAATTAGAAACATTTTTCATTTAAGAGAGATGAAGGATTTATGGAATTATTCATAGCATTAAGACATAGTTACTCAATACTAATGATCATGAGGTAGAGACACAAAACATAAACACACACATAGCATAAAAACTGAAAAAACAGAAAAAATAAGAACAAGGAATGAGTCCACCTTAGTGATGGTGGTGCTTTCTTCTTGAAGAACCAATGATGTCCTTGAGTTCTTCTATGTCTCTTCCTTGCCTTTGTTGCTCCTCCCTCATTGCTCTTTGTTCTTCTCTAATTTCATGGAGAATGATGGAGTGCTCTTGATGTTCCACCCTTAATTGATCCATATTTTAACTCAAGTCTTCTAGAGAGGTGTTGAGTTATTCCCAATAGTTGTTGGGAGGAAAGTGCATCCCTTGAGGCATTTCCGGGATTTCTTGGTGATGAGCTTCCTCATGCGTCTCTTGGGTTCCATGAGTGGGCTCTCTTGTTTGCTCCATCCTTTTCTTAGTGATGGGCTTGTCCTCCTCAATGGGGATGTCTCCTTCTATGATAACTCTGGCTGAGTAACATAGATGGCAAATAAGATGAGGAAAAGCTAGCCTTGCCAAGGTAGAGGACTTTTCGGCTATTTTGTAGAATTCAAGGGAGATGACTTCATGAACTTCTACTTCCTCTCCAATCATGATGCTATGAATCATGATGGCCCGATCCACAGTAACTTCAGATCGGTTGCTAGTGGGGATGATGGAGTGTTGGATGAACTCCAACCATCCTCTAGCCACAGGCTTGGGGTCCAGTCTTCTTAATTGAACCGGCTTGCCTTTGGAGTCTCTTTTCCATTGAGCTCCTTCCACACATATGTCCATAAGGACTTGGTCCAACCTTTGATTAAAGTTGACCATTCTAGTATTGGGGCATGCATTTTCTTGCACTGTAGAGAAGTTGAACGCCAACCTCACATTTTTCGGACTAAAATCTAAGTATTTCCCCCGAACCATTGTAAGATAATTCTTCAGATTCGGGTTCATACTTTGGTCATCGTTCCTAGTGATCCATGCATTGGCATAGAACTCTTGAACCATTAAGATTCCAACTTGTTGAATGGGGTTGGAACTTCCCAACCTCTTCTTTGGATCTCATGTCAGATCTCCGGATACTCATGTTTCTTGAGCTTGAAATGGACCTCAGGGATCACCTTCTTCTTGACTACAACATCATAGAAGTGGTCTTGATGGGCTTTGGAGATGAATCTCTCCATCTCCCATGACTCGGAGGTGGAAGCTTTTGTCCTCCCTTTCCTTTTTCTAGAGGTTTCTCCGGTGTTAGGTGCCATAGGTGGTTATGGAAAAATAAAAAGCTATGCTTTTACCACACCAAACTTAGAATATTGCTCGCCCTCGAGCAAAAGAAGAAAGAAAAGAAGAAGAGGAAGAGAAAATATGGAGGAGAGTGGGGGGGAGGTGTATTCGGCCAAGGTGTAGGAGAGGGGGTTGGGTTGTGTGAAAAATGAAGAAGGATGGAGGGGTTTATATAGTGAGGGGAGAGGGGGTAGGTTCGGCTATTTAGGGTGGGTTTGGGTGGGAAAGAAATTTTGAATTTTGAAGGAATG
>NC_029776.3:60967154-60993201 GCF_000817695.3 Arachis duranensis | reverse complement strand
AAGAGAGGATGAATGTTGAGAAGAGGGGAGAATAAGGTAGGTGGGGATCCTGTGGGGTCCACAAATCCTGTGGGGTCCACAGATCCTGTGGGATCCACAGATCCTGAGGTGTCAGGGATTTACATCCCTGCACCAATTAGGCATGTAAAACGCCTTTGCATACAATTCTGGCGTTTAAATGCCGAAGTGATGCTTATGTTGGGCGTTCAACGCCCAATTGCAGCATGTTTCTGGCGTTGAACGCTAGTTCCATGCTTGTTTCTGGCGTTCAGCGCCAGCTCTCCTCAAGGTATGTTCTTGGCATTCAAACGCCAGGATGCTGCCTTTTTCTGGTGTTCAACACCAGATCCATGCTCTGTTCTGGCGTTGAACGCCAGCCAGATGCTCCTTACTGGCGTTTGAACGCCAGTAAGTCCTTCCTCCAGGGTGTGATTTTTCTTCTGCTATTTTTAATTCTGTTTTTAATTTTAGTATTTTTTTCGAGACTCCACATGATCATGAACCTAATAAAACATTAAAGAACAACAAAAGAAAAATAAAATTAGATAAATAAAAATTGGGTTGCCTCCCAATAAGCGCTTTTTTAATGTCACTAGCTTGACAGTGGGCTCTCATGGAGCCTCACACGTGATCAGGTCAATGTTGTAGACTCCTAACACCAAACTTAGAGTTTGGATGTGGGGATTCAACACCAAATTTAGACTTTGGCTATGGCCTCTCAACACCAAACTTAGAGTTTGATTATGGGGGCTTTGTTTGACTCTGTACTGAGAGAAGCTTTTCATGCTTACTCTCCATTGTTAAAGAAGAAGATCCTTGAGCCTTAAACACAAGGTAGTCCCCATTCAATTGAAGGACTAATTCTCCTCTGTTAACATCTATCACAGCTCCTGCTGTGGCTAGGAAAGGTCTTCCAAGGATGATGCATTTATCCTCCTCCTTCCTAGTGTCTAAGATTATGAAATTAGCAGGGATGTAAAGGCCTTCAACCTTTACCAACACATCCTCTACCAATCCATAAGCTTGTCTTACTGACTTGTCTGCCATTTGTAATGAAAATATGGCAGGCTGTACTTCAATGATCCCCAGCTTCTCCATTACAGAGAGTGACATAAGATTTATGCCTGACCTCAGGTCACACAAAGCTTTTTCAAAGATCATGGTGCCTATGGTGCAGGGTATTACGAATTTACCAGGATTTTGTTTCTTTTGAGGTAAAGTTTGGTGAACCCATGTATCTAGTTCACCATTGAGCAAGGGAGGTTCACCTTCCCAAGTCTCATTACCAAACAACTTGGCATTCAGCTTCATGATAGCTCCTAGATATTGAGCAACTTGCTCTCTAGTTACATATTCATCCTCTTTAGAGGAAGAATAGTCTTCAGAGCTCATGAATGGCAGAAGGAGGTTTAATGGAATCTCTATGGTCTCTTTATGAGCCTCAGCTTTCCTTTAGGTCCTCAATAGGGGACTCCTTCTTGCCTGAGAGACATCCCATGAGGTCTTCCTCATTGGGATTCACGTCCTCTCCTTCCTCCCTAGGTTCGGCCATTTTGATTAAGTCAATGGCCTTGCACTCTCTTTTTGGATTTTCTTCAGTATTGCTTGGGAGAGTACTAGGAGGAATTTCAGTTACTTTCTTACTCAGCTGGCCCACTTGTGCCTCCAAATTTCTGATGGAGGACCTTGTCTCACTCATGAAACTTAAAGTGGCCTTAGACAGATCAGAGACTAAATTTGCTAAGTTAGAGGTACTCTGCTCAGAATTCTCTGTCTGTTGTTGAGAAGATGATGGATAAGGCTTGATATTGCTGAGCTTATTTCTTCCACCATTATTAAAGCCTTGTTGGGGCTTTTGTTGATTCTTCCATGAGAAATTTGGATGAATTCTCCATGATGAATTATAGGTGTTTCCATAAGGCTCACCCATGTAATTTACCTCTGCCATTGCAGGATTCTCAGGATCATAAGCTTCTACTTCAGAAGATGTCTCTTTAGTACTGTTGGATGCATTTTGCCATCCATTCAGACTTTGAGAAATCATGTTGATTTGCTGAGTCAACATTTTGTTCTGAGCCAATATGGCATTCAGAGCATCAATTTCAAGAACTCCCTTCCTTTGTGGCGTCCCATTATTCACAGAATTCCTCTCAGAAGTGTACATGAACTGGTTATTTGCAACCATGTCAATAAGTTCTTGAGTTTCTGTAGGCGTTTTCTTTAGGTGAATGGATCCACCTATAGAATGGTCTAGTGACATCTTAGAGAACTCAGATAGACCATAATAGAATATATCTATCATGGTGCTTTCTGAAAACATGTCAGAAGGACATCTTTTGGTCATCTGCTTGTATCTTTCCCAAGCTTCATAGAGGGATTCACCATCTTTTTGTTTGAAGGTCTGAATATCCACTCTAAGCTTGCTCAGCTTTTGAGGAGGAAAGAACTTAGCCAAGAAGGCCGTGACCAGCTTATCTCAGGAGTTCAGGCTATCTTTAGGTTGAGAGTCTAACCATGCTCTAGCTTTGTCTCTTATAGCAAAAGGGAAAATCATGAGCCTGTAGACTTCAGGATCTACTCCATTAGTCTTAACAGTCTCACAGATCTGCAAGAACTCAGTCAAGAACTGGAAGGGATCTTCTGATGGAAGTCCATGAAACTTGCAGTTCTGTTGCATTAGAGCAACTAATTGAGGTTTCAGGTCAAAATTGTTTACTCCAATGGCAGGAATTGAGATGCTTCTTCCATCAAACTTGGACGTAGGTGCAGTATAATCACCAAGCATCCTTTTTGCATTATTGTTGTTGGGTTCGGCTGCCATCTCCTTTTCTTGTTCGAAAATTTTAGCAAGGTTGTCTCTGGATTGTTGTAATTTAGCTTCTCTTAGTTTTCTCTTCAGAGTCCTTTCAGGTTCTGGATCAGCTTCAACAAAAATGCCTTTTTCCTTGTTCTTGCTCATATGAGAAAGAAGAGAACAGAAAAGGAAGAGGAATCCTCTATGTCACAGTATAGAGATTCCTTTATGTTATGAGTTAATGATTTTTGAAAATTAAGATAAGAAATAAAATTAAAATTAAAATTTAAAACAATTAATTAATTAAAAAGAACTTTTGAAAAAGAGGGAGGTATTTTCGAAAATTAGAGAGAGAAAAGTTGTTAGGTGGTTTTGAAAAAGATATGAAATAAACAAAAAGTCAAATAGTTAGTTGAAAAAGATTTGAAAGTCAATTTTGAAAAGATAAGAAGATAAGAAGATATTTTGAAATCAAATTTTTGAAAAAAAAGATAAAATTTTGAAAAAGATATGATAAAAAGATATGATTAAAAAGATATGGTTGGAAAAGATTTAATTTTTAAAATTAAAATTAATTATTTGACTAACAAGAAACTAAAAGATATGATTCTAGAATTTAAAGATTGAACCTTTCTTAACAAGAAAGTAACAAACTTCAAATTTTTGAATCAATCATATTAATTGTTAGCATAATTTTCGAAAATAAAGATAAAACTAAGAAAAAGATATTTGAAAAATATTTTAAAGGATTTTCGTAAATTAATAAGAAAAAATGAAAAAGATTTAATTTTTGAAAAAGTTTTGAAAAGATAAGATTTTTAAAATTTGAAATTTTGACTTGACTTACAAGAAACAATTAATTTAAAATTTTTTTTGACTAAGTCAACCCAAATTTTCGAAATTTTGAGAGAAAAAAAGGGAAAAGATATATTTTTTATTTTTGAATTTTTTAATTATGAGAGAGAAAAACATAAAAAATGACTCACAACATGAAAATTATGAATCAAATCACATGATGCATGCAAAAACACTATGAATGTCAAGATGAACACCAAGAACACTTTAAAGATCATGATGAACATCAAGAACATATTTTTGAAAAATTTTTGATGCAAAGAAAACATGCAAGACACCAAACTTAGAAATTTGTAATGCTTAGACACCATGAATGCAAAAATGCACATGAAAAACATCAAAAGATACAAAACAAGAAAACATCAAGATCAAACAAGAAGATTTACCAAGAACAACTTGAAGATCATGAAGAACACATGCATGGATTTTCAAAAAATGAATAAATTTTTAGAAAAATGCAATTGACACCAAACTTAAAAGTTGACTCAAGACTCAAACAATAAACACAAAATATCTTTTATTTTTATGATTTTATTATTTTTTGTATTTTATTTTATATTTTTTCGAAAAACATATAGGAAAAAGAAAATAAGAAATTCAGAATTTTTTTTAAGAAGAATTCCAGGAATCTTTCAATGTTAGCCTAAAGTTCCGATCCAAGGGTTGGACATGGCTTAATAACCAGCCAGCTTTAGGATATAAATCAGACATACAACAGCTGATATTCCAATTAACTTGCCTCTATGCTGATGGTTGGAAGCCTCAATTCAAAAGAATTTTGGATATGGCTTTACAGCCAGCTAGGCTTCAACATGTTACCTTGAAACTCTAGAATTCATTCTTTAAAAATTTAGAAAATTTTCGAAAACAAAAGGAAAAATTTTTGAAAATTTTTTCGAGAATAAAACAAAAGGAAAATTACCTAATCTGAGCAACAAGATGAACCGTTAGTTGTCCAAACTCGAACAATCCCCGGCAACGGCACCAAAAACTTGGTGCACGAAATTGTGATCTCTTATAATGGCATTCAACTTGGTGTGCGCATTTACTAACTCAGCACTTTCTTCACAATCTCGCACAACTAACCAGCAAGTGCACTGGGTCGTCCAAGTAATAAACCTTTACGTGAGTAAGGGTCGATCCCACGGAGATTGTTCGTATGAAGCAAGCTATGGTCATCTTGTAAATCTCAATCAGGCGGATAATAAATGGGTATGGAGTTTTCGAATAATAATAACAAATAAACTGAAAATAAAGATAGAAATACTTATGTAAATCATTAGTTGGAATTTTAGATAGGCGTATGAAGATGCTGTGCTCCTTCTGAATCTCTCCTTTCCTACTGCCTTCATCCAATCCTTCTTACTCCTTTCCATGGCAAGCTGTATGTAGGGCATCACCGTTGTCAATGGCTACATCCCATCCTCCTAGTGAAAAAGGTCCAAATGCTCTGTCACGGCACGACTAATCATCTGTCGGTTCTCGATCATGTCGGAAGAGAATCCCTTGATTCTTTTGTGTTTGTCATCACGCCCAACAATCGCGAGTTTAAAGCTCGTCACGGTCATTCAATCCCGAAATCCTACTCGGAATACCACAGACAAGGTTTAGACTTTCTGGATTCTTATGAATGCCGCCATCAATTCTATCTTATACCACGAAGACTCTGATCTCACGGAATGGAAGGCTCGGTTGTCAGGCGAGAGCAACCATGCGTCGTGCATCAGGAATCCAAGAGATACACACTCTAGCTTTCGCTTGTAGAACGGAAGTGGTTGTCAGGCACGCGTTCATAGGGACGGATGATGATGAGTGTCACGGATCATCACATCCATCAGATTAAAGTACGAGTATTATCTTAGAACAGAAATAAGATTGAATTTGAATAAAAGATAGTAGTAATTACATCAAAACCCGAGGTACAACAGAGCTCCACACCCTTAATCTATGGTGTGTAGAAACTCTACCGTTGAAAATACATAAGTGATAAATGTTCAGGCATGGCCAAATGGCCAGCCCCCCAAAATGCGATCAATAGTCTCCTCAGATGAATAATGGAATAAAACCGAGACCAAAGATGTAACGTGGTCAAAAGACGTCAAATACAATAGTAAAATGTCCTTTTTATACTAGACTAGCTACTAGGGTTTACCAAAGTAAGTAATTGATGCAGAAATCCACTTCCAAGGCCCACTTGGTGTGTGCTTGGGCTGAGCTTGAACTTTACACACGCAGAGGCTTCTTTTGGAGTTAAATGCCAAGTTGTAATGTGTTTTTGGCGTTCAACTCTGGTTCGTGACGTGTTTCTGGCGTTTGACTCCAGAATGCAGCGTAGAACTGGCGTTGAGCGCCAGTTTGCGTCATCTAATCCCGAATAAAGTATGAACTATTATATATTTCTGGAAAGCTCTGAATGTCTACTATTTAACGCCATTGAGATCGTCCATTTGAAGTTCTGTAGCTCCAGAAAATCCATTTCAAGTGCAGGGAGGTCAGAATCCAATAACATCAGCAGTCCTTTATTAGCCTTTTATCAGAGTTTTGCTCAGGTCCCTCAATTTCAGCCAGAAAATACCTGAAATCACAGAAAAACACACAAACTCATAGTAAAGTCCAGAAATGTGAATTTAGCATAAAAACTAATGAAAAAATCCCTAAAAATAGCTAGATTATACTAAAAACAATCTAAAAATAATGCCAAAAAGCGTATAAATTATCCGCTCACCACCTCCTCTCTAGGCACGCATCTACGGATTATTTTGTCTGCACACCTTTTAAAGAGATATGGTTCATTATATAAGTAGTACATTGCATCAAAAACTAATTTTTTCGTTTGCTGTCTGCTGTACTTTTTGGGTATGAATCTCACAGCTTTATAGTTTGCAATGTCTGCGAACCATGGTGCTTCCTGAATAGCAAACAATTGCTCATCCAGAAAGGTTTTAGAGATCTCAGTAGGAAGGAGGGACGCTTCTGCTACTGGCTCTTTCCGGGACAGATGATCTGTTACTTGGTTCTCTGTCCCTATACTGCACCAATGGCATGGTCACTGGCATCACACATTAGTTCGAATGGTAATGTCCAGTCTGGTACAGAAATAACTGGTGTTATGACCAGCTTAGCTTTCAGAGTCTCAAACACCTGCAGACACTATGTGTCAAAGACAAATGGCGTGTCAGCAGCTAACAGATTACTTAGAGGTTTTGCAATTTTTGAAAAATCCTTTACAAACCTCCTATAGAATCCTGCATGCCCCAGAAAGCTTCTGATTGCCTTAACATTGGCAGGTGGTGGTAATTTTTCAATTACCTCTACCTTAGCTTGATCCACCTCTATTCCTTTGTTCGAAATTTTGTGCCCAAGGACAATTCCTTCAGTCACCCTAAAGTGACATTTCTCCTAGTTTAAAACCAGGTTGGTCTCTTGGCATCTTTTCAGAACAAGTGCTAGATGGTCAAGACAGGAGCTGAATGATTCTCCAAATACTGAGAAGTCATCCATGAATACTTCCAGAAAATTTTCTACCATATCAGAGAAGATGGAGAGCATGCACCTCTGAAAGATTGCAGGTGCATTGCACAGACCAAAAGGCATCCTTCTGTAGGCAAATACTCCAGATGGGCATGTGAATGCTGTTTTTTCTTGGTCCTGTGGATCTACTGCAATTTGGTTGTAACCTGGATAGCCATCCAAAAAGCAGTAGTAATCATGACCTGAAGTCTCTCTAGCATTTGTTCTATGAATCGTAAAGGAAAATGATCATCTCTGGTGGCTGTATTGAGCCTTCTGTAGTCAATACACATGCACCACCCTGTAACTATTCTTGTAGGAACCAGTTCATTCTTTTTATTATGAACCACTATCATGCCTCCCTTCTTGGGGACAACTTGGACAGGGCTCACCCATGGGCTATTAGAAATAGGATAAATAATCCCAGCCTCTAGTAATTTAGTGAGCTCTTTCTGCACCACCTCCTTCATGTCTAGATTCAGCCACCTTTGTGGTTGAACCACTGGCTTGGAATCATCCTCCAAGAGGATCTTGTGCATGCATCTGGCTGGGCTAATGCCCTTAAGATCACTTATGGACCTGAATTAGTGCTTTCTCTTCCTGTGGCTCTAAAGTAGAGCTTATGATCACCAGAAAGATGTCATCTTCTCCCAGAAATGCATATTTCAGGGATGGTGGTAGTGGTTTGAGCTTGGGTTTAGGAGGCTTCTCCTCTTCCGGGGAAGTTTTCAGAGGTTCTTCTGTTTTCTCTGGTTCCTTCAAATCAGGCTGAACATCTTTAAAGATGTCCTTTAGCTCTGATTCGAGACTCTCAGTCATATTGACTTCCTCCACCAGGGAGTCAATAATATCAACGCTCATCCAGTCTTTTGATGTGTTTGGATGCTGCATAGCTTCAACAGCATTCAGCCTAAACTCATCTTCATTGACTCTCAGGGTCACCTCCCCTTTTGGATGTCAATGAGGGTTCGTCTAGTTGCTAGGAAAGGTCTTCCTAGAATGAGAGTTGCACTCTTGTGCTCTTCCATCTCTAGCACTACAAAGTCAGTGGGAAAGGCAAATGGCCTAACTGTGACAATCATGTCCTCAATTATGCTTGATGGATATTTAATGGAGCCATCAGCAAGTTGGAGACATATTCGGGTTGGTTTGACTTCTTCGGTCAAGCCAAGCTTTCTAATAGTGGATGCAGGTATTAGGTTGATACTTGCCCCAAGATCACATAGAGCTGTCTTGGTACAGGTACCTTCTAATGTGCATGGAATCATAAAACTTCCAAGATCTTTAAGCATCTCTAGTAAGCTCTATAAAATGACTGCAATGCATTCTTCAGTGAGGAAGACTTTTTCAGTTTCCCTCCAATCCTTCTTATGACTTAAGATCTCTTTCATGAACTTAGCATAAGAGGGTATTTGCTCACGTGCCTCTGCAAACGGGATCTTTATTTCAAGAGTCCTGAGATAGTTTGCAAAGTGGGCAAATTGTTTATCCTGTTCCGCTTGGGTGAGTTTCTGAGGATAAGGCATCTTGGCTTTGCATTCTTCAACCTTACTTGCTGCAGGTTTATTTCCTACAGAAGTGGTTGGAGAAGCCTGCTTAAAGGGGTTGTTATCAGCACTTGCAGGTGTCTGATCCTTACTGGCATTGGAACGCCAGGGTTGGCAGCTGCATTGGCATTTAACGCCAGATTACTACCCTTTTCTAGCGTTTGAACGCCAGAATTGGCACCAGAATGGGTGTTTAACGCCAACTTCTGAGCCTTTTCTGGCGTTTGAACACCATAATCGTTCCTCTCCAGGCTCTTATTGTCCTCAGAGGGATTTTGGGTAGTGGATTGATCATCCTCTGTCAGATGTTCCTTTCTTTACTTTCTGCTTCTTTGAGTTGAGACATTCAATGTCTTTCCACTCCTTAAATGAACAGCTTAGCACTCTTTCATTATTTGTTTAGATAACTACTGTCTTGTCTGATCCAATTGTGCTTCCATATTCTTGTTAGCATTTTTAGTATCTTGTAACATTTCTTTGAATTCTGCTAACTATTTTGTTAGAAGAAGTATTTGCTGATTGAGTTCAGTAACTTGTTCTGGAGGACTATGTTCAGTGGATACTACTTTAGCCTCTTCTTCCATGTTCTTATGCTAGCTTTAGGTTGGTTGTTTAACCACCTCTTAGTTTGATCTTTTACAGCAAATGAAAACAGTAACAATCTGTAGACATCCTAAGCTACTTCCTTATCACGTACTGTGTCAGCAATTTATAGGAATTATGCCAGAAACTCAGTAGGTTCTTCCTGTGGAAGACCGAAATACTGGTAATTTTACTGCACCATGATAATGAGCTGAGGATTTAACGCAAAACTACTAGCTCTGATGGAGGGTATACAGATACTACTTCCATATGAAGCAGTAGTGGGGTTAGCATATGACCCCAGAGTCCTTCTGGACTGTTCATTTTCACTTAGGTCCATGATAGAGAAAGGGAGATGATGTAGATTGTAAATAAAAATTTTATTCTTTTATTTATTTATTTTTTGAATACCAAAAATTAAAAGGAAAATAAAATAAAATAAATGAAAAAATAAATATAAGCTAAAAAAATTAGAAAAATAAATAAAAGAAAATTGAAATATAAAATAATTAATTAATTAAAAAGATTTGAAAAATTTTAGATATGATTTTCGAAAATTGAGGAGAGAGAAAGTGGTTAGGAAGTTTTGAAAAAGATATGTCTTAAAATTAAAGATACTTGTAAGAAAATAAAATAAAATAAAATAAAAGATTTGAAAAAGGTATGATTTTAAAATTTGAGATTAGAAAAGATAAGTAAGATTTTCAAAAAAGATATGATTTTTGAAAAAGATTTGAATTTTGAAATTTTAAAACTAAGATAAGATAAAATAACAATTTTAAAATAAAAATCTGAATTTTTAAAGGTAAATTTCGAAAATCCAATAAAAATAAAGAGAAAAATATTTTTGAATTTAATGAGGAAAGAGAAAAACACACAAAAGACACAGGACTTAAAATATTTTAGATCTCATGCTCCTTGTTTTCAAAAATTTGGAGGAAAAACACCAAGGAACACCAAACTTGAAAATTTAAGGATCAAAACACAAAGAAGACTCAAGAACACTTTGAAAACTCACAAGAACAATAAGAACAAAATTCAAAGACTGAAGAACATAAAAAGAACACCAAACTTAAGATTTTTAGAAAACTGAAATTAAATTTTTGAAAATTAAAGAAAAATAACAAGAGAACACCAAACTTAAAAGTTTGACACAAAATTTAATCAAAGAAAAATTATTTTTGAAAAAGTTTTGAAAGGAAGATACCAAAAAGTAAAAAATTACTGTAATCAATAAATATTGGAACTCAAAGAAGCACCAAGTTACCAAGAACATAAACACAACACTATAGCCAATTGAGTTAGAAATTTAATGTGTTTTTGAAAAGGTATTTGATATTTTTTTAATACTGATAATCTGAAAATGCACAAGAAAATTAAGGAAAGACACAAAACAGGATATATTAAAGATCAAACAAGAAAAATAAATAAGAACAACTTGAAGGTCAAGAGAGAACAATGAACACAAATTCAAAAATATGAAGAACAAATAAGAACATGCAATTGACACCAAACTTAAAACATGAAATAAAACTCAAAGAAAAATTAAGAATTAATAAAGAAAATAAAATTTTTGAAAAAGAAAATAAAAGACTCAAATTTGATGACTCTATACCAAAAAAATATAAATTATTCCTAATCTAAGCAACAAGATGAACCGTCAATTGTCCAAACTCAAACAATCCCCAGCAATGGCACCAAAAACTTGGTGCACGAAATTGTGATTCACACTTTTCACAACTCCGCACAACTAACCAACAAGTGCACTGGGTCGTCCAAGTAATACCTTACGTGAGTAAGGGTCGATCCCACAGAGATTGCCGGCTTAAAGCAAGCTATGGTTATCTTATTATTCTTAGTCAGGATATCAATAACAATTCTTAGTTTTTTTTGTAAAAAGTGAAAGAACATGAAATAAATGGTACTTGTTATTCAGTAATGGAGAACAAGTTGAGGTTTTGGAGATGCTCTGCCCTCTGAATTTTTTGCTTTTCTACTACCTTCTTCTTCAAATGCACATGGCTCCTTTTATGGCAAGCTTTGTGTTGGTGGATCACCGTTTTCAATGGCTACCGTCCGTCCTCTCAGTGAAAATGGTCCAGGTATGTTTGCGCATGACTAATCATCTGTCGGTTCTCGCTTGTGTTATAATAGGATACATCTATCCATTTGCACACTGTCATTGCGCCCAACATTCGTGACTTTGAAGCTCGTCACAGTCATCCCTTCCCAAATCCTACTCAGAATACCACAGACAAGATTTTGACTTTTCGGATCTCAGGAATGCTGCCAATTGATTCTAGCCTTTACCACGAAGATTCTGGTCTCACGGATTTGAATGCTCTGTTGTCAAGAAAGGCAACCAAACTCGTGAATCAGGAGTCCAAGAGATACACACTCAACTGTGCCCCAATGATTACGTTGATCTCAGATAGAATAGAAGTGGTTGTCAAGCATGCGTTCATAGTTGTGAGAATGAAGATGAGTGTCACGAATCATCACATTCATCATATAGAAGTACGAGTGAATATCTTAGAACAGAGACAAGCGTGATTGAATAGAAACAGTAATAATTTCATTAATTCATCGAGACATAGCAGAGCTCCTCACCCCCAACCATGGGGTTTAGAGACTCATGCCGTTAAAAGTACAATAAGGAATGTAAAAAATGTCATGAGGTGCAAATTGAATCTCTAAAAGTAGTTTTATTACTAGACTAGTAACCTAGGTTTACAGAAAAAATGAGTAACTAAGTGCAGATAGTGCAAAAATCCACTTCCGGAGCCCACTTGGTGAGTGCACTACAAGAAAATAGTCTATTGCCACTCTTTTAAAGCGTGGCAAAAAGCTGAAAAAAGCATGGCGATAGCTTTTCGCCACGCTTTTTGAGCTATCACCACGCTTTTGAAATGGTGGCCTCTACAAGGGTGGCGGATGCTCTGTCGCCACGCTTTTTCAAACCTATCGCCACGCTTTTTTTTGACACGCTTTTTATAAGTTGTCACATTTAAAAGCATGGCCATAGGTAGGAGATATGGCCACGCTTTTAATGCATGGCCGTATGTGAAAGATATGGCCACACTTTTAAAGCGTGGCCGTATGTGAAAAGCGTGGCCTTATATGAAAGATATGGCCACGCTTTTAAAGCATGGCAATAGAAGGAGATACAGCCACGCTTTGGAATCGTGGCAATAGAGGGAGATACGGCCACGCTTTTAAAACGTGGCAATAGAGGGAGATACGGCCACACTTTAGATAAAAGCGTGGCAATAACAACAGATGCAGCCATTAAATTACAAAGCTCACTATCATGGCTGTCATGTTGAGAAAGAAATTCTACTGAAGTTCACATATCAAATACCCAACACATTCAGAATTGTATCAAAGTTAATATTAATTATTAAGAGTTAAATCCAAAATAAACTGTCTTACACCAGTAATCAAATCATTCCATTTGTAGTATCTTTCTATTATCTACTGTACCATAACCAAAATAATCATTCTAAAGACATCAATTGAAACCTAAAAGGTTGTCAAGAACTATACAATGGCATAGGAAACTTGAACAATAGTAACCTAGTAACACAAGGTGTATTCCGAAGCGATCAAGAAGCATGAAATCAATCAGCCTAAGCATGTGCACCACGGATGCGGCGAATAAGCTGAATGTCTTTGGGCATTATGGTGACCTCTTGGCATGGATGGCACACAAGTTGGTGTCCTCAAACAAACCAACCAAGTAGGCTTCAGCAGCTTCGTGGAAAGCAAGGACAGCATGGTTTTGGAACCTCAAATCAGTCTGCAAACATAATAAATCAATCAATAAATAGGAATCATTACATATTTTATAGCCAAAAATAACCCAACGCACCAGGACTAAGATAAAAAGGGGTTAATTAGACTGGCTTAATAATACACACTAGAGGATTGTGAACAATAAGGTGATGCACTAGTCCATCAAAGATATTTTATCCTTATGATGATGTCATTTACTGCCATCTTGTGTTACAAAGTTCTTCATATTTGTTTTAGTAATATTCATTGAAAAATTCAAATGATAAAGATACTTTCTGTCCAATCAAAATTTTTCGAACACTATTATCGGCAGCAATTTTAATTATAATCTGAAGTAAATAAGAACAGCAACAGAAACAGAGACATGGTAAGCAATTTTCTTAACAAAATTAAATTTGATAGCTAAAATAATGCATTCAAAAGCTAGACCTGCGCAGCTTAAAATTAAATTAAATAGTTTTCTATTACAGATCCCACTGATGACAGGGCTTCCATTTGGTATTGCAGGATAGCACACTCTCTGCATATATCAGCAATTCAATTTGACTAAACACACAATATACATTGAACAATTCCAAAACCCTCGCCTATCAAAGAAAGAAAAAGTTAACCAAAACTCGAAACACACACATGGCACAACTGAAACAAAGTTCACACCAAACCCAAACTTCTTGTGCCTGCTTTATCTCATTTTATTCTAAATTACATTTACTCACAGCATTTATATCTTGTTTTACCCTATTTATTAATGCTCTATTGATAATAATGCTTTTCTACTGATCATGCATCCTGGAAATTCATTTTCCAAGGTTACACTTCCTTTAAAAACCTATACTTTTCTGTAAGGTAAATGTTTAGGGTCTATGGTAGGAAGAAAAAGAAGAAGGGAATGAGAGGAAGGGAAAGGGATTCTTCTAGTGACGTAGAGTGACATTATATTTTGACATCTCAAAACATCAAATGTTAGTTGGAACAGTATCATACTGATGAGCGGATAATTTATACGCTTTTTGGCATTATTTTTAGATAGTTTTTAGTATAATCTAGCTATTTTTAGGGGATGTTTTCATTAGTTTTTATGCTAAATTCACATTTCTGGATTTTACTATGAGTTTGTGTGTTTTTCTATTATTTCAGAAATTTTCTGGTTGAAATTGAGGGACTTGAGCAAAACTCTGATAAAAGGCTAATAAAAGACTGCTGATGCTATTGGATTCTGACCTCCCTGCACTCGAAATGGATTTTCTGGAGCTACAGAACTTCAAATGGCGCGCTCTTAACGGCGTTGGAACATAGACATCTAGAGCTTCTCAGCAATATATAATAGGCCATACTTTATTCGGGATTAGACGACGGAACCTGGTGCTCAATTCCGGTTCTACGCTGCATTCTGGAGTCAAACGCCAGAAACACATCACGAACCAGAGTTGAACGCCAAAAACACATTACAACTTGGCGTTCAACTCTAAAAGAAGCCTCTGCACGTGTAAAATTCAAGCTCAGCCCAAGCACACACCGAGTGGGCCCTGGAAGTAGATTTCTGGATCAATTACTTACTTATGTAAACCCTAGTAGCTAGTCTAGTATAAATAGGACATTTTAATATTGTATTAGTCGTCTTTTTGACCACGTTACATCTTTGGTCTCGGTTTTATTCCATTATTCATCTGAGGAGACTATTGATCACGTTTTGGTGGGCTGGCCATTCGGCCATGCCTAAACCTTCATCACTTATGTATTTTCAACAGTAGAGTTTCTACACACCATAGATTAAGGGTGTGGAGCTCTGTTGTACCTCGAGTTTTAATGCAATTACTACTATCTTTTATTCAAATTCAATCTTATTTTTGTTCTAAGATACTACTCGTACTTTAATCTGATGGATATGATGATCCGTGACACTCATCATCATCCGCCCCTATGAACGCGTGCCTGACAACCACTTCCGTTCTACAAGCGAAAGCTAGAGTGTGTATCTCTTGGATTCCTGATGCACGACGCATGGTTGCTGTCGCCTGACAACCGAGCCTTCCATTCCGTGAGATCAGAGTCTTCGTGGTATAAGCTAGAATTGATGGTGGCATTCATGAGAATCCGAAAAGTCTAAACCTTGTATGTGGTATTCCGAGTAGGATTCTGGGATTGAATGACTGTGACGAGCTTCAAACTCACGATTGTTGGGTGTGATGACAAATGCAAAAGAATTAGGAGATTCTATTCCAACATGATCGAGAACCGACAGATGATTAGCCGTGCCGTGACAGAGCATTTGGACCTTTTTTACTGAGAGGATGGTATGTAGCCATTGACAACGGTGATGCCCTACATACAGCATGCCATGGAAAGGAGTAAGAAGGATTGGATGAAGGCAGTAGGAAAACAGAGATTCAGAAGGAGCACAGCATCTTCATACGCCTATCTGAAATTCCCACCAATGATTTACATAAGTATTTCTATCTTTATTTTCAGTTTATTTATTATTATTATTCGAAAACTCCATACCCATTTATTATCCGCCTGACTGAGATTTACAAGATGACCGTAGCTTGCTTCATACCAACAATCTCCGTGGGATCGACCTTACTCACGTAAAGGTTTATTACTTGGACGACCTAGTGCACTTGCTGGTTAGTTGTGCGAGGTTGTGTAGAAAGTGCTGAGTTAGTAAATGCACACACCAAGTTGAATGCCATTATAAGAGATCACAATTTCGTGCACCACATTTTTGGCGCCGTTGCCGGGGTTTGTTCGAGTTTGGACAACTGACGGTTCATCTTGTTGCTCAGATTAGGTAATTTTCTTTTTTGTTTTATTTTCGAAAAAATTTTCAAAAATTTTTCCTTTTGTTTTCAAAAATTTTCTAAATTTGTAAAGAATGAATTCTAGAGTTTCATGGTAACATGTTGAAGCTTGGCTGGCTGTAAAGCCATATCCAAAATTCTTTTGGATTGAGGCTTCCAACCATCAGCATAGAGGCAAGTTAATTGGAATATCAGCTGTTGTATGTCTAATTTATATCCTAAAGCTGGCTGGCTATTAAGCCATGTCCAACCCTTGGATTGGAGCTTTAGGCTAACAATGAAAGATTCATGGAATTCTTCTTAAAAAAAATTTTGAATTTCTTATTTTCTTTTCCTATATGTTTTTTGAAAAAATATAAAATAAAATACAAAAAATAATAAAATCATAAAAATCAAAAATATTTTGTGTTTCTTGTTTGAGTCTTGAGTCAACTTTTAAGTTTGGTGTCAATTGCATTTTTCTAAAAATTTATGCATTTTTCGAAAATCCGTGCATGTGTTCTTCATGATCTTTAAGTTGTTCTTGGTAAATCTTCTTGTTTGATCTTGATGTTTTCTTGTTTTGTATCTTTTGATGTTTTTCATGTGCATTTTTGCATTCATAGTGTCTAAGCATTGCAAATTTCTAAGTTTGGTGTCTTGCATGTTTTCTTTGCATCAAAATTTTTTCAAAAATATGTTCTTGATGTTCATCATGATCTTTAAAGTGTTCTTGGTGTTCATCTTGACATTCATAGTGTTCTTGCATGCATCATGTGATTTGATTCATAATTTTCATGTTATGAGTCATTTTTTATGTTTTTCTCTCTCATAATTAAAAAATTCAAAAATCAAAAAAATATATCTTTTCCCTTTTTTTCTCTCAAAATCTCGAAAATTTGGGTTGACTTAGTCAAAAAAATGTTTTTAAATTAATTGTTTCTTGTAAGGCAAGTCAAATTTTCAAATTTTAAAAATTTTATATTTTCAAAACTTTTTCAAAAATTAAATCTTTTTCAATTTTTCTTATTAATTTACGAAAATCCTTTAAAATCTTTTTCAAAAATCTTTTTCTTAGTTTTATCTTTATTTTCGAAAATTATGCTAACAATTAATATGATTGATTCAAAAATTTAAAGTTTGTTACTTTCTTGTTAAGAAAGGTTCAATCTTTAAATTCTAGAACCATATCTTTTAGTTTCTTGTTAGTCTAGTAATTAATTTTAATTTTAAAAATTAAATCTTTTCCAACCATATCTTTTTAATCATATCTTTTTCAAAATTTTATCTTTTTTTTTCGAAAATTTGATTTCAAAATTGACTTTCAAATCTTTTTCAACTAACTATTTGACTTTTTGTTTATTTCTTATCTTTTTCAAAACCACCTAATAACTTTTCTCTCTCTAATTTTCGAAAATACCTCCGTCTTGTTCAAAAAAATTTTTAATTAATTAATTATTTTAAATTTTAATTTTAATTCTATTTCTTATCTTAATTTTCGAAAATCATTAACTCCTTTTCAAAATTATTTTCGAAAACTTCTGTCTCTCGTCTTTTTCTATTTATTTATTCATTTACTAACACTTCTCTTCATCTCAAATCTCTGCCCCTATCCTCACCCTTGTGTTTGGATTCTCCTTTTTTTTATTCCCTTCTTCTTCTACAAACATAAAGGAATCTCTATACTGTGACAAAGAGGATTCCTCTTCCTTTTTTGTTCTCTTTTTTCTCATATGAGCAGGAACAAGAAAAAAGGCATTCTTGTTGAAGCTGATCCAGAACCTGAAAGGACTCTGAAGAGAAAACTAAGAGAAGCTAAATTACAACAATCCAGAGACAACCTTGCTGAAATTTTTGAACAAGAAAAGGAGATGGCAGCCGAACCCAACAACAATAATGCAAGAAGGATGCTTGGTGATTATACTGCACCTACGTCCAAGTTTGATGGAAGAAGCATCTCAATTCTTGCCATTGGAGCAAACAATTTTGAGTTAAAACCTCAATTAGTTGCTCTAATGCAATAGAACTGCAAGTTTCATGGTCTTTCATCAGAAGATCCCTACCAGTTCTTGACTGAGTTCTTGCAGATCTGTGAGACTATTAAGACTAATGGAGTAGATCCTGAAGTCTATAGGCTCATGCTTTTCCCTTTTGCTGTAAGAGATAGAGCTAGAACATGGTTGGACTCTCAACCTAAAGATAGCCTGGACTCATGGGATAAGCTGGTCACGGCCTTCTTGGCTAAGTTCTTTCCTCCTCAAAAGCTGAGCAAGCTTAGAGTGGATGTTCAAACCTTCAAACAAAAAGATGGTGAATCCCTCAATGAAGCTTGGGAAAGATACAAGCAGATGACTAAAAGATGTCCTTCTGACATGTTTTCAGAATAGACCATGATAGATATATTCTATTATGGTCTATCTGAGTTCTCTAAGATGTCACTGGACCATTTTGCAGGTGGATCCATTCACCTAAAGAAAACGCCTGCAGAAGCTCAAGAACTTATTGACATGGTTGCAAATAACCAGTTCATGTACACTTCTGAGAGGAATTCCGTGAATAATGGGACGCCACAAAGGAATGGAGTTCTTGAAATTGATGCTCTGAATGCCATATTGGCTCAGAACAAAATGTTGACTCAGCAAGTCAACATGATTTCTCAAGTCTTAATGGATGGCAAAATGCATCCAACAGTACTAAAGAGACATCTTCTGAAGTAGAAGCTTATGATCCTGAGAATCCTGCAATGGCAGAGGTAAATTACATGGGTGAACCTTATAGAAACACCTATAATTCATCATGGAGAAATCATCCAAATTTCTCATGGAAGGATCAATAAAAGCCCTAACAAGGCTTTAATAATGGTGGAAGAAATAGGCTCAGCAATATCAAGCCTTATTCATCATCTTTTCAGCAACAGACAGAGAATTCTGAGCAGAGTACCTCTAACTTAGCAAATTTAGTATCTGATCTGTCTAAGGCATTTCATGAGTGAGACAAGGTTCTCCATCAGAAATTTGGAGGCACAAGTGGGCCAACTGAGTACGAAAGTAACTGAAACTCCTCCTAGTACTCTCCCAAGCAATACTGAAGAGAATCCAAAAAGAGAGTGCAAGGCCATTGACATAATCAAAATGGACGAACCTAGGGAGGAAGGAGAGGATTTGAATCCCAATGAGGAAGACCTCATGGGACGTCTCTCAGGCAAGAAAGAGTCCCCTATTGAGGACCTAAAGGAAGCTGAGGCTCATATAGAGACCATAGAGATTCCATTAAACCTTCTTCTGCCATTCATGAGCTCTGAAGACTATTCTTCCTCTGAAGAGGATGAAGATATAATTGGAGAGCAAGTTGCTCAATATCTAGGAGCTATCATGAAGCTGAATGCCAAGTTGTTTGGTAATGAGACTTGGGAAGGTGAACCTCCCTTGCTCATTGGTGAACTAGATACATGGGTTCAGCAAACTTTGCCTCAAAAGAAACAAGATCCTGGTAAATTCGTAATACCCTGCACCATAGGCACCAGATCTTTGAAAAATCTCTGTGTGACCTGGGGTCAGGCATAAATCTTATGTCACTCTCTGTAATGGAGAAGCTGGGGATCATTGAGGTATAGCCTGCCATATTTTTATTGCAAATGGCTGACAAGTCAGTAAGACAAGCTTATGGATTGGTAGAGGACGTGTTGGTAAAGGTTGAAGGCCTTTACATCCCTGCTGATTTCATAATCTTAGACACTAGGAAGGAGGAGGATAAATGCATCATCCTTGGAAGACCTTTCCTAGCCACAGCAAGAGCTGTGATAGATGTTAACAGAGGAGAATTAGTCCTTCAATTGAATGGGGACTACCTTGTGTTTAAGGCTCAAGGATCTTCTTCTTTAACAATGGAGAGTAAGCATGAAAAGCTTCTCTCAGTATAGAGTCAAACAAAGCCCACACAATCAAACTCTAAGTTTGGTGTTGATAGGCCACAGCCAAACTCTAAGTTTGGTGTTGAATCCACACATCCAAACTCTAAGTTTGGTTTTGGGAGTCTACAACATTGACTTGATCACCTGTGAGGCTCCATGAGAGCCTACTGTCAAGTTAGTCACATTAAAGAAGCACTTATTGGGAGGCAACCCAATTTTTATTGATCTAATTTTATTTTTCTTTTATTGTTCTTTATTGTTTTATTAGGTTCATGATCATGTGGAGTCACGAAAAAAATACTAAAATTAAAAACAAAATAAAAAATAGCACAAGAAAAATCACACCCTGGAGGAAGGACTTACTGGCGTTCAAACGCCAGTAAGGAGCATCTGGCTGGCGTTCAATGCCAGAACAGAGCATGGATTTGGCGTTGAATGCCAGAAACAAGCAGCATCCTGGCGTTTGAACGCCAGGAACATACCCTGAGGAGAGCTGGCACTAAACGCCAAAAAACAAGCATGGAACTGGCGTTCAACGCCAGAAACATGCTGCAATTGGGCGTTGAACGCCCAACATAAGCATCACTTCGGCGTTTAAATGCCAGAATTATATGCAAAGGTGTTTTACATGCCTAATTGGTGCAGGGATGTAAATCATTGACACCTCAAGATCTGTGGACCCCACATGATCATCTCAGGATCTGTGGATCCCACAGGATCCCTACCTACCTCAACTCACCTTCTCTCCTCTTCTTCACATTCATCCTCTCTTCCCCATAAACTCTCTTCCCCATAAACACTCTTCCCCAAAAACCCTTCACCAATCACCTCAATCTCTCTTTCCAATTACCCCCTTCACCACTCACATCCTTCCACTCTTCCCCATAAACCCCACCTACCTTCAAAATTCAAAATCACTTTCTTTATTTTTCACACAACCCAACCCCCTCTTCTACACCTTGGCTGAATACACCTCCCCCCACTCTCCTCCATATTTCTCTTCCTCTTCTTATTTTTTTTCTTCTTTTGCTCGAGGGCGAGCAATATTCTAAGTTTGGTGTGGTAAAAGCATAGCTTTTTGTTTTTCCATAACCACCTATGGCACCTAAGACCGGAGAAACCGCTAGAAAAGGAAAAGGGAAGACAAAAGCTCCCACCTCCGAGTCATGGAAGATGGAGAGATTCATCTCCAAAGCCCATCAAGACCACTTCTATGATGTTGTGGCCAAGAAGAAGGTGATCCCTGAGGTCCCTTTCAAGCTCAAGAAAAATGAGTATCCAGAGATCCGACATGAGATCCAAAGAAGAGGTTAGGAAGTTCTGACCAACCCCATTCAACAAGTCAGAATCTTAATGGTTCAAGAGTTCTATGCCAATGCATGGATCACTAGGAACCATGACCAAAGTATGAACCCGAATCCGAAGAATTATCTTTCAATGGTTCCGGGGAAATACTTAGATTTTAGTCCAGAAAATGTGAGGTTGGCGTTCAACTTGCCTACAATGCAAGAAAATGCACGCCCCTACACTAGAAGGGTCAACTTTAATCAAATGTTAGACCAAGTCCTTATGGACATATGTGTGGAAGGAGCTCAATGGAAAAGAGACTCCAAAGGCAAGCCGGTTTAATTAAGAACACTGGACCTCAAGCCTGTGGATAGAAGATGGTTGGAGTTCATCCAACGCTCCATCATCCCCACTAGCAACCGATCTGAAGTTACGGTGGATTGGGCCATCATGATTCATAGCATCATGATTGGAGAGGAAGTAGAAGTTCATGAAGTCATCTCCCTTGAATTCTACAAAATAGCCGAAAAACCCTTTACCTTGGCAAGGCTAGCTTTTCCTCATCCTATTTTCTATCTATGTTACTCAGCCGGAGTTATCATAGAAGGAGAGATCCCCATTGAGGAGGACAAGCCCATCACTAAGAAAAGGATGGAGCAAACAAGAGAGCGCACTCATGGAACCCAAGAGACGCCTGAGGAAGCTCATCACCAAGAAATCCCGGAGATGCCTCAAGGGATGCACTTTCCTCCCAACAACTATTGGGAACAACTCAACACCTCTCTAGAAGACTTGAGTTACAATATGGATCAATTAAGGGTGGAACATCAAGAGCACTCCATCATTCTCCATGAAATTAGAGAAGATCAAAGAGTAATGAGAGAGGAGCAACAAAGGCAAGGAAGAGACATAGAAGAACTCAAGGACATCATTGGTTCTTCAAGAAGAAAGCGCCACCATCACTAAGGTGGACTCATTCCTTGTTCTTATTTTTCTATTTTTTTGGTTTTTATGCTATGTGTGTGTTTTTGTTTTATGTCTCTACCTCATGATCATTAGTATTGAGTAACAATGTCTTAAGGATATGAATAATTCCATAAATCCTTCACCTCTCTTAAATGAAAAATGTTTCTAATTCAAAAGAACAAGAAGTACATGAATTTCGAAATTATCCTTGAATTTAGTTTAATTATATTGATGTGGTGACAATACTTTTTGTTTTCTGAATGAATGCTTGAACAGTGCATAATATTGATCTTGTTGTCCATGAATGTTAAAATTGTTGGCTCTTGAAAGAATGATGAACAAAGAGAATGTTATTGACAATCTGAAAAATCATGAAAATTGATTCTTGAAGCAAGAAAAAGTAGTGAAAAAGCAAAAGCTTGCGAAAAAAATGGCGAAAAAAAAGAAAAAGCAAGCAGAAAAAGCTAATAGCCCTTAAAACCAAAAGGCAAGGGTAAAAAGGATCAAAGGCTTTGAGCATCAATGGATAGGAGGGCCGAAGGAAATAAAATCCAGGCCTAAGCGGCTAATTCAAGCTGTCCCTAACCATGTGCTTGTGGCATGCAGGTCCAAGTGAAAAAACTTGAGACTAAGTGGTTAAAGTCATGATCCAAAGCTAAAAGAGTGTGCTTTAGAACTCTGGACACCTCTAACTGGGGACTTTAGCAAAGCTGAGTCACAATCTGAAAAGGTTCACCCAACTATGTGTCTGTGGCATTTATGTATCTGGTGGTAATATTGGAAAACAAAGTGCTTAGGGCCACGCCAAGACTCATAAAAGTAGTTGTGTTAAAGAATCAACATAGTTAACTAGGAGAATCAATAACACTATCTGAAATTCTAAGTTCCTATAGATGCCAATCATTCTAAAACTTCAAAGGAAAAAGTGAGATGCCAAAACTGTTCAGAAACAAAAAGCTACAAGTCCCGCTCATCTAATTAGAACTAATATTCATTGATATTTAGGGATTTATAGTATATTCTCTTCTTTTTATCCTATTTGATTTTCAGTTTCTTGGGGACAAGCAACAATTTAAGTTTGGTGTTGTGATGAGCGGATAATTTATACGCTTTTTGGCATTATTTTTAGATAGTTTTTAGTATAATCTAGCTATTTTTAGGGATGTTTTCATTAGTTTTTATGCTAAATTCACATTTCTGGACTTTACTATGAGTTTGTGTGTTTTTCTGTGATTTCAGGTATTTTCTAGCTGAAATTGAGGGACCTGAGCAAAACTCTGATAAACGGCTAATAAAGGACTGCTGATGTTGTTGGATTCTGACCTCCTTGCACTCGAAATAGATTTTCTGGAGCTACAGAAATCCAAATGGCGCGCTCTCAATAGCTTTGGAAAGTAGACATCCAGAGCTTTCCAGAAATATATAATAGTCCATACTTTATTCGGGATTAGATGACAAAAACTGGCACTCAACACCAGTTCTACGCTGCATTCTGGAGTCAAATGCTAGAAACACGTCACGAACCAGAGTTGAACACCAAAAACACATTACAACTTCGCGTTCAACTCCAAAAGAAGCCTCTGCACGTGTAAAGTTCAAGCTCAGCCCAAGCACACACCAAGTGGGCCCTGGAAGTAGATTTCTGCATCAATTACTTACTTCCGTTACATCTTTGGTCTCGGTTTTATTCCATTATTCATCTGAGGAGACTATTGATCACGTTTTGGGGGGCTGGCTGACGAGCGGATATTTTATACGCTTTTTGGGGGTAATTTCATGTAGACTTTAGTATGTTTTAATTAGTTTTTAATAGAATTTTATTAGTTTTTAAGCAAAAATTATATTTCTGGACTTTACTATGAGTTTGTGTATTTTTCTGTGATTTCAGGTAATTTCTGGCTGAAACTGAGGGAGCTGAGCAAAAATCTGGTTTAGGCTGAAAAAGGACTGCTGATGCTGTTGGATTCTGACCTCCCTGTACTCGAAATAGATTTTCTAGAGCTACAGGAGTCCAATTGGCACATTCTCAACGGCGTTGGAAAGTAGACATCCAGGGCTTTCCAGCAATATACATACTTTACGCGATGATAGATGACGTAAACTGGCATTCAACGCCAGTATCATGCTGTTGTCTAGCGTCCAGCGCCAGAAACAGGTTACAAGTTGGAGTTCAACGCCCAAAACACGTCACAACCTGGCGTTCAACTCCAGAAACAGTCCAAGCACGTGAGAAGCTTTAGTCTCAGCCCCAGTACACACCAAGTGGGCCCCAGAAGTGGATTTATGCACCAATTATCTTAGTTCACTTTATTTCTGTAAACCTAGGTTACTAGTCTACTATTTAAACAACTTTTAGAGGATTACCTTGTACCTCATGACATTTTCAGATCTGAATTTTATACACTTTGACGGCATGAGTTTCTAAACTCCATTGTTGGGGTGAGGAGCTCTGCAACGTCTCAATGAATTAATGCAATTGTTTCTATTTCATTTAAACGTGTGTGTGTTCCTATCTAAGATGTTCATTCGCGCTTAATTGTGAATGAGGTGATGATCCGTGACACTCATCACCTTCCTCAATCCATGAACGTGTGCTTGACAAACACCTCCGTTCTACATCAGATTGAATGAGCATCTATTAGCTTCCTTAATCAGAATCTTCGTGGTATAAGCTAGAACTGATGGCGGCCACTCTTGAGGATCCGAAAAGTCTAAACCTTGTCTGTGGTATTCCGAGTAGGATTCAATGTTTGAATGGCTGTGACGAGCTTCAAACTCGCGATTGCTGGGCGTGATGACAAACGCAAAAGGATCAATGGATCCTATTCCAACATGATCGAGAACCAACAGCTGATTAGCCGTGCTGTGACAGCGCATCTGGACCGTTTTCACTGAGAGGAAGGGAAGTAGCCACTGACAATGGTGACACCCTACATACAGCTTGCCATGGATGGAACTTTACAAACAATTGAGTTGAATATTACATTGCAAAAATTCAGAGGACAAAGCATCTCCAAAACTCCAACATATCCTCCGACAAAGCATCTCCAAAACTCCAACATATTCTCCATTAATAAAGTAACAATTCCTTATTCCAAATACTTTTACTTCTTACAATTAAATCCAAATAACCTTATTGGTATCCTGACTAAGATTAATAAAATACACATAGCTTGCTTCAAACCAATAATCTCCGTGGGATCGACCCTTACTCGCGTAAGGTATTACTTGGACGACCCAGTGCACTTGCTGGTTAGTTGTACGGATTGCAAATTCGTGCACTAAGTTTTTGGCGCTGTTGCCGGGGATTGTTCGAGTTTGAACAACTAAAGGTTTATTTTATTTCTTAGATTACGAATAATTTATTTTTGTTGTTATAGAGTAATTAAATTCTGATAGGATAATTTCTTTTTTACAAAAAAATTTTTTTTTTCAAAAATATTATTTTTCTTTATCAATTTTAATCTTTTTCGTGAGTCTAGTGTCTTGTTATAAGTTTGGTGTCAATTGCATATTTTATATATTTTTTTAAAATTTTCGTATTAGTGTTCTTTGTTCTTCCCTGATCTTCAAGTTGTTCTTGTTTATTTTTCTTGTTTGATCTTTAATTTTTCTTATTCTGTGTCTCTTCTTGTTTCACTTGTGTTCTTTTCAAAGCATTAATCTTCCAAAAGGAATATACATATTTAGAACAAGTGTTACATTTACTCCCAATTGGCTAGAGCGTTGGTCTATGTTCTTGGCAATTGGGCATCTTCTTTTTAAAATCTTTTTTTTCAAAAATAATTTTCTTGATTTAATCTTGTGCCAAACTTTAAGTTTGGTGTTTTCTTGTTAAGTTTTCTTTAATTTTCGAAAATTTTTCTTGGTTTTCTAAAAATTTTAAGTTTGGTGTTCTTTCTTTTGTTCTTGGTGTTCTTGTGAATCTTCAAGGTGTTCTTGAGTCTTTCTTGTGTTTTGATCTTAAAATTTTTAAGTTTGGTGTTCCTTGGTATTTTCCCTCCAAAATTTTCGAAAATAA
>NC_029776.3:60965454-60966191 GCF_000817695.3 Arachis duranensis | reverse complement strand
TGGCGTTCAACGCCAGAAACAAGCATGAATCCGGCGTTGAACGCCCAAAGGGAACATGGTTCTGGCGTTCAAACGCCAGTAACAAACAAGGAGGTGGCGTCTAACGCCACTCCAGCTTTCACCCCTGGCATTCAAACGCTAGTGGGGGATCAGTCACATACAAGTGTTGATAACAACCTTTCTAAAAAGGCTTCCCAACCCACTTCTGTAGGCAATAAACCTGTAGCAACTAAGGTTGAGGAATATAAAGCCAAAATGCCTTATCCTCAAAAACTCCGCCAAGCGAAACAGGATAAGCAATTTGCTCGCTTTGCAGACTATCTCAGGACTCTTGAAATAAATATTCCGTTTGCAGAAGCACTTGAGCAAATACCCTCTTATGCTAAGTTCATGAAAAAGATCTTAAGTCATAAGAAGGATTGGAGGGAGACTGAAAAGGTTTACCTCACTGAAGAATGCAGTGCAGTCATTCTGAAAAGCTTACCTGAGAAGCTTAAAAATCCCGGGAGCTTTATGATACCATGCACATTAGAGGGTAATTGCACCAAGCAAGCTTTATGTGATCTTGGGGCAAGTATCAACCTAATACCTGCATCTACTATCAGAAAGCTTGGTTTGACTGAAGAAATCAAACCAACCAGGATATGTCTTCAACTTGCTGATGGCTCCATTAAATACCCATCAGGCGTGATTGAAGACATGATTGTCAAGGTTGGGCCATTCGCCTTCCCTACTGA
>NC_029776.3:60964531-60965292 GCF_000817695.3 Arachis duranensis | reverse complement strand
TCTACCTTAGAGCCACAGGAAGAGGAAGCACTAATTCAAGTGCTAAGGACACACAAGACAGCTCTTGGGTGGTCCATCAGTGATCTTAAGGGCATTAGCCCAGCCAGATGCATGCACAAGATCTTACTGGAGGATGACGCTAAGCCAGTGGTTCAACCACAAAGGCGGCTGAATCAAGCCATGAAGGAAGTGGTGCAGAAGGAAGTCACTAAATTACTAGAGGCTGGGATTATTTATCCTATTTCTGACAGCCCCTGGGTAAGCCCTGTCCAAGTCATTCCTAAGAACGGAGGCATGACAGTGGTTCATAATGAAAAAAATGAACTGGTTCCCACAAGAACAGTTACAGGGTGGCGTATGTGTATTGATTATAGAAGGCTCAATACAACCACCAGAAAGGATCATTTTCCTTTACCAATTATAGACCAGATGCTAGAAAGACTAGCAGGTCATGAATACTACTGCTTCCTGGATGGATATTCAGGTTATAATAAAATTGCAGTAGATCCAAAAGATCAAGAGAAAACGGCATTCACATGTCCATCTGGAGTATTTGCATACAGAAGGATGCCATTTGGTCTATGCAATGCACCTACAACCTTTCAGAGGTGCATGCTCTCAATTTTCTCTGATATGGTGGAAAAATTTCTAGAAGTCTTCATGGATGACTTTTCAGTATGTGGAGACTCATTCAGCTCCTGTCTTGACCATCTAGCACTTGTTCTAAAGAGATGCCAAGAGACTAATCTGGTTTTAAACTG
>NC_029776.3:60963547-60964382 GCF_000817695.3 Arachis duranensis | reverse complement strand
AATGTTAAGGCAATCAGAAGCTTTCTGGGACATGCAGGGTTTTATAGGAGGTTTATAAAGGATTTTTCAAAAATCGCCAAACCTCTGAGCAACTTGCTAGCTGCTGACAAGCCATTTGTCTTTGATAAGGAGTGTCTGCAGGCATTCGAGACTCTGAAAGCCAAATTGGTCACAACACCAATCATCTCTGCACCAAACTGGGCACTGCCATTTGAACTAATGTGTGATGCCAGTGACCATGTCATTGGTGCAGTATTGGGACAGAGGCATGACAAGCTTCTGCACGTCATTTACTATGCCAGCCGTGTTCTAAATGACGCACAGAAGAATTACACAACCACAGAAAAAGAGCTACTTGCAGTGGTTTACGCCATTGACAAGTTCAGATCCTACTTAGTAGGATCAAAAGTGATTGTATACACTGATCATGCTGCTCTTAAATATCTACTCACAAAGCAGGATTCAAAACCCAGACTTATCATATGGGTGTTGCTTCTGCAAGAGTTTGATATAGAAATAAGAGACAGAAAAGGGACAGAAAACTAAGTAGCAGATCACCTGTCCCGAATAGAACCAGTAAAAGGGGTGTCCCTCCCTCTTACTGAAATCTCTGAAACCTTTCCGGATGAGCAACTCTTTGCCATTCAGGAAGTGCCATGGTTTGCAGATATTGCAAACTACAAGGCAGTGAGGTTCATACCCAAAGAGTACAGTAGGCAGCAATCAAAGAAATTGATCATAGATGCAAAGTATTATCTTTGGGATGAACCATATCTCTTCAAGAGATGTGCAGACAGAGTAATCCGTAGATGTGTGCCTAAAGAAGAAGCGCAGA
>NC_029776.3:60961995-60963398 GCF_000817695.3 Arachis duranensis | reverse complement strand
AATGTTTGTACTTAATTGTGACAATTGCCAAAGATCTGGCAATCTGCCTCACAGTTATGCCATGCCTCAACAAGGGATCTTGGAGATTGAGTTGTTTGATGTATGGGGTATTGACTTCATGGGACCTTTCCCACCATCATATCAAACACTTCTATTCTGGTAGCAGAGGATTAAGTATCCAAATGGGTGGAGGCTATTGCAACACCCACTAATGACACTAAGACAGTGTTAAAATTCCTCCAGAAATACATCTTCAGCAGATTTGGTACCCCTAGAGTATTAATCAGTGATGGGGGCACTCATTTCTGCAATAAACAGCTTTACTCTGCTTTGGTTCGTTATGGAGTTAGCCACAGGGTAGCTACTCGATATCACCCACAGACTAATGGGCAAGCTGAAGTCTCAAATAGAGAACTCAAAAGAATCCTGGAATGGACTGTAATTAACCATAGAAAGGATTGGGCAAGAAGCTTGGATGATGCTCTATGGGCATACAGAACAGCATTCAAGACCCCTATAGGGACCTCTCCATACCAGCTTGTGTATGGAAAGGCATGTCACTTGCCAGTGGAACTGGAACATAAAGCCTACTGGGAAACCAGATTCCTGAACCTTGATGCCAAGTTAGCTGGAGAAAAACGATTGCTCCAGTTAAATGAGCTAGAGGAATTTAGACTCAATGCTTTCGAAAATGCAAAAATATACAAAGAGAAAACAAAAAGATGGCATGATAAGAAATTGTCATCCAGAGTCTTTGAGCCGGGGCAGAAAGTTCTACTATTTAATTCTAGGCTCAAATTATTCCCCGGGAAATTAAAATCCCGGTGGAGAGGTCCATATGTGATTACAAGTGTATCACCATATGGATACGTAGAGCTTTAGGATAATGAATCTAACAAAAATTTCATTGTTAATGGACAGAGAGTTAAACATTATCTTGAAAGCAATTTTGAGCAAGAAAGCTCAAAACTGAGACTTGATTAAAAGCTTAGTAATAGTCCAGCTAATGACATTAAAGAAGCGCTTGCTGGGAGGCAACCCAGCCATTCACAAAATTTAATTTTATTTATTTCTGCTAATTAATTGATTTTTACAGGTATATGTCAAAGTATCTTCAAGGGTAAAATAGCAATTGATTGAATTCACAGAGTTACAGGGAAATTTGGAAGCTCACTGGCGTGAAAAAGCCAGTAAGAAACGTTTTGGGCGTTGAACGCCCAAAAGAAGCACCCACTGGGCGTTCAACGCCAGTAAGGGTAGCCATCTGGGCGTTAAACGCCAGAAAGGAGCATCTTCTGGGCGTTGGACACCAGAAAGAAGCACCTTCTGGGCGTTTAACGCCAGATTGACAGCGTCCTGGGCGTTCAGAAAAACGCCCAGTGACAAAGGACTTCCTGGCGTTC
>NC_029776.3:60923940-60961866 GCF_000817695.3 Arachis duranensis | reverse complement strand
TTTGGGCGTTTAACGCCAGGATGGTGGGGAGGAGGTAAAATTCGTTTTTCTTCACATATTTTCTAATTTTTATGTTTCAATTCATGATTTCTTGCATAAACATGTTTCAAAATGTCATCCTTTTAAAAAATTTTAATCCTAATTTCTGAAATCCCTTTTTCAAAAATATCAAAAATATCTTAATCCATAAACACAACTCTTTTTCCAATCCAACTCTTTTTCAAATCTTGTTCAAACTCATCATATCTTTTGAATTTCGAAATTGCCTCTCCCTTTATTCCTCTCCTATCCTTTCTTTTGCTTGAGGACAAGCAAACCTCTAAGTTTGGTGTGATTTGCCATGATCACTGAGCTAAAACTCATTAAGATCATGGCACCTAAGGGAACAGGAAGAGCAAGGATGTGACTTGAAGGAACTGAAGCGTCATAAATTATATCTTGAAGGACCAAGCACCTCACAGACTAGAGGAACATCCACTTCCCAAAATAAAGGTCGTTGAGTTCTAATCTTTGCCTTAACTCTGTGATAACTGTTCTTATTAGAAATTTACCTTAGAAGTTATATATTAGTAGTAGTAATTAGTATCTCTACTTTGATTTTAATTCCAATTAAGTTATAATTTATTTTTCTCATCATCATCAAACAAATAAAATACTAGATTTTTAGAATAAAGAGGCAATATTTTTTTTCGAGTTCTTAATAAGAAAAATTCTAATTATTTATATGTGGTGGTAATACTTTTTGTCTTCTGAATGAATGCTTGAACAGTGCATATTTTTGATCTTGTTGTTTATGAATGTTAAAATTGTTGGCTCTTGAAAGAATGATGAAAAAGAGAAATATTATTGATGATCTGAAAAATAAAAAAAAATTGATTCTTGAAGCAAGAAAAAGCAGTGAAAAAAATTTTGAAAAAAAAAAGAGAGAGAAAGAAAAAGCAAGCAGAAAAAGCCAATAGCCCTTAAAACCAAAAGGCAAGGGTAAAAAGGATCCAAGTCTTTGAGCATTAATGGATAGGAGGGCCCAAGGAAATAAATCCAGGCCTAAGCGGCTAAATCAAGCTGTCCCTAACCATGTGCTTGTGGCATGCAGGTCCAAGTGAAAAGCTTTCAGAAGCAAAAAGCTACAAGCCCCGCTCATCTAATAAGAATCTGAGCTTCACTTAAAACTCTAAGATATTATTGCTTCTTAATTTCTTTTCATCCTATTTTATTTATCTAGTTCCTTGAGGACAAGCAACAGTTTAAGTTTGGTGTTGTGATGAGCGGATATTTTATACGCTTTTTGGGGGTAATTTCATGTAGACTTTAGTATGTTTTAATTAGTTTTTAATAGAATTTTATTAGTTTTTAAGCAAAAATTATATTTCTGGACTTTACTATGAGTTTGTGTATTTTTCTGTGATTTCAGGTAAGTTCTAGTTGAAATTGAGGGAGTTGAGCAAAAATCTGGTTTAGGCTGAAAAAGGACTGCTGATGCTGTTGGATTCTGACCTCCCTGCACTCGAAATGGATTTTCTAGAGCTACATGAGTCCAGTTGGCACGCTCTCAACGGCGTTGGAAGTTAGACATCCAGGGCTTTCCACCAATATATAATAGTCCATACTTTGCACGACGATAGACGACGTAAACTGGCGTTCAACGCCAGTATCATGCTGTTGTCTGGCGTCCAGCGCCAGAAATAGGTTACAAGTTAGAGTTCAACGCCCAAAACATGTCACAACCTGGCGTTCAACTCCAGAAACAGCCCAAGCACATGAGAAACTTTAGTCTCAGCCCCAGTACACACCAAATGGGCCCCAGAAGTGGATTTATGCACCAATTATCTTAGTTCACTTAATTTTTGTAAACCTAGGTTACTAGTTTACTATTTAAACAACTTTTAGAGGATTACCTTGTACCTCATGACATTTTCAGATCTGAATTTTATACTTTGACGGCATGAGTCTCTAAACTCCATTGTTGGGGGTGAGGAGCTCTGCAGCGTCTCAATGAATTAATGCAATTGTTTCTATTTCATTCAAACGTGTGTGTGTTCCTATCTAAGATGTTCATTCGTGCTTAATTGTGAAGGAGGTGATGATCCGTGACACTCATCACCTTCCTCAATCCATGAATGTGTGCTTGACAAACACCTCCGTTCTACATCAGATTGAATGAGCATCTCTTAGCTTCCTTAATCAGAATCTTCGTGGTATAAGCTAGACCTGATGGCGGCCACTCTTGAGGATCCGAAAAGTCTAAACCTTGTATGTGGTATTCCGAGTAGGATTCAATGATTGAATGGCTGTGACGAGCTTCAAACTCGCGATTTCTGGGCGTGTTGACAAACGTAAAAGGATCAATGGATCCTATTCCAACATGATCGAGAACCAACAGCTGATTAGCTGTGTTGTGACAGAGCATCTGGACCGTTTTCACTGAGAGGATGGGAAGTAGCCACTGACAATGGTGACACCCTACATACAGCTTGCCATGGATGGAACTTTACAAACAATTGAGTTGAATATTACGTTGCAGAAATTCAGAGGACAAAGCATCTCCAAAACTCCAACATATCTCTATTAATAAAGTAACAATTCCTTATTCCAAATACTTTTACTTCTTACAATTAAATCCAAATAACCTTATTGGTATCCTGACTAAGATTAATAAAATAAACATAGCTTTCTTCAAACCAATAATCTCCGTGGGATTGACCCTTACTCGCGTAAGGTATTACTTGGACGACCCAGTGCACTTGCTGTTTAGTTGTACGGATTGCAAATTCGTGCACCACTGGCCATTCGGCCATGCCTGAACCTTCATCACTTATGTATTTTCAACAGTGGAGATCCTACACACCATAGATTAAGGGTGTGGAGCTCTGCTGTACCTCGAGTTTTAATGCAATTACTACTATCTTTTATTCAAATTCAATCTTATTTCTATTCTAAGATACTACTCGTACTTTAATCTGATGGATGTGATGATCCGTGACACTCATCATCATCCATCCCTATGAACGCGTGCCTGACAACCGCTTCCGTTCTACAAGCGAAAGTTAGAGTGTGTATCTCTTGGATTCCTGATGCACGATGCATGGTTGCTCTCGCCTGACAACCGAGCCTTCCATTCCGTGAGATCAGAGCCTTCGTGGTATAAGCTAGAATTGATGGCGGCATTCATGAGAATCCGGAAAGTCTAAACCTTGTATATGGTATCTCGAGTCGGATTCCGGGATTGAATGACTGTGACGAGTTTCAAACTCGCGATTGTTGGGCATGATGACAAATGCAAAAGAATCAAGGGATTCTATTCCGACATGATCGAGAACCGATAGATGATTAGCCGTGCCGTGACAGAGCATTTGGACCTTTTTCAGATAGAGGATGGGATGTAGCCATTGACAACAGTGATGCCCTACATACAGCTTGCCATGGAAAGGAGTAAGAAGGATTGGATGAAGGCAGTAGGAAAGCAGAGATTCAAAAGGAGCACAGCATCTTCATACGCCTATCTGAAATTCCTACCAATGATTTACATAAGTATTTCTATCTTTATTTTTAGTTTATTTATTATTATTATTCGAAAACTTCATACCCATTTATTATCCGCCTGACTGAGATTTACAAGATGACCATAGCTTGCTTCATACCAACAATCTCCGTGGGATCGACCCTTACTCACGTAAGGTTTATTACTTGGATGACCCAGTGCACTTGCTGGTTAGTTGTGCGAGGTTGTGAAGAAAGTGCTGAGTTAGTAAATGCGCACACGAAGTTGAATGCCATTATAAGAGATCACAATTTCGTGCACCACATACCATTTTGTCTTAATTTCTATGCAGTTTTACATGCCACATGTTATAGAGACCTTGATCACTTTCTTCATCATTTTGTAAGGACGGAAAATATTGAAAGCTAAATAATCATCAATCAATATCTCTGCCAAAATTGGTTGGTTAACAAAGGAATGAGGCAGAAAACTCTGAACATACCGTATAGTACATAGTCTCATTTCTATCATGCAATCGGTTGAGTATCTGCCATTTGGCCAATGCATTAGGATCAAAAGAACAAGTTCAAAATATTAGCAATAGATATATTAAAATAGAATAGTCCAAAATTCATAACTTTACAGATAGAAAAAGAAATAGCAGTAAAAGCATCTTCTTAAGCAACCACAAGGCTAAAGAACAAGTTCAACATTGGCATTAGACCAAGAAAAGTACAACTATATACTGAATCATTCAATCTGTAGATTGGGAGACATAACATTTGGAGGAAGCAGTCCTCATAGATCAAGACGATCACACTCTGATATAGAAAAAGCTATTCCCTAATATGAATTAGCAAATAGTAATAATAATAAAATAAAAACACTCCAAATGAAAATTATGTGACATAAAAAAAGTGAATACACATCATCTCCTGTCTAGAACTTAAAGACCAACTACAAAGAAATGTCAAATGAAGAAAAGGAATCTACCAGAAAATTCATCTGCATTTTCTAGTATCCCATAAAACAAGCAAGATAAAAAGGAAGTTATGAATTACGAATGGTAGCTTTTCTGAAAAGGAATTGGGAACCAGTCTTCAAGAAAATAATAGTGTATACAAGTGTTGGAAAGCAGAAAAAAGGAATTTTATTGGACAAAATTTACACAAGATAACAGAATAATAAAATTTAGGAAGCTTATCACCTATTCCATTGTATAATTTTGGGATCGAAACCTGAGTGATCAAAATAAAATAAAATAAAATAAAATAATAACAGAGAGCACTTAACCAATATTGACATGAGAACACCAAACAACAAATTAAAAATCAAATAAATAAAAAACTGCAACCACAAAAGTTAGAGAACAAATTCAAAATCAACAAAAATCAAGAATCAAGAACAGAACAGAAATTGACAGTGAAAAATAGATGCAGACATAATACAAGAACAAAAATCAAGAACAGAAATGAGCAATGAAAAATAGATGCAGGAAAAAATCAAGAACCAAAAATCAAGTACAAAACAGGAAAAAATAGAAGCAGTAAAAAATCATAACGAAAATCAAGAATCAAGAATAGCAACCAAGAGATGAACATTATTATTCTAAAATCAAGCTTAGCCAATAGATGAACAAAATGCAACAAGTAAGCAAGCATGATAAGTAATACTCACATCAGCAGGTGCAGCTGATAATAGCGCTAAGAGAGTCACTGCAGCAGCTTGATAATCAGTTAATACCTTGTGTGCTGACTCATTGAGCTTATCCTGAAAAGTTTTAAAGCTTGAAATAGTATTAATAATAATAATCTTTTAAAAAGTTAAATGTAAAATAAGTAAATAACCGGTGACTGGAAGGTTTCCAAGTCGTTATCTATTTCTCGGTCTAATTTGAAACTACGAATACGAGAACTATTCTAAAGGAATTAGAAGGAGATACTCACTTTCCATTATTATTTATTCTTGTAAAACTTGGGAGAAGAGTAAAACTTGGGATCCCTCAGAAACCTTGAAATCATCTATGCCTTCTTAGCAGAAAGGTTTGTGTTCTCCAGAATTTGATCTTTTGATGCCTTGGCAATTGCTTGGATAGAACCAATAGCTTGACTAAACTGAATTGAGCGACTAGAATGACAATAACTTAAGCGATGCCTATATGCATATGCTTATCATGGTTTCATTTCACATTTAAGTCAAATATTAGGTGATATAGCTATTGTTAGAGAAAGATACTCCAGAGTTTAAACATCTATATAATCAAGAATCCTGAGCTTTAGCCTTGTTAAGTTTAGGCATGAAAAATCACGAAAACTAAAATGAGAAGTTGCTTCACAATAAAATGATTTACTGCATTTACTGTTGAGGTAAAATAGTGATAGTTTTGAAGAAAACAATTAATAGATCTTCTTAGTATCTTGCTTGAATGTTCCATTGCCAAAAATATTGATATGTATAAGTGTTTTTTTCTTAGCCACTATAATATAGAGTCTCTATAACAGTAGAGAGGGTGTTATGTTACAAATGAAGAGGCTCGTGTTTCATTTTCTGTGAAACCTTTTCTCAAACAGGTTGTGCTCTTAAATTTCTGTTATAGGAATGGATGGTAGGTTAGAGAGTTATTATGAATGGGGTTGGTGTTTTTTGGATGAACAGAACTTAGATACTTAAAAATAATAGGCCAACAACAAGAAACTAACAAGTCATGAGGTGGAGAACAAATCAACATTATATGTAATTAAAATCAAAATAGATAAGAACCAAACAAAGAGAACAAATCAACTAGTTGAACTATGGAAGCACCAACAAAAAATAAACAACTGTGGAAGCAGTTAACAATAATAAATAAACAGTTGAAATAATAAATAATTTAGCTATGGAAGCAACAAAACCCACCAGCAGGAGGTACAACCGTTAGAGGAACACCTGGGATGGCGGCATAACCGTTTGGCATCACGTAAGGGAGTCTCAGGGTTGGGATGGCGGGCTGGCTGGGAGGAACCTGATACGACATCATTCGCTGTATATGCGGCACAGACGCCGGAACCACAACACCACCAGCAGCAGAGGCGATGCTGGAGCCATTGCAACCACAGAGCTAACACCAGGAGGTGGAATCAATGGACTTTGGTAGGCAAGGTTCGACGGAGTGGCGCCTCCGGATAGATTTGGCAGCGCAGAGAAGTGCGGTGCCTAAGGAGGCAGTGGCCGGAAGGAGGCAGCGGCCAGAGGCGTGAAGGGAGGTCCAGCGGAGATCTGAGACGACACGTAGGAGAAGGGATCCGCTTGGAAAAGAGGAGAAGGGATCCAGCGAAGGGATCAAGTTGTGATTCAGTGTGCTGGGTTTGGGTTCTAGGATTACGGTGGGAGAGGAGGCGGGATCCGCCATGGAAAAGATGAGAAGAATAAGATTAAGATTGTAACGCTTGATTATGTGAATTGTGTTTGGAATTCAGTTATTATGGTGGACCAGCGACGGTGGGAGTGCCGACGGAGGCATTGTGAGTTCTGGCAATATTCTTGGTTCTTCAGGGGATATTAGGGTTAGGGGTTGTGACTTGTGAATGACGGAGAGTGAGAGTGTCTCGTAGCTTAATCAGGGTTATTAGTTTTGGGTTTTTGTTGTTTTTTTTTTAAAACCTTTTGGCCACGCTTTTAAAACGTGCCAAAAGAGTACAAAGATATGGCCACACTTTATAAACGTTAGTGTAATGAAACTTTGTCGCCACACTTTTAAAACGTTCTTATTTCTCTCTATGGCCACACTTTTGAAGCGTGGCAGAAAAAAACGTGCCTATATCTCTAATCAATTGCCACCCTCATAAAAGTGTGGCCATTGGCCCTTTTCGCCATGCTTTTGAAGCGTGGCGAAAAAAAACTTGGCCGAATCTCTATTCAATTGCCACCCTCACAAAAGCGTGGCCATTAACCACTTTTGGCCACGCTTTTAAAGCGTGGCAAGAAAAAAGCGTGGCCATAGGCCTTTTTTCTTGTAGTGGTGTTTGGGCTGAGCTTTCAAGCTTTCACGTGCATAGGATGTCCTTGGAGTTAAACGCCAGCTTTGGTGCCAGTTTGGGCGTTTAACTCCAGCTTTGGTGCCAGTTCTGGCATTTTACTCCAGAAAAGGGGTTCTGGTGGGCGTTTAAACGCCAGTTTGGGCCATCAGATGTCGGGCAAAGTATGGACTATTAAACATTGCTAGAAAGCCCGAGATGTTTACTTTCCAACGCAATTAAGAACGCGCCAATTGGGCTTCTGTAGCTCCAGAAAATTTATTTCGAGTGTAGGAGGGTCAAAACCCAACAGCATCTGCAGTCCATTCTCAGCCTCTGAATCAGATTTTTGCTCAGGTCCCTCAATTTTAGCTAGAAAATACCTGAAATTACAGAAAGACACACAAACTCATAGTGAAATCCAGAAATGTGATTTTTGAATAAAATTAATAAAAAATATAACAAAAAATGAATAAACATGCTAAAAACTATATGAAAATACTACAAAAAAGCGTATAAAATATCCGCTCATCAGCCTTAAGCTCCTTGTTGAACCTTTGAGGATATGGAAGGGGAGGAGTGCAAGGCTTGACCATCTTCCTCTGTTCTTGTGGTTGTTCCTCTATGATTTGCTTTCCCTTCTTTGAAGCTTTAAGCTCTTCCTCTTTCTCCTTGAGCTTTTCTTGATCCTTCTCCTCATGTGTTACTTCTTCCTTGCTGCTGGCCTCATCATTCTTAGCTGGCTTTTTGTTGGTTTCCTTGGAATTCACCAAGGTTCCTCCACTCCTTAATTCGATTGCTTTGCATTCTTTTTTGGGATTAGGAATGGTGTCACTTGGCAATGTATTAGGTGCTCTCTCAGCTACTTCTTGCTTGGATAGTTGGCCAATCTGCCTTTCTAGATTCCTCATTGAAGCTTCATGGTTCTTACTGGTTAACCCTTGCTGTTTCATCATCTTTTCCGTCATTATCTCCAAGTTGGAGATCCTTTGAGCTTCTGGGGGTGGTTGTGGTTGATTCTAGGGTGTGGATGGTGGATGATAGTTATTTTGGTTAGTGGATGAATTGTTGGGTGGATAGTAGATGGGTTGGGGTTGGTTGTTTTGTGGTTTTATGTATTGGTTTTTGTTAATGTTTTGATGGTTTTGATGGTTTGTGTTTCTAGAATTATTTTGGTTTGAGTTTCGCTGCCAATATTGTTGGTTTTGTTTGTCTCCCCATCTCAAATTTGGGTGGTTCTTCCAAGATGAGTTGTAGGTGTCTCCATGGAGTTCATTTTGGCCAGCACTTTGATTGTGCATATAATTGACTTGCTCTTGCTGTTGCTCTTCTTGGTTTTCTTCATTCTGTCCCCATCCAGCTGATGGTTGATTTGTAATGTTCACTATTGTAACTTGAAGACCATCAATCCTCTTTGCCATCATCTCCAATTGTTGCTGGATTTGTTGGTGCATCACCTTGTTTTGAGCCAAAATGGTGTCCACAACTTCCAGTTCCAATACACCCTTCCTTTGAGCTGGTTGGCATTGCCTCTGATGACCATAGAAGTATTGGTTATTTGTTATAGTGTCTATCAAATTTTGTGCTTCCTCCGCTGTCTTCGTGAGTTACACTGATCCTCTAGCAGAGTAATCAAGTGCCTCTTGAGCTCTCAGTGTCAATCCTTCATAGAAGTTTTGGAGTCTATCCCATTCACAGAATATTTCTAGTGGGCACTTCCTGATTAGAGCTTTGTATCTCTCTCAGGCATCATACAATGACTCTCCATCTATCTGAGTGAATGTTTGGACCTTTGTTTTGACTCTGATGATCCTTTGGAGAGGATAGAACTTGGATAAGAACTTGTTCACTAGATCCTCCCAATTGTTGATGCTTTCTCTTGGAAATGCCTCCAACCATTGGGCAGCTTTGTCTCTTAGGGAAAATGGAAATAGTAGCAGCTTGTAAATGTCTGGATGCACACTATTGGACTTCACTGTGTCACATATCCTCAGAAAGGTGGATAGGTGCTGGTTGGGATCTTCCAAGGGGCCTCCTCCATAAGAATAGTTATTTTGCACCAAGGTGATGAGTTGAGGCTTCAATTTAAAATTGTTTGCATTGACATTTGGAGTAAGTATGCTACTCCCACGGTGCCTTGGATTAGGGAAAGTATAAGAGGCTAGAACTCTCTTTTGAGGCTGGCTATTGTTGTTGGCCATTCCCTCTGGTGGATTAGGGACATTCCCATCCATCTCTTGGTTTTCTTCCTCTGATTCCTCTTCACCAATGATTCACTTTCCTCTTGCTTCTCTCCTTAGTCTTTGAAGAGTTCTCTCATCAAGATCACAGGAGGTGGAGACCTCTCTACTTGCTTCTGTCATACACACAAACCAACAATACAAGCAGAATACTCTATTGCTAGAGTGATGTTAAAGTTAGTGAAGATAAATCTCAAACAGTTAGTGAGCTTAACAAAAATAAAAGAAAAAGTGCTTAATCTAGATTTACACCCTACTTAATCATTGTCAATCTTTATCAATCCCTGGTAATGGCACCAAAAACTTGATGAGGGAAAAATGATTCCACACAAACTCACCGGCAAGTGTACCGGATCGCATCAAGTAGTAATTACTCACAAGAGTGAGGTCGATCCCACAGGGATTGATGGATTGAGCAATTTTAGTTAGGTGATGAATTTAGTTAAGCGAATATTTGATGATTTGAGTGAATTTTGATTTAAAGAAAGTTAAATTGCAAGTAAAAGAAAGGGAGAAGGGAAATTGATAGAATCTTAAAGTGCAAAAAAGGTAAATTGCAGAAACTTAAAGTGCAAGAAAGTAAAAGAGCTGAAACTTAAATTGAAAGAAAAATAAATTGTAGAAACTTAAAGTGCAAGAAATATAAATTGCTGAATCTAAATTGCTGAGAAATGTAAATTGCTTGAAGAATAAAGGGATTTGGGTATTGAGATTTAAATTCAACTAGAAAATGTAAACTAAAGTAATTCAGAGAGCTTTGAGATGAAGAGATTTAGCTTAGTTGCCAAACAGAAATGGAAAATTTACTTGAAGAAATGAACAGAAAAAGAAACTTAGCTCAATTATGAAATTCTAAAAGAGAAATTGAAGATCGAAGGAGAGCAATGAGATCAGAAAGTAGATCTAGATCTCAATTACTCCCTTGACCAATCAGAAAGAAAGTGCAGAAGAAATGAAAATAAAAACAGCAAAGGAAATTCAGATCTAACTCCTCAATTCTCAGATCAAGAAATTCAATGGAGTTCTTAAATCTGAATTCAAAAACCCAGAACAGAAAGTAGATGTTGCAGAAGAAAGAAAATGAAAACAGAAAGCAAACTAGATCCAATCTCAATTCCCAAATTCCAAATGAAAACTAAAAGTGAAAAACTAAAATGAGCTAAAGGTCCTTTACAAATAAAATTAACTGCTATTTATACACTTTCTATTTTGGTCTTCAAAGCTTGGAGTGGGCTTTTCTAATTTAACCTTGAATTAATGGATCAGGGGTAGCTTGGTTCAATTGAGTTTATGCGTGAGCATCTTTCTTATCTTTAAATTATTGAGTTTAATTAAGAATTAATTATCTTTTAGCAACTATAGATGCTACTTTGAGTCTCGTGAAATTTTGTTTATTTTAGGTAGCATTTGGTTGGATTTGATGGAAAGGAAGCATGCACAAATGGAAGGAGCTCAAGAATTAAAGAAGATGATCAACGAGGAGCGACGTGTGTGCGTACCTGACACGTGTGCCTAATTTGGAGATTTGTGTAGCAACGCGTGCGCATATCTGACGTGTACGCGTGACACGCGAAGAAGACCATCGACGCGTACGCGTGACTGACGGGTACGCGTGACATGCGCCCCGTGCAGAAAACACAGAAAACACTGGGGGCGATTTCTGGGCCCCATTTGGCACTCAAGTAAGGCGCAGCTCTCTGCCAAGTTAGGTGCGGATCCAGTGAAGCCAAGTGGTCCCCTCGTTACAAGGCGTGGATTATTTAATTAATTCTGATTAATATTTTAAATTTTAAAATAGGAAAAGATATTATTTTAATCTTAGAAATTAGATTTTAAATTAATTAGGATTAGATATAAAAGATAAGGGGGATTCCATTAGGGATTCTATTCCAATTTGCATTCCGTATGCCACAGTTTTTTTCTGAATCCTTATTTTCTCTCTGAGTCATTAGCAACTAAACCTCCACTGTTAAGGTTAGGAGCTCTGTCTATTGTATGGATTGATACTATTATTTTTCTTTTTTAATTCATGTTTTGATTTATATTTCAAGAATTGTTTTCATTCTTTATCTTATGAATTTGGGTGGAATGAAAGTATGACCCATCTTTCTAATTTAGTTCTTGTATAACTTGGAAAAGCTATTTACTTGAACAACAGCTTGAAAAAAATTTCTCCTAAATTCCAATTATCTGGACTTAACGGGATACGTGACATATAATCCTCTTACATTTGGGTAATTAGGATTTTTGTGGCATATAAACTGGAATTTGATCATCACCCTCTAATTGGAATTAATTGACCAAGGAATTGGCAGTTAATGAATTTTAGAGGAGACTAGGAAGGTCAAAGGAATTAGGGTATAGTCACATATAGTTTGCCATCAATTAAATCTTGCATGACTAAAATAGTTAGTAAGAAAAGTCAATCCAAAAAATAGATAACTCTGAAACCTTAACTGTTCTCCCAAATTTTATTCCCAACTTATTCACCTGCCTGTCTTCAAATTCTAAATTCATTGTTTAATGTTTTTGAACACTCAAACACTATTTTCTGCTTGCCTAACTAAGCCAATTAATCAACCATCGTTGCTTAGTCCATCAATCCTCGTGGGATCAACCCTCACTCACCTGAGGTATTACTTGGTACGACCCGGTGCACTTGCCGGTTAGTTTGTGGGTTCTAAATCTCGCACCAAGTTTTTGGCACCATTGCCGGGGATTGATAGTGATTAAAAACTATTAGTTGCTTGATTTCTTAGATTAGGCATTTTAGTTTTAATTTTATTTAAATTTTGTTTTAATATTTTCGAAAAAAAATTTATAACACTAATATTCTTCTTAATTTCTGAAATTAAGTTTGGTGTTTCCTAGTACAGGTTACCTCACTGTAAATTCTCTGCACTCTGACATAGAGATTTCCATCTTTTCTTGTCTTCTGTTCTTTTATGCGCAGGAAAAGAGACAAAGAACATCTCTTAGACTTTGATCCTGAACCTAAAAGGACTTTCAGGCGATGTTTACAACAGGCAAGACTTTACAAGACTGCAGAATCCACTATGGATCCTAATGATGCTGCTAATGCCAATGTGGCAAATCCAAATAGGAATGAGCAATAAAGGATAATGCCTGGCTCTTACTCCGCTCCTTCTGCAGATCTTTATGGAAAAAGCATTGTGGTGCCTCCTATAGCTGTAAACAACTTTGAGCTGAAGCTACAAATGGTCACCTTGGTGCAACAAAACTGCCAGTATCATGGTCTTCCCCACGAAGACCCAAATCAATTTATTTCCAATTTTCTGTAAATTTGTGATACTGTGAAGACAAATGGAGTGAACCCAGAGGTGTACAAACTCATGCTCTTTCTGTTTGCTCTGAGGGATGGAGCAAAGCCATGGCTAGATTCCCAACCCAAGGAGAGTTTGGATACTTGGAACAAGGTTGTTACTGAGTTTCTTACTAAATTTTTCCCACTAAAGAAGCGGACTAAGCTTAGAGTGGAGGTTCAAACCTTCAGGCAGAAGGATGGTGAAACTCTTTATGAAGCTTGGGGAGATACAAGCTACTGACTAGGCAACGCCCTCCGGACATGTTCTCCAAATGAACCCAACTAGATATCTTTTATGAAGGTTTGGGTGAAATGTTCAAGATGTGCTGAGATAATTCTGCAGGAGGTTCATTGCACAAGAAGAAGACACGAGAGGAGACTATTGAGCTTATTGAATTGGTTGCTAGCAACCAATACTTATACTCATCTAACAGGAATCCTGTGAACTCTGAGACCTCTTAGAAGAGAGGTGTGTTGGAGGTGGAAGATGTTAATGCTCTTCTTGCTCAGAACAAGCTTATGTCTCGGCAAATGAATCTACTTACTCAGCAGATGGGTGGCATGCAAGTCTCAGCTATCAGCACCCAAAATCCACCCCCAAGAGGTCTCTTATGACATGACAGGTAATTTTGTGCAAAATGATACTTATGATTATGCTTAATTCTCTTCTGAACAGGTCAATTACATGGGGAGTGCTCTTAGAAATCCTAATAATGATCCCTATTCTCAGACCTACAATCAAGGGTGGAGAAATCACCCAAATTTTGGGTGGAGAGACCAACCTCAAAGACCTCAGAACTTCAACAATAATTCTCAGGGTGGCTTTCAACAAAATAGTTATAATAACCGCCAATTTCAATCTTATCAACAACAACCACCTCCACAGGCAAATTCTAAATCCCAAAAAGATTCTAATTAGGAAATGATGAGGAGTTTTGTGCAGGAAACCAGAGCATCAATCAAGAATTTGGAGATTCAGATGGGTCAAATAGGCACCAGAGTTAACGAAATTGATCAGAGGACCACTAATAGCCTTTATGGTAACACAATTCCAAATCCAAGAGAGGAATACAAGGCTATCACCTTGATAAATGGACAAGTGGCAAGTATGGAAGCACAAGTTAGTGAGGAGCCCGTTGAAAAAGAAGCTACAGAGGAGAAGAAGGAAGAAGTAGAGCATGTCTCTCTATGTCAAGTTCATGAAGGAGCTGTTGTCAAAGAAGAAGCCTTTAAAGGGAGGTGAGACAGTGGTCCTGACTAAATAATGCAATGCCATCATTCAGAATAACTTATCAAAGAAGAAGCCAGATCCAGGGAGCTTTCAAATTCCATGCACCATTGGGAGCACAACCTTTGAGAAAGCCCTATGTGATATGGGGGCAAGCATAAATCTAATGCCCTTATTTGTGATGAAGAAGCTGCAAATCCAAGAGGCATAACCCACAAAGATAGTATTATAGATGGCAGACAAATCTATGAAGCCTGCACACAGATTAGTGGAGAATATCTTGGTCAAAGTGGATAAGTTCTTCCTCCCAGTAGATTTTGTGATTCTTGACACAGGAGAGGATGAGAATGCTTCTATAATTCTAGGAAGACCATTCCTAGCCACTGGAAGGGCTCTGATTGATGTAGAATTGGGTAAATTAGTGCTTAGAGTGCATGATGAGAAACTAGTCTTTCATGTCTTCAAAGATATACATTCAACAGGTGAAGAAGAGAGATGCATGCAGACTGAGCTTATTAATCCAAGCCTTTAAGAAATCCCTGATGATGCACAGCAGAATTTGCAGCTAAAACCTTCCTTGGTAACAATCAATAAAATTTCTCCTAACATCAAACCTAAGTTTGGTGTTAAGAATGCATCATCCACCAAGGGAGAGGGTCCTAAAAAGAAAGTACCCAGAAAATGGAGAAACAAAAAGATCCCCACTGAAGGTTTCTCCCCTGGAATAAAAGTGGTGTTGACTAGAAATCCAGCATGGATTTATACAGTAAATAGAATTCTCTCTCTGGAGCATATTGAGCTACTTTATGGAGACACAGGAAAGAAGTTCAAAGTAAGGGGTGAAGAGCTGAGCCCCTATGATCCTCCTCCTTAGCAAAACTGACCGTCAAGCTAGAGACGTTAAAGAAGCGCTTGTCGAGAGGTAACCCGATAATTTCATATCCTTAGTTATTTTTCATAGTAGTAGTTTTCTTATTTATTTGATTTTTATTGAGTTTTATCTAATCATGCAGCTATTTTAGAACAGAAACTGAACACTTCGGAAAAAAAGGGGGTGGTCGACGCGCAAGTGTCCCTGACGCGTGCGCGTCATGTGTGAGTTCACACCACTAAGGAATTGATCCGAGAGTTGGGCCGGAGTAGTGCTGGAAGTGTGCCTGGCGCACAAGCAATACCACGCGTAAGCATCCTTTATGCGTGCGTGTCACTTGCACATTTGCCAGGCCACGCATAAGCGTCCCTGACATGTACGCGTGACCCTAAAAAATCGATGGAAATAGGTGCATGGCCGAAAGTTGTGCTGGTCTCGCGATGGTACTGGGCTAGCCGTGCACCTCAACCCACGTGTCCATGTCCTTGATGCATACGCGTCACCCTCACCATGTGGCCAACCACGCGTACGCGTGTTGTACGCGTACGCGTCGATCGCGCCACCCTATTTTCATTCTCTTTCCTCCCAAATCCTAATTCTCTCTCGTTCTTTTCCCCTTTTATTCTTCTTTTATCATACTAATTGCTTTATGTCCTTCTTTATTTTCAGTTCTTATTTGCTTGAGGACAAGCAAACTTTTAAGTTTGGTGTTGACGCTTCGCTGATGGCTTTTCTATTTAGCACCAAAGGGAGAAGAATGTTCTTCATGAAGGAATGACATGACCATCATCATAACTGAGGTGGTTGAGTTCCTTTCATTCTATTTCTCTTCCATTCTTATTTTGTTGTCTTCATTTTTTGTTGCTTTGATTGCTTGCATGATCTTTAGTACTTTTAGTAAAAAAAATTGTCTCATGTATTGCTCACTAAGCTTGAATTCAAAAGAAAAAGAAGTGATGTATTGCATGAGAAATTAAGTTTATATTTAAGAGTAGTTTTATTTACTTAAATGTGGTGTATTATTTGTGATTTTTAATGCATGACATGAACAGTGCATATTTGAATTTGAATCAAAGGATGTTGATGTATAAGGAACAGGAATTTAGAGAATTATTATGACTTCTCTGAAACAAACAAAAAAATTTAATCCTTGAAGCAAAAGAAACAGCAAAAAAAATAAACTATAAAAGCAAGGTCCAAGGTTTCGAGCATCAATGACTAGGGAGGTCAGACATGATTAAAAGCTCAAAGAGTTGTTTTCCTAAGTCATATGCTTGTGGTGTTTTTGTGTCAAATAATCCTTGAGACAGAACACTTAGAGTTGAGACCAAGTGCGTTTAACAGAGTATGCCAAAGGCTTTGAGCACCACTGTCTGGGAGTAACTGAAAGAAAAAAATCAGAACTTAAAAAGTGTTCCCCAGTTAAGTGCTTGTGGTGTTTCTGTGTGAAGTAACCCTTGAGACAAAACATTTAAAGCCATGGCTAGGCTCAAGGTGCAAAGCACCAAAGGAAAATTAATTAAAGAAAATTATGCTGTGTTCAAGGATTAAATTGGAGTATAAAGATTAGAGAATTCATAATATTATTCAGATTCTAATTCCAGATGACAGGAACATCCTTCTGATTCAAAGGAGAGTGAGATGCCAAAACTATTCAGAATTGCAGTTGTAAACCCCACTATAAGAAGAGACATGAGCTTAATCAAACTCTCATTCTCATGCAAATTCACATCCTGTTCATACCCTGGGTCAAACTGTCTGACCCGGGATGTTCGACGGATAAAGCGACCGACCTCTTCAGGTCAGGACAACCCGACCTTTTCGGTAAGAGCTCGGCCAAGTCAACAGGGAAGCCCAAATAAGGGCCCAAATAGAGGAACACGCCCCAAATCTTGAGGCAGCCCAAGCCTACAGAAAGAAGGGCGGTTCCCTTGAAGATAAGATGACCTCACTTAAAGATAAGATAAGATAACTAACTTATCTTATCCACAGAAGGTCACATCTCACCGTTATAAATACACTGGAGTACCCAGGTATAATTCATACTCTGATTCTACTCAATACCTGCTTAATACCCTTGCTAACTTAAGCATCGGAGTCCCTTGCAGGTACCCCCCACCCTCCGGGAACGAAGGATCAGCAGCACTTTCAGTCCCACAAGTCGGACATACCAGCTCCGGCTGCTATACACCCGCTGGACACGTTGGCTCGGACCAGTACAGAAGATCTCGACCGAGATCGACCTACAGTTTCAGGTAACCCTCGGAACATTAGCATCGTTGCCAGGGAACCTGGAAGTCATCCCAACACCATGGCGGACAACCATGACAACGACCACGACTCAGGTTTGGAGGACAGAACGCCGCACAAGAACATGGATCCTATACTTAAAAGATACTTCGGAACCCAATGGAGACAAAAATTCATCAAATCCAGGGGTGATAGAAGCACTTCAAAATTGATTAAAGCAACTTGAGAAAGAAGCCCAACATCAACGCGAAAAAGAAGAGGATCTACATCAGGAGATAAGGCGGCGCCGAGAATTAGAAGATAAGCTTATGAAACTCGAAGCTGATCTCAAAACTAAAGCTACACGACCCTCCACAGAGGGTAGCTCTCAGAAAGATCAAGATCCATTCACCAAGGAAATTATGAAGACCAAAATCCCAAAAGATTTCAAACTTCCAGATATGACTCTATGTGACGGCACCTCAGACCCCAATCACCATCTCAGTAATTTCAGAAGTAGAATGTACCTCACTGACGCCTCAGATGCAGTTCGCTACAAAGCCTTTCCAACAACTCTTACTAAGACAGCCATTAGATGGTTCGACAACCTACCTCCAGAATCCATCTCGAGTTTCGACGACCTGGCCAAAAAATTGCTGGCCCGATTTTCCATACAAAAGGACAAAGCTAAACACGCGCCCAGCCTACTAGGGATCAAGCAAGGAGATCGGGAGAGTCTTCGTAACTACATGGAAAGATTCAACAAAACATGCATGGATATACAAAGTCTACCAACAGAAGCTGCCATCATGGGCCTCATAAATGGCCTACGAGAATGCCATTTAGCCAATCTATATCAAAGAGGTACCCGACATCCCTAAACGAAGTACAAGAACGGGCGCAGAAGTACATCAACATGGAGGAGAATTCTCGACTTGGGTAAGCCTCGAGGTTCGGTTCTGCCTACCGAGATAAAGATAAAGAATCCAGGAAAAAAGAAGATCGCTCCGGAGAGAAAATCAAAAAATATCATAACTACACCCCTCTTAGGGTATCCCTGGTAGATATTTACAATGAAGTCTGCCATACGGAAAAAATACCCCCAGCTCGGCCACTTAAAGGCAAAAGGGGAGGAGGAAATCGGAACGAATACTGTGAGTATCATCGAGTCCGAGGACATTCCACCAACGAATGCTTTGACTTGAAAAACGTCATAGAGAAATTAGTTAGGGAAGGAAAACTAGATCGGTTCCTGGCCAATCGGGACGAAGAACCAAGAAAAAGAAGAAGGGATGAAGATGTCGGACGATCTGAACGATCACCCCGCACACCGGAAAGACATATCCACGTGATACACGGCGGATTTGCTGGAGGAGGAATCTCCAAATCATCCCGCAAGCGACACCTCAAAGAAGTATACCATGTCGAAGGCAAGAAAGAGGTGCCAATCCCAGCAATCACGTTTACCAAAGAAGATGCATCCGGAATCATCTCAGGACACGACGACCCCATGGTCATCACAATCATATTGGAAACGCCCACCTCCACCGTACATTAATTGACCAAGGAAGCTCCGCCGACATCTTATTCAAAACTGCTTTCGACAAGCTCGGCTTAGAAGAAAAATAGCTAAGAGCATACCCGAATAGCCTGTTCGGACTTGGGGATACCCCAGTACAGCCACTGGGATACGTATCGTTACATACAACCTTCGGAAAGGGGAACCAATCCAGAACACTTAAGATAGACTATATCGTGGTTGATGTAAACTCCGCCTATAATGCCTTAATAGGTCGGACAACGCTAAATCAACTCGAAGCAATAGTTTCAACTCCACATCTATGTATGAAATTCCCAACTACAGAAGGGATAGCTACAATAAAAGCAGATCAAAAGATGACGCGTCGCTGTTATAACGTAAGTCTAAATCTCCGAGGCGAAGGAGGAAAGATCCACACAATCGAACTCGGCAAAGATTAGAGACGAGAAGAACTCCGCCCACGACCTGAAGGAGAAATAGAAAGAGTCCAGATCGGAGATACCTCAGACAAAACAACTAATATTGGCACAATCCTAAAAGGAGAAGCAAAAGAATCGCTAATACGGTTTCTACGAGATCATGTTGATCTCTTCGCATGGAAAGCTGCCGACATGCCAGGCATAGATCCCAAACTAATGAGTCACAAGCTGGCAGTCTACCCGGGATCCCGGCCGGTACAACAAAGACAAAGAAAACCCAGGCCAGACCGGTCTCAAGCTGTAGAAGAACAAGTACAAGCTCTATTAGAGGCAGGGTTCATAAGAGAAGTTAAATACCCACTATGGCTAGCAAACGTCGTCTTGGTGAAAAATTCAAATGGGAAGTGGCAAATGTGCACCAACTACACCGACCTCAACAAAGCCTGCCCAAAGGACCCTTATCCACTCCCAAGCATTGATGCTCTAGTTAATGCCTTATTAGGATATAAGTATCTCTCGTTCATGGATGCATACTCAGGCTACAACCAGATTCCAATGTATCCACCGGATCAAGAAAAAACCTCGTTTCTCACACCAAAAGCAAATTATTGCTATATCGTAATGCCTTTCGGCCTTAAGAAAGCGGGAGCCACTTATCAAAGGCTAATGAATATAGTCTTTTCAGACCACATCGGAAAAATTATGGAGGTCTATGTGGATGACATGTTGATAAAGACACAAAGTGAAGAAACATTACTAACCGACTTGGTTCAAGTGTTCAACACCATACGGAAGCACGACATGCGACTTAACCCGGCTAAATGCACCTTCGCAGTAGAGGCAGGAAAATTCCTGGGCTTCATGCTCACACAAAGGGAAATCGAGGCAAATCCAGATAAATGTCAGGCCATACTCAACATGAAAAGCCCGACCTGCGTCAAAGAAGTCCAACAACTCAATGGGAGACTGGCGGCCTTGTCCAGATTCTTAATAGGGTCAGCAATAAGATCCCTCCCTTTCTACGCTACCTTAAGGAAGGGAAAACACTTCGAGTGGACAACGAAATATGAACAAGCCTTCCGAGACTTTAAAGAATTCTTGGGACAGCCCCCCATCCTATCTCGACCAAGAGAGGGAGAACCACTCATACTATACCTCGCCGTAGGAAGTCGGGCAATAGCCTCAGTACTAATTAGAGAAGATGAAGGGGGACAACAACCCGTCTACTTCATTAGTAAAGCACTACAGGGGTCAGAACTGAACTACCAGAAAATAGAGAAGTTCGACTATGCTTTGATACTCACATCCTGACAACTTCGCCCAACTTCCAAGCGCACACCATCAAAGTTCGGATCAACCAGCCCATAAAAAGGATACTGTAGAAAACAGATCTAGCAGGAAGAATCCTACAGTGGGCAATCGAGTTATTTGAGTTCGACCTCCAATACGAGGTGCGGACAGCCATCAAATCACAATACCTAGCCGACTTCATTGCAGAATTCACAGACACCACAGAAATCCCATAAAGTGGAACATATACGTGGATGATTCCTCAAATAAAGCCGGAAGCGATGCAGGTGTGATAATCGAAAGCAACCAACGAACCCAACTTGAGCTTTCACTGAAATTCGGATTCCTAGCCTCGAACAACCAGGCGGAATATGAGGCGTTATTAGCTGGTTTGAAGCTGGCTATGGAAGTTGGAGCTCAGAAACTCAACATCTACAGTGACTCGCAAGTTGTAACCTCGCAAATAACGGGAAGCTACTAAGCCAAAGATCCTACCATGAAAAAATATTTGGATAAAACCAAAGAACAGCTCGGACAACTCAGGGAATATAGGATTTGCCACATACCTCGTGAGCAAAATGCCCGAGCTGACGCGCTCTCAAAGCTAGCCAGCACCAAACCAGGGAGCAACAATAGAAGCCTCATCTAGGAAATACTGCAGAACCCATCAATATCGGAAGAAGAAAAAATCTTAGCCATAACAGGTCGGGATCAAGGATGGATGACCCCCATAATTAACTTCCCACAAATGAAAAGGAGGCAAAGAGGTTAAAAAGGGAGGCACAGTACTACACTATCATAAACAACATCCTATACAAAAGAGGGATCTCAACACCATTGTTAAAATGCGTACCGACCTCCAATACAAAGGAAGTCTTGGAAGAAGTACACAACAGCATTTGTGGCAATCATCTCGGAGCACAAGCTCTCACCAAAAAGGTACTCCGGGCAGGATTCTATTGGCCAACTCTATGAAAGGAAGCTACAGAATTTGTAAAGACATGTCCACCATGTCAGAAGCATGCCAACTTTCACATCGCCCCGCCAGAAAAACTCATTAGCGTGATCTCACCTTGGCCATTTGCAAAATAGGGACTCGATCTTCTCGGACCCTTCCCACAGGGATCCAGACAAGTAAAATTCCTCATAGTAGGAGTAGACTATTTCACGAAATGGATCGAGGCAGAACCCCTAGCCAATGCCACTGCTCAAAGAAGCCAGAAATTCTTATATAGGAACATCGTTACAAGATTTGGGGTCCCATACTCCATCACCACAGACAATGGCACCCAATTCACAGATGCAGGCTTCAGAAAGTTAGTGGCCGACTTGAATATAAAACACCAGTTCACCTCCGTCAAACATCCCCAAGCCAATAGACAAGCTGAAGCGGCCAACAAAGTCATATTGGCTGGGTTGAAGCGTAGACTGCAAGAAGCAAATGGGGCTTGGGCCGAGGAACTTCCACAAGTCCTATGGGCGTATCGGACGACCCCCCATTCTACCACGAACGAACCACCATTCCGACTAGCATACGGAGTGGAGGCAATGATTCCAATAGAGGTCGAGGAAGGATCTCCTCGAGTAGTCCACTACATTGAACAAACCAATTCTCAACTCCAAAGAGAAGAGCTCGACCTACTTCCAGAAATCCAAGAAAGAGCTCGGATCAATGAAGAAGCACTAAAGTGGCGAATGGCTTCCAGGTATAATCAGAAGGTAGTGCCAAGAGATTTCACGGAGAACGATCTCATCTTAATCCGAAATGATATTGGAATGACTCAACCTGGAGAAGGAAAGCTGGCAACTAACTGGAAACGACCCTACCGAGTCACAGAAGTACTTGGGAAAGGCTACTACAGACTGTCCGAACTCGAGGGACGAGAACTCCCCAGATCATGGCACGCCTGTAACCTAAGAAGGTACCATAGTTAAGATAAAGGTCTCATCACAAGATGCACTCTTTTTCCTGAAAAGTTTTTTTAATGAGGCGTCAAGATTGAGATTTAATCTGACTTAAGGGTATGAAAAACCACCAATTGTATATATTTGCACTTTCTTTAAATAAAAATACATTTCAGATATTCTACAAGTGCTCAAGACGCATTAATCTGAAGCATTCATCGTCTGATTATAAAAAAATGAATCGAACAAGAAGTGAAGAACAGATTCACTATACGACCTTGATAGGAATAATCGACCGACAAAAGGTGAAAACACGATTCACCTAAGGGTCGATTAAACTAGGATAGAAACCACAATCTACAAATCGGCAAAAGATGAACACAGAATAATGCAAGAAGTTATCGAAAGTGATCCCAAAAAAGAACCTGACGAGGTCTTATGGATTGCTATATAATAACTTAAAAAAGACTGGCCGACATTAAAAAAGTTGGACCAAGCCAGTCCAAGTTATCAGCAAATCCCTGGAAAGAGGTCTGGCCAACCCTATTAAAGAGGAATTGCTATAACTTAGAAGATATCGACCTAACGAAGTCGGTTTCCTACAAAACAAGTTGTAAAAGTAATCCCTGAAAGAGACCTAACAAAGGTCCAAGAAAGAGGATTACAAAAACAACTTAGAAGAAATCGACCTAACGAAGTCGGTTTCTTACAAAACAAGTTGTAAAAGTAATCCCTGAAAGAGACCTGACAAAGGTCCAAGAAAGAGGATTACAAAAACAACTTAGAAGAAATCGACCTAACGAAGTCGGTTTCCTACAAAACAAGTTGTAAAAGTAATCCCTGAAAGAGACCTAACAAAGGTCCAAGAAAGAGGATTACAAAAACAACTTAGAAGAAATTGACCTAACGAAGTCAGTTTCCTACAAAACAAGTTGTAAAAGTAATCCCTGAAAGAGACCTAACAAAGGTCCAAGAAAGAGGATTACAAAAACAACTTAGAAGAAAGATCGACCTAACAAAAGTAATCCCTTAAAGAGACCTGGTGATGAGCGGATAATTTATACGCTTTTTGGCATTGTTTTTAGGTAGTTTTTAGTAAGTTCAAACTACTTTTAGGGATGTTTTCATTAGTTTTTATGTTAAATTCACATTTCTGGACTTTACTATGAGTTTGTGTGTTTTTCTGTGATTTCAGGTAATTTCTGGCTGAAATTGAGGGACTTGAGCAAAACTCTGAAAAAGGCTGACAAAAGGACTGCTGATGCTGTTGGAATCTGACCTCCCTGCACTCAAAATGGATTTTCTGGAGCTACAGAAACCCAATTGGCGCGCTCTCAACGGCGTTGGAAAGTAGACATCCAGAGCTTTCCATCAATATATAATAGTCTATACTTTATTCGGACATTGACGACTTAACTTGGCGTTGAACGCCAAGTACATGCTGCTGTCTGGAGTTAAACGCCAGAAACACGTCATGATCCGGAGTTGAACGCCCAAAATACGCTATAACTTGGAGTTCAACTCCAATAAAAGCCTCAGCTCGTGGATAGATCAAGCTCAGCCTAAACATACACCAAGTGGGCCCCAGAAGTGGATTTATGCATCAATTACTTACTCATGTAAACCCTAGTAGCTAGTCTAGTATAAATAGGATAAGTTACTATTGTATTAGATATCTTTTGATAGTTTAATCTTTGACTGTTCTAGTCTTTGATCATTCGGTCTTTTGATCATTAAGGGGGCTGGCCATTCGGCCATGTCTGAACCTTTCACTTATGTATTTTCAACAGTGGAGTTTCTGCACACCATAGATTAAGGGTGTGGAGCTCTGCTGTACCTCAAGTTTCAATACAATTACTATTATTTTCCATTCAATTCTCTTTTATTCTTATTCCAAGATATACGTTGCACAACAACTTGATGAATGTGATGATCCGTGACACTCATCATCATTCTCACCTATGAACGCGCGTGACTGACAACCACTTCCGTTCTACTCTAGGACGGGCGCATATCTCTTGGATTCCCCAACAGAATCTTCGTGGTATAAGTTAGATAGATGGCTGCATTCATGGGGATCCGGAAAGTCTAACCTTGTCTGTGGTATTCCGAGTAAGATTCCGGTATTGAATGACTGTGACGAGCTTTAAACTCCTGAAGGCTGGGCGTTAGTGACAGACGGAAAAAAATCAAGGGATTCTACTCCAACCTGATTGAGAACCGACAGATGATTAGCCGTGCTGTGACAGAGCATTTTTACCATTTTCACTGAGAGGATGGGATGTTGCTATCAACAAGGGTGATGCCTCCAGACGATTAGCCGTGCAGTGACAGCGCATAGGACCATTTTCCCGAGAGGATTAAAAGTAGCCATTGATGATGGTGATGCCCTACATACAGCTTGCCATGGAAAGGAGTATGAAGGATTGGATGAATGTAATAAGAAAATAGAGATTCGAGAGGAGCACAGTATCTCCATACGCCTATCTGAAATTCCCACTATTGATTTACATAAGTATTTCTATCCCTTTTATTTTCTATTTATTATTAATTTTCGAAACCCATAACTATTTAATCTGCCTAACTGAGATTTACAAGGTGACCATAGCTTGCTTCATACCAACAATCTCTGTGGGATCAACCCTTACTCACGTAAGGTATTACTTGGATGACCCAGTACACTTGCTGGTTAAGTTGAACGGAGTTGTGAGCTTCTCTAACAGTGCCTGGAATTCTTTTATCACAATTTCGTCCACCACCTGGCAAAGGCTCAGAAAAGAGGATTACAAAAATAACTTAGAAGGGGACCAACATAAAGAAATCGGTTATAAGGCGCTAAAAATACAAACAAAAGCGAGGAAACCGAAAAACAAGTTGGACCCCCCACAAGTCACGACCCCAAAAGGATCCAAGCTACAAACAAAAGTACGAAAGCAATCTAAAGAGGCCAAGCAGCAAGATTTCAGCAGACACCCTGCTAAAGCATAGTATGACAAAGCTTAAAAAATGTCTCAGAGAAACCATTTTGTTTTCAAAATAAAGTTGCTAGAAATAGCAACTAGAGTATCAACAGTCAATAAAACATCATTCACAAAAACAAGTTCAAAAGCCCACAAATTGGGCTATTTACACAAATATTCAGAAAAAATATCAGCTAAGATCGGGAGCCTTCCCGGCAGCATCAGTACGGGGAGAAGGAGGGCGAGTCTGAAGGGGCACAACATCTACAGTTCCATCATCTCGGTTCAGAATCTGACAATCTGGATCAGACGTAACGGGAGGGACCGAGGAGGTCGACACCTTAAGAGAAGGCACTGGGGGAGGGTCAGCATCATCATCATCCTGGTCATCAGGGACAATTTTACCATCCCTCACAACATTGTCCAGGCTGACAAGAGTCAAGTCGGCATCAGGAGCAACAATCCGGAACTACCCCATTAGGTTCTCGGAGGCAGCAGTTACGCTGCCCACAAAGTGACCCTGAAGCTCGCCATAATTAGCCCGAGCAGTTTCCAACTCATCCCGGAGGTGCATTAATTCCCTATAAGCTGAGACATAGCCATCCTTATGCTTCAGGGCCATGTCCTCAGCCAACTTCAAGGAAGCAGCCAGTGCAATAGAGCTGGCCTTCTCACCCTCCAGCTCCTTCTCCACCTTCGCCAACTTCACTTCCAACTCCTCCTTCAGACCCTTGATTCGATCAAATTCTGACTTGATGTCCTCCATGAAGGATTTTGTGGCATGAATCAGAATCCCCTGAACTGTTTGGAAAATAGCCGCACCCATATGAGCCATCTTCACACTACTCTTGGTGATAAAATCCAGATGCTGAAGAAGAGACACGTCGTCCATAGAAAGCCCACCATAGGGGGCAATTTGCTGGTCAACAAACTCGATAGCATCAAAGTCCAGGGCATCCAGGTTAAAGGGCTTGAATGTCTTTTGCTTTTTTAAGGGAGGGACACCAGAAGCAGCGGCAGAAGTCTGAGGAGGATCGACCTGATGAAACCGAGGAGTAGGAATTACTTTCCTCGGCCCAAGGGAACTCGGCACAAGAGGCTTCACTGGGACCTGTGAAGATCCCTCACCGGCCACCTTGGCCGAGATGTTCAGAGCAGTAGTTTCCTTCTTTGCCCTTTTGAAGGCCTTCATGGAGTCGTTGTTCTTTGACATCTCTACAAATACAGAATTAGCCACAGCAAAGAGTTACGGTCACAAACAAGAAAAAAAAAGTAAGAAACAAATATAAAAGACAAGTCAAACAAATACCCAAAACAGTCCAAACCAAGGACGGGTCATTCAAAAACCTTTTGGTATCAAGATGGAGTGGTTTCCCCCACAGATCCTCAAGAACAACAACAAAAGCACGCTCAACATCATCAAGCATCTCCCAGGTGTAGCGAAACACTCTCACATCCCTCTGCCACTCCAGAGGGAAGGAAGGTTCATCATTTTCATCATGAAAAAAGGGGCGGGCCCCCTCAACAGCTCGAACTTTAAAGAAGTAGTTCTTGAAGTCTTTAAAAGACTCATCATACATCGCAAAAACTTTATGGCCATGGACGGACCGGAAAGAAACCCAAGAAGCTTTCTTTTTTGAAGAACCGCCAGGCTTGGCGGAAACAAGCAAGTAAAGAAAAAGAGTCTGGGAAGGTGATACATCTAGTTCACGATAGAGAAGTTGAAAAATTTTAATAAAACCCCAGGAATTAGGGTGAAGCTGGGATGGAGCAATATTACACGACCACAACAGGTCGGTCTCAAAAGCAGTAAAAGGAAAAGTAACATTCAATTGGCTGAAGAAGTATTCATAGGCATAGAAGAAGGGACGCTCCCTCTCAATGGAAGTCGGAAAAAAAACTCTCTCATCAGAATCAGGAACAACAAGCTCGTAATCCTCCTCACGAGCATTGTTACCACAAATCCTATGGCACTTCCTCAGCTCTGTGCAAAATTTAGCATCCACAACAGAAACACACAACAAAATAAGGGAGTCCAGCCAATCGGACATCCCCTCGGGAACTCTGGAAGACATCTCTACAATGTTATTGCGAGAAGACATGAGGCCAACTAATCCTACAAGTATGAAAAGAAGATAAGGGTTACTACAAACATCTCGGACAAAGGGAGAAAACAACTCGGTCAATACTTCTCAGATGATGAAACAACAAAAAGGAAAACCCCAAGACTCAAACCAAAGTCCTGGGGCATCCTTTGGAGGCAATAACAAAGCAAGGTTTCCAGAAATACTCTACAGCTTGCATCCCAGCATTTCTCAAAAAGAATTCAAAACAACAAACGCTTTTCATCAAAGAAAAACACAGCAAATCATTACAAGCCTACCAAGCAAAAAGCATTCCCAAACATCAAGCATGCCAAGCAGAGACCATTAAAGATGCAACCTTGTCTCAAAGATCAAACAAAAGCAACCTTCAAATAAATGAGGAACAGACATGGATAAGCAGTATCAAGAACAAAAAAACAAAAACATGCAAAGCCCTAAAGGCACCCAGCAAAAGCAAAAAGGATCATGCAGGAGATAGAGAAACTCTCAAAAAGCACATTTCAACAAATCTAGGGCGCAAGGAAAACAGAAAGATCCAAACTTTTTCAAAAAGGGAGGATCAAAACCAAAACCTCATCACAAAGCCAAAATCAAAAAGAAAGCACGAAAAGGGACTAACCTGGAGACGGAAGAAACTTCAAAAAAAGTGCAGAAATGAAAGTTGCCTAGGAAACCGCCGAGTGATGCCGCAAAACGCCAGGAAGCAGAAGCACAAGTGAAAGACAAGGAGCGAAGAGAGAAGAGGAAAAAGTTGCGAAGAGGTTACAAGGGAAATAAAAGGAGAGAAACTGTTTTCTGGGTTTTCAAAATCAAAAGTAAAGAGCCTAGGGGAAACAGGGCAATTAATGTTCAAATTAAAGAAGGCATTAAACCCTCGCACGTTCCAAAAAAAGCGCTGATAGAAAAGCGCGCGGCTTTTAGAGGAAACGACCTACATTCAAAGCTGCTAAAGAATCAACGAAATGCTTGAGTTCGGCTTCACCAAAGAAGGACCGAAGTCAAGGACTCGACCTCAAAAAAGAAGATCGAGCTCAAGCAGGGGCACTGTTCATACCCTGGGTCGAACTGTCCGACCCGAGATGTTTGACAGATAAAGCGATCAACCTCTTCAGGTCAGGACAACCCGACCTCTTCTGTAAGAGCTCGGCCAAGTCAACAGGGAAGCCCAAATAAGGGCCCAAATAGAGGAACACGCCCCAAATCTTGAGGCAGGCCAAGCCTACAGAAAGAAGGGCGGTTCCCTTGAAGATAAAATGACCTCACTTAAAGATAAGATAAAGATAAGATAAGATAACTAACTTATCTTATCCACAGAAGGTCACATCTCACCATTATAAATACACTGGAGCACCCAAGTATAACTCATACTCTGATTCTACTCAATACCTGCTTAATACCCTTGCTAACTTAAGCATCGGAGTCCCTTGCAGGTATCCTCCACCCTCCGGGAATGAAGGATCAGAAGCACTTTCAGTCCCACAAGTCGGACATACCAGCTCCGGCCGCTATACACCCGCCGGACACGTCGGCTCCGACCAGTACAGAAGATCTCGACCGAGATCAACCTACAGTTTCAGGTAACCCTCGGAACACATCCTAAACTTATATTAGTTTTGGTTGCTTGAGGACAAGCAACAATTCAAGTTTGGTGTTATGATGCGTGAGCATCTTTCTTATCTTTTCCTAATGAATTTGTATTTAAATTGTTGAGTTTAATCAAGAATTAATTATCTTTTAGCCACTATGGATGCTACTTTGAGTCTCGTGAAATTTTGTTTATTTTAGGTAGCATTTGGCTGGATTTGATGGAGAGGAAGCTTGCACAAATAGAAGAAGCTTAAGAATTAAAGAAGATGATCAGCGAGGAACGACGCGTGCGCGTGATTTGGAGATTTGTGCAGCGATGCGGGCGCGTACCTGATGCGTACACGTGACACGCGAAGAAGATCATCGATGCGTACGCGTATGCCTGACATGTGCCACGTGCAGAATAGGCGCGGATCCAGTGAAGCCAAGTGGTCCCCACGTTACAAGGCGTGGATTATTTAATTAATTCTGATTCAAATTTTAAATTTTAAAATAGGAAAAGATATTATTTTAATTTTAGAAAATAGATTTTAAATTAATTAGGATTAGATATAAAAGATAAGGGGGGATTCCATTAGGGATTCTATTCCAATTTACATTCCGTATTCCACAGTTTTTTTCTGAATCTTTATTTTCTCTCTGAGTCATGAGCAACTTAACCTCCACTGTTAAGGTTAGGAGCTCTGTCTATTGTATGGATTGATACTATTATTTTTCTATTTTAATTCATGTTTTGATTTATATTTCAAGAATTGTTTTCGTTCTTTATCTCATGAATTTGGGTGGAACAGAAGTATGACCCATCTTTCTAATTGAGTTCTTGTATAACTTGGAAAAGCTCTTTACTTGAACAACCGCTTGAAAACAATTTCTCCTAAATTCAAATTATCTGGACTTAACGGGATACGTGACATATAATCCTCTTATATTTGGGTAATTAGGATTTTTGTGGCATATAAATTGGAATTTGATCATCACCCTTTAATTGGAATTAATTGACTAAGGAATTGGCAGTTAATGAATTTTAGATGAGACTAGGAAGGTCTAAGGAATTAGGGTCTAGTCACATATAGTTTGCCATGAATTAAATCTGGCATGATTAAAATAGTTAGTAAGAAAAATCAATCCAGAAAATAGATAACTCTGAAACCTTAACTGTTCTCCCATATTTTATTCCCAACTTATTCTCCTGCCTGTCTTCAAACTCTAAATTCATTGTTTAATATTTTTGAAAACTCAAACACTATATTCTGCTTGCCTAACTAAGCCAATTAATCAACCATCATTGCTTAGTCCATCAATCCTTGTGGTATCGATCCTCACTCACCTGAGGTATTACTTGGTACGATCCGGTGCACTTGCCGGTTGGTTTGTGGGTTATAAATTTCACACCATGAGTCAATGTGTGTTGTAACCTTCTAGGGGAGCGTTCAGTTGGCTTAAGTGAACGCTACGTTTAATTTTCCAAGCATGTGCTACCCTCGTGCATATTTTGGCTCCTTAGTACATGCTTCTTCGAATACAAAACTAAAGTGAACATGGAGTTCACTAGTTTGAACGCTACTCTTGTTTCCTTGTTTCCTAGCGTTCACTTTGTGAACGCTCAGTTCACTATCCCAACGCTGGCTCTTGGTCTTTTTGTGTGCACCTTGCTTCCTGATGCCAAGGCATTTTAACCAGTTTCACTAGCCTTTTCTTTACTTTTTTTACATAGTTTCGTGCATTTTCTTAGGTAATAAGCCAGTTTTGGATGAATATACACTTACATCTTGATTCAAGCAAACACTGTGAACTTTACATGATTTCATGAGAATAATCCATGAATTGAATGCCAATTTATATAGTGCAATATCTTATGACCTGGAACAAAGCTTTGATGCACCTTATTTGTTTAATTTCAGGACAAAGGAAGCATAGGAGAACCACGCTAACAGCCACGTTAGTATCACCAATGTGACCACTAACATGGAAAGGGAGCAAGCTTGCAATGTTAGTGGTATAGTTATCACCATTAACACCCTCGAAAGCCATCACAGCCCACGTTAGTTGCAAGGTTAGTTACATTAACATGGGAACTAACGTGGAAAGAGAAGGAAGCTCCAACGTTAGTGGTGAAGTTAACACCACTAACGTTGCAAAGGCTAAAACATCCACGTTAAGAGCCACGTTAATGTCATTAACGTGAGCTCTAACGTGGAGCAATAGGGGATCGCCAACGTTAGTGACACTAACTTTGTCACTAACGTTGGATCAGGCCAAGTACACCTACGTTAGTGGCCACGTTAATGCCACCAACGCAGGAGTTAACGTGGAGCAAGGAATGAGGAGCCAACATTAGTGACACTAACTTTATGACTAACGTTGGAGATGGCAACATACCCACATTAGTGGCCACGTTAATGCAATTAACATGAGCACTAATGTGAAAGAGTGGCCTTTTTGTAGCGTTAGTGACAAAGTTAGTGTCACTAACGCCCTCGAGTCTTGGCATGCCTGCGTTAAGGGCCACGTTAGTTACACTAACGTGGACCATTAACGTGGGAGAAAGGGACAAAGAGCAGCATTATTGGAAAACTTAATGCCAATAACACTAACGAAGGATGGAAAGGCTACGTTAGTGGTCACGTTAGTGCCACTAACGTTGGAGTTCACGTGGCTCAAATAGTTTGGGACGTTAGTGACAAAGTTAGTGTCACTAACGTCTTCGAACCAAAATTCACACTTAACGTTAACACCATTAACGTCCTGACGAACTACATACCATGCCTGATTCACTCTCTTTCTGCAAGTAAAGCTGAGCCCACTGAGGACTGTAACTGCTTCAACTGAAGATCAAAGGCCCATATCCAAGACTTGGAGAGCTAACTAGAAGATCAGAAGAGTAGTATATATAGGAGTATTTTTGAACTAGAAAGAAGCTTGGCATTATTGGGAGCTACACTCTGTATATTTTTTTTCTGCAATTTCTAGTTACTTTACAATGCACTTTTCTCTTACCCATTCCATTCTCAGAGCTATGAACAACTAAACCCCTTTCATTGGGTTAGGGAGCTTTGTTGTAATTTAATGGATCAATTATAGTTTTCATTCTTCTTCCTCTTTCTTTTCTCTTGATTTTGCTAGAAAGCTTTCGGTCTTCAACCAATTGGCTAGTTATCTTGGAAAAGAAACTCTCCATAATTGGATCTCCTCTGAGCCTCGGAAGAGGAATGAGGAGATCATGCTAGAATTGCTTTCTCACATTGGATTAGGTTGGGGGTTGGATGGATATCGTGACATGTAATCCTACCAATACTTTGATCTATGAAGGTGTGTGGTATAATCAGTGACCAAACCTCATCTCTTCTCATGAGCAGTTAAATCAAGGAATTGGAAAATTGTTCAAGCTTAGAGATATTGGGTTGCCAAGGAATTGCCAAGGAGATCAATGAATGCATTGATTGAGAAAGAGATGAAGATGAACTTGATCCAAAGAATGCAACATCTCCTAAGCCTAATGAATTCCCCATCTCTGATCTTACCCATTCTCTTTACTTTCTGTTATTTACTTTCATGTTCATCTCCCCAATCCCCCATTTAAGATTCTGCAAATTTACATTTCATGTCATTTATCTTCCCCACATTTAAGTTTCTGCAATTCTCACTCAATTTGGCTTAGCTTGACTAGAACATTCCTCTAATTAAAGTTGCTCGACCAATCAATCCCCGTGGGATTCGACCTCACTCTATTGTGAGTTTTTACTTGACGACAATTCGGTATACTTGCCAAAGGGAAATTTGTTGAGAGACAAGTTTTCGTGCATCACTTCCCTTGGTGAAAGGCATAAAGAAGTTCACAAAAGTGAATGCTAAGTTCACTTCTTTGAACGCCAGCCTTGTGTTGCCTTTAATGCGCATTGCTTCCTTGCATCCATAAGCCGAAAACGTTCATTGTTTTGAACGCTATGTTCAATTTAGTGAGCTGGGCTTCTTGTTGTGCTGTCTTGATGCGCGCCTAGTGCTTCAACGTTTACTCCTTTGCATGCCATGCTCACTTAGTTGAGCGCTCCCTTGGTTGAGCGCTGGCCTTGTGCTCCCTTGCTCCCAAGTCTAAGTGTCACGAAAAAGGTGGAGATAATGAACGTAGAGTTCACTTTAATGAACTCTAGCTTTGTGTTGCGCCTTGGCTCCTTCTCTTCATGGGTGTTCACTTAATGAATGCTACGTTTATTAATTGAACGCTACCCTTTGTGTCTCCAAGCTTAGCGTTGCCTTAATGAATCGCCACTCTTTGGTAATGCAATGCTTTCCTAGTTCTTTCTTTTCTTCATCATTTCGTCACCTACAAGTAACCAAGAAAACATGTCAAAGTATCACCAAATTCACAAGGTTTCTGCATCATTCATAAAATCAATTAATTCTAGCCTAAACACTATGATTTTGTGTAAAATAAATGATGGTTGATAAATTTATCATAATCTTAAAAATCCACTCCAATCACTTACTTATTAAGCAAGAAAGTGCATAAAACCTAATGAAACAAGTGAAAAAATGCTTGTAAAACTAGCATAAGATGACTTGTCATCAGAGATTTTCAGACAGCCTGTTCTACTGTTAGGTGTCAGGGTAAAAACGAGATTTCTATTCTGCTACTCGCCTTCCCATTTTCTCTTGAGGGAATAGCGAGGGATTGGTACTATACTCAACCCAAAGCAGTTATTACTAACTGGGATACGCTCAGGAGAGAATTATTAGAAAAATACTTTCCAGCTGAAGTGACTGATAGATTGAGGAAAGAAATCTTCTGTATTATTCAAGGCGACAATGAGACTCTGTACGAGTATTAGGAGCACTTCAAGAACCTCCTAGACGCATGCCCCCACCACATGATTGACAAGTTGGTGTTGATCAGCTATTTCACACAGGGCATGAAGTCTCAAGACAAGACTACATTGGATGGTGCAAGTAATGGTTCACTGAAAAAGTACAAAACTACAGATAAATCATGGCAATTGATCGCCGACCTGGCTGAATCCTCTCGGAACGCCAGGAATACGAACAACCATCCCAAAGCTGTTGTAGAGGTCTCCTCTAGCAGTGAGAATACTGCTCTCACACAATCACTATGTGAGATGACCAACCTACTGAAGCAGATACATCTGGGCCAGCAATAGTCTCAACCCCCTCACCACAACATAGTCAACAATTGGTTCCTCAGAGAGTATGCAGAATATGTGCTGATTATAGTCATTACACTAATGAGTATCCACAGCTCCAACATGAGGACAACACCTTGGCAGCTACTCACAATTTCTATGACCGCCCGAATCAAGGATACTATCAACAAGGTGGCAATTATAACCAAGGTGGGAAATTTAACCAAGGTTGGCAAGACAACTCCTACCAGGGGTAAAGAGATCATTCTAACCAAGGCTGGAGGGACAACCATAACAGAGGAGGTAGAAATAACCACAGAAATCAGAGGTGAAATAATAATAACAACTAGCAAAATCGGTATCAGCAGAATCCTCCACCCAATTGCCTTCTTATGCCTCCTCAGCACAATAAGTAACTGCTCTTCCTGTTGAGAAGTGAGGTCCCGTGCAATGATAACGGGAAACTTCTGCTCGTCCTCGAGGTAAGCATATTTAAGGTATGGAGGGAGGGGTTTCGATTCTAATTTCTGCTCATGGTTAGACTCTGAATTGTCTAGAGCTGGTGGCAATGGTAAAGTACTTTCATTGTCCTCAGAAAGTGTCCCCACACTCGGACCTTGTCCTATGTACTTCTCTTCAAACTCTTCCTAGTGAACTTCAGCTACGGTTTCATTTATGATGTCACATTGGAGAATTGAATGATCTTCTGGAGGGTGCTTCATAACTCCATTCAGATTGAAGCTTACTACTCGGCCGTCTATTTCAAAAGAGTATGTTCCTGAAAAAGCATCCAATTTGAACTTCGAGGTCTTTAAGAAAGATCTTCCGAGTAGGATTGATGATGGCTTCTCTGAGTCATTCTGGGGCATCTCCAGGATGTAAAAATCAATGGGGAATGTGAGCCCTTTAATACCCATTAATACATCTTCAGCAACTCCAGCCACTGTAATAATGCTTTTATCTGCTAACAAAAAACGAGCTGCCAACCTTTTTAAGGGAGGGAGCCTCAAAACGTCATATATAGACAAAGGCATTATACTAACACATGCTCCTAAATCACACATGTAGTCAGAAAATATCACACCTCCAATGGTACAGTTAACCATGCATGGGCCTGGGCCACTACATTTTTCAGGTATATTTCCCATTAAAGCAGATATAGAACTACCTAAAGGAATAGTTTCTAATTCATTAATTTTGTCTTTATGTATGCATAAGTCCTTTAAAAACTTTGCGTATTTAGGTACCGTTGAATAACATCAAAAAGGGGAACAGTTACCCCAACCTTTTTGAATATTTCTACCATTTTGGGATCAGGTTCCAACTGCTTCCTGGGCTTCCTTGCAAGTTGTGGAAATGGAATAGGAATGGTGTTTTCTACAGTGTTTGCGCACTTTTATGCTTCTTCCTGTGATTTAGCGTCTTCTTCCTCAGCCATGTCCTGTATATCATTTTCCTCTTCAACATCTTCTATTTCCACTACCTCTTCAGCTGAGGCGTGTTCTGGTAGGTTTGGCTCTTCCTGATTCCTCTCTTGCAATGTGGTTCCAGACCTTAGGTTGATGGCATTAATTCTACCCTTTGGATTGGGTAATGGTTGAGAGGGGAGTCCACCAGAGCTTGAAGAATGGTTGTTAGAGTTGGTTAGTGATCCAATCTGTGAGACAAGGGCTTGCATAGTAGAGTTCAGACCATTCAGAGTAGCAGTAAGCTTGTTGTCTCTGATCAATAGATTGCAGTAACTCATCCTTAGGAGATGAAGAGGGATAAGTGATTTGAGAGGTTTGCTGAGATGCTTGAGGTTGTCTTAGATGAGGTGCTCTGTAGGCCTGATTCTGATTCTGCTGCCTGAAGTTGTTATTGTTATTCCACCTCTGGTTTCCATTGTTTTCTTTGCCTCCTCTGTTATGATTGTCCCTCCAACCTTGGTTGAAGTTATCCTGCCATCCATGGTTGTAGCTGCCACCTTAATTGTACCCTTGGTTGGGGCGGTCATAGAAGTTGTGAGTGGCTACCACAGTGTAGTCTTCCGGTTAGAGTTGCAGACACTCATCATTATAATGACTGTAATCTGCACAGGTTCTGCATACTCTTTGTAGAACCAACTGTTGGCTGTGCTGTGATGGAGAAGGCTGAATTTGCTGAGCTTGTTGTTGACTTAGTTGCATCTGCTTCAGTAAGTTGGTCATTTCACATAAGCTCTGAGTTATAGCAGCAGTCTCTTTGCTAGTGGATACCTGATGAGCGGATAATTTATACGCTTTTTGGCATTGTTTTTAGTATGTTTTTAGTATGATCTAGTTAGTTTTTAGTGTATTTTTATTAGTTTTTAGTTAAAATTCACTTTTCTGGACTTTACTATGAGTTTGTGTGTTTTTCTGTGATTTCAGGTATTTTCTGGCTGAAATTGAGGGTCCTGAGCAAAAATCTGATTCCGAGACCAAAAAGGACTGCAGATGTTGTTGGATTCTGACCTCCCTGCACTCGAAGTGGATTTTCTGGAGCTACAGAAGCCCAATTGGCGCGCTCTCAACGGCGTTAGAAAGTAGACATCCTGGGCTTTCCAGCAATATATAATAGTCCATACTTTGCCCAAGATTTGATGGCCCAAATCGGCGTGGCAAATCAGCCTCAGAAATTCCAGCGTTTAACGCTAGAACTGGCATAAAAGCTGGCGTTTAACTCCAGAAAAGGTCTCTACACGAAAATGCTTCATTGCTCAGCCCAAACACACACCAAGTGGACCCATAAGTGGATTTTTATGTCATTTTACTCATTTCTGTATACCCTAGGCTACTAGTTTACTATTAATAGGATCTTTTGACATTGTATCAGTACCTCATGACATTTTACACGTTTTCTTTGTGTATCTTCCACGGCATGAGTCTCTAAACCCCATGGTTGGGGGTGAGGAGCTTTGCTGTGTCTTGATGGATTAATGCAATTACTACTGTTTTTCATTCAATCATGCTTGCTTCCATTCTAAGATAATACTTGTTCTTAACCCGGATGAATGTGATGATCCGTGACAATCATCATCATTCTCAACTATGAACGCGTGCCTGACAACCACCTCCGTTCTACCTTAGATTAAGTAGATATCTCTTGGATTCTTTAACCGAAATCTTCGTGGTATAAGCTAGAACTGATGGCGGCATTCAAGAGAATCCGGAAGGTCTAAACCTTGTCTGTGCAAGAGAATCCGGAAGGTCTAACCTTGTCTGTGGTATTCTGAGTAGGATTCAATGATTGAATGACTGTGACGTGCTTCAAACTCCTAGCAGGCGGGGCGTTAGTGACAGACGCAAAAGAATCGCGGGATTTTATTCTGGCCTGACCAAGAACCGACAGATGATTAGCCATGCTGTGACAGAGCATAGGAACATTTTCACTGAGAGGATGGGAGGTAGCCATTGACAACAGTGAAACCCTACATACAGCTTGCCATGGAGGGAACTGTGCGTGTTTGATGAAGAAGACAGTAGGAAAGCAGAGATTCAGAGGACAGAGCATCTCCAAAACCTCAACCTATTCTCATCACTGCAATTCAAGTACCTGTTTTATGTTCTTTTGCTTTTTACAATCAATCCTGATAATCTTTGATATCCTGACTAAGAGTTAC